>NC_056672.1:22412500-22712500 GCF_018350195.1 Panthera tigris | reverse complement strand
CAGACCCTGAAAGCACGTGGCAGCTCTCCGTTCAGCTGCTCATCCAGAGGAACCAAAATATGTTGACAGTCATTTATTAGTACCATCAAAATAGAAACACAAAATTAAATTCTCACAGAGAACTAGAGACCCCTTGAAAATACAACTACACACTTTCAAGGATCTTCAGACCCTAATATGAGAAATATGAATGAAGTGAGAAAGGTCCTTGACTTAAACAACTGTGGATACACATCCCAGCCCTGACATTTATAGCGAGTGGGCCTATGATATTTACCTTATAGATCTGTTAGAAAGATTAGATAAAACTATAGTAATAAAATTATTTGTGAAATCATCTTTGCAGCCTGTGAGAAGTTGCCTTAGCCAGGTTTCCTAGAAAATAGAGAATGAGAGTAAGCAATATGCTAATCCTAAAGCTGGGGAGGGGGCTGTCCCAGGAAAGCAGGCGTTAAAAAAAAGCAGAAAGGTCCTATAATCATGGAGAGGAATACTGCAACCTTCCTTTGCCCCTGTCAGAGTGTTCAGTTTATTAACACAGTCAGAAAAACACTAGCCTACAATTTTTTAAAAAGTTCTTGTTCAAATTCCAGTTTCAGGTATACAATATAGTGATTCAGCACTTCCATACATCACGCGATACTCACCACAGCAAGTGCCCCCCCTCAACCCCCATCACCTATTTCACCCATCCCCCCCCACCCACCTTCCTTCTGGTAATCATCGGTTTGTTCTCTATAGTTAGGAGTCTGTGTCTTGGTTTGTCTCTCTCTCTCTCTCTCTTCCCCCCTTTGCTCCTTAGTTTTGTTTCTTATTTTCCACATATGAATGAAATCATATGGTACTTGCCTTTCTCTGACTGACTTATTTCACTTAGCATAATACTCTCTAGCTCATTGAAAATGGCAATATTTCATTCCTTTTATGGCTGAGTAATACTCCATTTTATATATATATGTATATATCATACCTCCCTCATCCATTCATCAGTCGATGAACACTTGAGCTGTTCCCATAATTTCACTAATGTATATAATTTTGCATTTAAATTATATACTCAATTATAACATTTTTTAAAGATTTTTTATTTTTAAATAATCTCTACACCCATTGTGGGGTTCAAACTCACAACCCCAAGATCAAGAATAGCACACTCTAGGGGCGCCTGGGTGGTTCAGTCGGTTAAGCGGCCAACTTTGGCTCAGGCCATGATCTCGCGGTCCGTGAGTTCGAGCCCCGTGTTGGGCTCTGTGCTGACAGCTCAGAGCCTGCAGTCTGCTTTGGATTCTGTGTCTCCCTCTCTCTGACCCTCCCTTGTTCATGCTCTGTCTCTCTCTGTCTCAAAAATAAATAAACGTTAAAAAAAAAATTAAAAAAAAAAAGAATTGCACACTCTACTGACTGAGCCAGGGAGGCGCCCCTCAATTATACTGTTTTTAAAATAAAGCCAAACTTCCCTCCCTCCCCTCAAATTCTTCCTATAAATAGAAAATGCCTTTCACTTCTAAAGACCATTTTTGGGGTTTGTTTTAGTAGAGTTTCATGCCATATGTACATGGAAGTATATTTGCTGAAACTGGTTGCCAGATTTGAAATGCAGAACTTCAGAAATGCAAACATGCAAACATGATTGCAAACATGTAAAGCAAAGCATCTTCTATGAATGACCCCAATCAAGGCAAAGTCCTGTTAAATTAAATAAATAACATAGATTTTGGAACAGGCTAAGAAGAAATAAAACATTTAAAGTGGCTAACTGCCCTTGGTTCACCAAGAATATTAATCTTATTTAACCTATAAAAGATAACCACAGGGAAAATATCAAAAGGCCTGCTATGTGTTCCATCATTTTTCCCCACCCAACAATTTTGCAATTTTCACTTCTCACTTCCAGGCTCTGTGCCTATTTTTAGACATTCAATAACACTTAGTATAAGCCAGTGCATGTTAGGCATGAATTAATGAACAGTAATATCTAGGGTGCTGGCAATATATTGTGGCAGGGGGTCAGGTGAGGTGGATGGTAGAGAGAAGGAGCATTTCGTGATCTTACATATGATACCATGGAGTTCAGTAAAGGAACAGTCTCTCTATGTGCTCATCAGACACCAGTCAGGAGAAGGTTCATCTTGCCTGGGCGCCTTCAAACATTCCACTCACCATCAACACCTGGAGAGAGAGAGCCACCCAAGAGCGTGCCTACAGAACTTGCTCAGGTCAGGGGGCCACGGTGAACACAGCTGTTCCAGTAGATTAGCAGAGGCAACACTCAGAGATAAGATCCCCCAGATAAAACGTAGACACTTTAGCTTAGACCAAGCCAGATAAGACAAAAACAACGGAGAGCATGCAGAAGAGAATCCAGTCCAAATAAGCATAGAAAATTCCCTTAGCTACATGATCGTCACTGCTTCTTTCAGAAGGAGGGTCTAGATGTAAATATAAGAACTCATTAGAGTCCCTTTCCACAATGATATGTGTAAATATGAGTATAAACTACTATGTATTTGGTTTTCTTTAGTGTGTGGATCCAGTCATTCTTAAAATATTTTGTCTTCTTTGGAGTCCCAAGTCAAAATGAATGAATGAATGAATGAATGAGTGAATCCTATAGTTCTTGCCATATATACATATCATATTGATTTCTGACTTTTATCAAGACTCTGGTTGTCAATTCTCAGGTCTATGTAAGCATATTATAAGTCTATATAAGTATATTATATATATTTATAGTGGGCATCTGCTATTTTGTTTGACTAGAAGACATTCTTCCTTCCAAGAAACTCCCTTCTTGGAATGGCTCTGTTCCACATTCCTTATGTGGTTCAAAGGGATTGGGTTGCCATGTTTTTAGATGGCCCCACCCCAGCCCACTGACACGGTTGATTGAACCTGGTTGGGGTTCCTGTCTGAGGCCAGGATAATCAGGGCCTTCCCTAAGATTATTCTCTCTGGAATTAAGAAACAAAGTCAGTCTTTGGTGTTTTAACCAAAATATGTAAAACTCAGTATCTATAATGAGAATGACCTAAACAACCAGGAAGAGCACAGATGAAGGCAGAAAGAATCCTGACAGCAGGCTGCCTCCTGGGTCCAGTTTTATTTTGCTTTGTGTTAAATTTCTGGCTATTTCCCTGTCTTTTCTATAGATTGATTTTAACCCCACCTTTGGTTACTTAAAATATCCTAATATCTTCCTAATAAATTCCTCCCTTTTTCCTAAATAAATGCAATTTGGATTTTGGTTGTCAGTACCCAAGGGGATCTTGAATAATAAAACAATGTGTTATTGTCTTACTTTTCAAAGGATCAACATGAAAATGTACAACAGCTAAAGGACTAGCTGGTGATTCCCCGTTACAACTTTGTTTTAGCTAACCTTGATGGATGGCTTACCACAAGTTTAACCTCAAGGGCTAGGCAGATATCAAGGCGAAAAAGAAAATCTCCACATTGTCGGGCCAACACTAATGAAAAGGCAATCACTGTAGGAGACAGTAGGAAACAGTAAGGATTTTCAAAGAGGTCTTCTCCCTTTTGTTCTTTTTTTTATTATTATATTTGTAAAAGTCTTTTGCTCTGAGCCCTTTGCTCCACAGGCAGTGCAGCTGGGAAGCCATGGGTGGTCTACTCCTCACCCCACCAGGATGGCCCAAGATGACATGCCTCATCTGCCCCTAACTAAGCAGAGTCCAAGGCTGGGACAAATCAAAGGAGTGATTGTTTCAAAACAGGTTTACTTTGCTTGCTGTGCAGGGGCAGTCTAGGACCGTCTGGCTAGAAGCTGGGTTGTCTGAAACAACTGTAGCAGGAAGGCAACAGCATGGAAGATACCACTGCTTAGCTCCTTCCTACCTCCCATCACCAACCCACATTCAGATGAGAGCAGAGGTATCAGTGCCAGTCAGGTTCACAACAGTCTTTGATTCTCCGCTCAGGGATGGGTCTGGGAAGCAGAAAGTTTTTGTTTCTGGTTGGTTTGGGTTGGGGTTTTTGAAGGGAACCTTAAGACAATACAGCATCACCAACAACATCTCCTACCATGTCCATGATTGAGAGGTAAAAAGGACAGGGTACCACCTGAGGTGAGAAATGACAAATGAAGACTTGATCAGCCCAGCAACCTCTAGCTCAGGCTCCCAACCTAGCTCCTAAGGACAGAGACAATCCCACACTGAATGGCTCCGTGGGACTAATCCTGCTGAGCAGAAAAGGCACTGCTCTACTACCTGCTGCTGCCTACATGGTAAACTATTATTTCAAAAAAGAAAATCTGGAGTGCCTGGGTGGCTCAGTAGGTTGAGCGTCTGACTCTTGATTTTGCTCAGATCATGATCCCAGGGTTGTGGGATCAAGCCCTGTGTCACCATGGAGCCTACTTAGGATTCTCTCTCTTTTACTCTGCCCCTCTCCCCGACTTGTGTTGTTTCTCTTAAAAAAAAAAAATAAAGAAAGGGTGCCTGGGTGGCTCAGTCAGTCGGGCATCCGACTTCAGCTCAGATCATGATCTCACAGTCAGTGAGTTCGAGCCCCACATCAGGCTCTGTGCTGACAGCTCAGAGCCTGGAGCCTGCTTCGGATTCTGTGTCTCCCCCTCTCTCTGCCCCCCCCCCCCCCCGCTCATGTTCTGTCTCTCTCTGTCTCAAAAATAAATAAAAACACTAAAAAAAAAATTTAAAAAACAAGAAAGAAAATCTGAAATCTTTACCACCTTCCCAGAACAACTGCAAGCCCCTCCACCACAAATCTCCTACACCAGAGACCCTCCCTCACAGTCTCATGAGGAAGAAATGTAAAAGCATGGCAACTAAGTGACTGTCCCCCTCCCCTTCTTTCTGTTTTCACAAGGGCATTAGTGACCATCTGAAGACAGGCCTGCTGTTAGCCAAATGAAGTCTAGGTTGTGAGATTTCTAGCGCGTGTGTGTGTGTGTGCGCGCGCGCGTGTGTGTGTATGGTAACAAATACACATTAAGAATTCTGGAAAGAGGGATGCCTGCGTGGCTCAGTCAGTTAAGTATCTGACTCTTGATTTTGGCTCAGGTCATGATCTCATAGTTCATGAGCTTGAGGCCTGTGTCGGGCTCTGTGCTGACAATGCAGAGCTTGCTTGGGATTCTCTCTCTCTCTCTCTCTCTCTCTCTCTCTCTCTCCTCCTCCTCCTCCTCCTGTAATAAATATACTTTTAAAAAAAAGAATTGTGGAAAGAAATGCACATAAATGAACCCCTTCACAAGCCGGCTTGCTCTTCTGTACCTTGGCGGAAAGGCCTGTGCCCACAGACAGAATCTTGTCAGGGTCACACAAGCTAGGCTAGCTTTTCAATGTGTCATTGAGTTAGTAGAGGGGCGCCTGGCTGGCTCAGTCAGTGGAGCATGCGACTCTTGATCTTGGGGTTATGGGCTCGAGCCCCACGTTGTATGGGGAGATTACTTAAAACTAAAACCTTTAAAAATACATACCTACATACATACTTTGTTGAGTGTGAAAATCAGTGAAGATGCTGTATTACCTGAGTTATATTCAGATCTACTGTTTATTACTTTTTACTGATTGAAACCCTGAATCAAAGATTTCACAGCATTTGGGCAGAATCCTATTGGTCATTTTGCAAATGGGTTTCCATGCATATTCACTTGACTTTTAAAATCCCAGATTTGTAGAGTCAGATGTATACTGTTTCTTCTAAAGCAGTCTCCTGAGGCGACAACAGTAACGCTGAAATTTTTTGAAGTATTTCTGGACACTCCCTAAGTTCTGCCTGAAGAAAGAGCACATGCTTTAGAGTGAACCAGATCTGGGTTTGAATTCACGCTTTACCACTCACTTGTTGTCTTATCTGGTAATTAACGTCTTAGCCTGTGATTTCATCCGTAAAACAGGGTTACTAATTCCTACCTTTCAGGGTTGTTGAGAGATTTCAAGAAGGCAGTTGATGCAAAGCACTGGTATAACTTTGGAAACCTATAAAGGCTAAATGCATAGTTATTCTAAAGATGGATTCTAAATATCCTGAGTGGTTACAACCTAGGTTTTCTGCATTTTTGAAATGGCCTAAATCTATTCAAAGCCCATCCTCATGGTAAAGGGGATCAAGCTGGGGCAAAACAGGTTTTGGTCAGACACAAAGCAGACCTCATATGTAATGAGGCTGCCTTGGTAGTATTACTTGAAAACTGGTGCTGAAGAAGTTGCCAAAGAGAATCTCCAAAAATGGTTGCATTGGGGCACCTGGGTGGCTCAGTCAGTTGAGCATCCAGCTTCTGCCCGGATCATGATCTCACGGGTTGTGAATTTGAGCCCTACATTGGGCTTGCTGCTGTCAGGGCAGAGCCGGCTTCAGATCCTCTCTCCGCCCCCCCCCCCCCAAAAAATAAATCAACATTAAAAAAAAATGGTTGCATGGCTTTCCATGATGACTGTAATCTTCCACTTCAACTCTACACAATAGCATCTGCTAATGCCCCTCTATCCCACCCCAGACCCACAGTCAGTCCCCAGCCAGGCTGCTTGGCTCACCAGACATTGGGAGACTTAACCTTTAAGTCACCTTCTCAGACCTGGTTTCTGGAGTCACATTTCCAAGGTCTGGACTCCTGAATCAGCCCTGAATCACTCTGCTGACAACCAGATCCAGTGTCTGACAATGATCAGTACTACCTTCCAAAGAAGCTGCTCTTACCTTCAGCCTCCAACACTGCCCCCAGTTCATTCAACCAGACTTTCCCAACTCCCAGTCCCTACAGGTTACCTTACTGAACTCTCTCTACTGTCCCAGACCTCCCTTATGCATGCCAATTCTTTTGCTGTTTAAAATAGGTCCTGTTAGGGGCACCTGGGTGGCTGAGTCGGTTGGCTGTCCGACTTTGGCTCAGGTCATGATCTTGTGGTTCAGGAGTTCGACCCCCGTGTAGGGCTCTGTGCTGACAGCTCAGAGACTGGAGCCTGTTTTGGATTCTGTGTCTCCCGCTCTCTCTGTCCTCCTACACTCACACTCTGTCTTTCCCTCTCAAAAAGAAAGAAACATTAAAAAAATTTTAAAATAGGTCCTGTTACCCAGGGGGAGAATCCTTGCATGGAAATTTGGCTATTTTTCTGTAAGCAGTAGAATCCAACTCTGGTTGGTTTTAACAGAGAAGTAATTTATTAAAGAATATTGGGACTTGACATAGATCAGGGAAGGCTGGTCAACCAGGCTCAGTAAATGGGGAAAAGTAAGAGACACTAGACACTGGCCAGGGCCAAAGCCAAAATCATGTCTGAGTCCTTCTGCTAAGGACACTGCTACCACCATCATCAAATGCCAGACCACATGGCTTGAACTACCATCTCTTCACCGTACATCAGCCTGGCTCATGGCTGCTGCTACTACAAACACCCCCCAGATGGATTCTCCATTGCGACTGCTTCTTTGCATTAATAGTTCCAGCCTTAAAGTGTAGAGGGGGCCAATTTGATTGGTCTAACCCAGGTCACATGCCAATGCCCTTGCTTCGAGGGAGTCTAGCAAAGTATCTGGCACTGTCAGCTTCCATAATAGGTAGGCAAAACCCAACTATCCACTATAGGTATGTGGTAACTAATTATCTGCAAGACTTTCCATGCTGTGTCCCTCTGCAGTGGCCGTCCATTCCAATGCAATAAGCTTTGGCACAGTGGGATTTTTAAAAATTGAAACACTTTTCTGGAAAGCCTTAAAAGAGGTTACACCTTTAGACTCAGAAATTTCACTTCTTGGGGAACCTGGGTGGCTCAGTTGGTTAAACATCTGACTGGCTCAGGTCATGATCTCGCAGTTCATGAGTTTGAGCCCTACATCAATCAGGCTCTCTGCTTTCAGCACAGAGCCTTCTTTGGATCCTCTGTCCTCCTCTCTCTCCCTGCTCCCCCAACCCCCGCTCACACATGCTCTCTCTCAAAAATAAATAAACATTAAAAATTTTTTTTGAAGAAATTTTATTTCTCTATAATGAGAATATCAACCTCTATAATGAGGATATCATGTAAAACAGACCAAAATTTCTTCAAAAACATGTTTATAGCATTATTATTAACTGTTACAAACAACTGGAAAAAACCAAAACATTCAACAGAAGACGACTATTTGCGAAATGATGGCACCTTCACTTAATAGTACATTATGTAGCCATTAAAAATTGTAACTGCATTAATGTTAAAGACTAAACAAGTACAAAGGGTGATATAAAATTGCCTATATTAAAGGATAAATTATATACAGAATGGTCTCAACCATATACAAAATATTGACAAATAGGTAGGCAGATAGAAATAGATAAATATTTCAGGAAGGTAGTAATGCTCACAATTGGTAGCAGATTTAAAGTACTTGTTATTTTCTTATTTCTACTTTTTTGCATGTCATATTATTGTAACAAACAAGATGTAGTGACTGTATTTCTTATATGTAGTTTGAGTGATTTTTAAAATACCTATTTCACATCATACCCTAGTCTAAACCTGCCAGAGATACCACTTGAATCCTATTGACTGTTGACAGTTTCCTTGAAATCCTTGTGTTTTTTTTCAACCTTCTTTAAAAATTAAAAAAACAATTGTTTTAATAATTTATTTTTGAGAGAGAGAGAGAGAGTAGGGGAGGAGCAGAGAGGGAGACACAGAATCAGAAGCAGGCTCCAGGCACTGAGCTATCAGCACAGAGCCCGACATGGGGCTCGAACCCATAAGCTATGAAATCATGACCTGAGCCAAAGTTGGATGCTTAACCGACTGAGCCACCCAGTTGCCCCTCAACCTTCTTAAGTATAATACACAATCAGAAAAAAAAAATAAATAAATAAAACACCTGTTTCATTTCCTTATGGTCACTCTTGATACAACAATGTGTCAATTAAATTAGCTTATTCTCGATTTAAAAAAGACAAAGAGCAACACAGTCAAATGCAATGACCCATATAGTTGTAAAAATCACCTAACAGACATTTGGTGATATTTGAGTGTAGGCTGAGTATTAGATGATATTAGGGGATTATTTTGGGAAGGATGCATGCTAAATATTATTTTGAACAGTCACAATGCCTCTAGTTTAATTTTAGATGGTCAGCAAAAATATACAAGAGAAATATGGCAGAATATTAAAAAGAGACACATGTAAAATATTAAAAATGATTGAGAGTAACTGGATAGAAAAAGGAAAAGGATGATAAAGAGGATGCAAATATTAACCAGAAGAAAGATGGTACAGCTGTATTAATATCAAAGTAGACTTCATGCTTTGTTTGAAAACACTACTAGAGATCGGTCGGAATGCTTCCTTATGAGAAAAAGGTTGCATTCACCAGAAAATCAATTCTAAATTTGTATTCATCTAATAACTTTGCCTCAAAATACATACAGCAAAAGCTGAAGAAAGGAATCCATACATACTTTTAGTGAGAGATTTAAACACGCTTCTCTCAGTAAATAACAGAGTAAGCAGTCAAAATAAGTAAACTGGTAAAAATACAGACAGTTTGGACAAGACTAACAAACTTGATGTAAGTAATGTACAAGGAACATTCTATTCCCATCAACAAGTACAGAAAACATTTCTTTCTTCAAGCATACCTGGAGAATTTATAAAAGTGATATAACCTGGACAGCAAAGCATGTCTCAGCAACTTTCCCATGAGCCAAATCACACAGAATCTGCTCCCTGGACATTGCAGAATTATGCTAAAACATCAGTGTTGGTAGAAACACAGATCCCATTACCAAAAAGATAACTAGAAAGGCACAAATATTTGAAAATTAAGAAATACAGTTCTAAGTATCTCATGGTAGAAAGAAATCAGAGAAGAAACTAAAAAAGATACTAAATGATAAAAAATAACCCATCACTTCTAAAATGTCTTATGCCACACTAGTAGTTTGCTTAACCAGAGATAATCTGTTTTTGTTTAAAATAGCAATACATTTCTTGTCCAAAAAGAGCTAAACACGACCAGGCCAAAAACAAACAAACAAAAAACAACCAACAATAACAACAAAAACAACCACCACCAACAAAAAACCCCCACAAAATCCAAAATTCAATGTCAACACTGAGAAATAGCAAAATCTAACTCCTTCGAAGAACAAGGACCAATCTTTGGGTGTCTTTTATATGTCCAATGCTTATAATTTGAGCGAGGAAATCAGTCCAGCTAAGAGATTTGAATGCATTTTTAATATGCATGTGATGGTGTTACTTCAGGTTCATTAACCAGTACTTCTCTCTGTTAGAGCAGAGAGCAAGAAAGAACGGAAGCCTTCTGGCTGACTGACAACACACGACAGCACAGGAAATGTCACCCAACGCAGCTTGAGGAGCTGCAAGTCTGAAATAGACTCAAAGAGCTTTAACTAAGCATTTCAGTAACCTACACCATAAGGAAAGAGCCCCTTGGTCAGGAATTTAGAAAGGAGACATTTGGTGTCTGTGCCAAGCTGCACATTTTCAGCAAAAGAAGTCTGTTCTGCAATCAGAACTCCTAATTTGAGCTCCCCCACTGATTACTCTGTGTCCTTGGGCTAAGCATGAAACACATCTGATCTCTATGAAAGAGGGTGTGCATCAAACATGATAATGAATGAGGATGCGCTTTGTAAACTGTAAAGGGCTGCAAAAACGTTAATGATTATGGTGTCATAACACTGTCCCAGGTGAACGTTTACGGAGGTCACAGCATAAGCACAAAACACTCTTAGAAAGTTTTTTGAAGTGGCCATTTAGAAACTGAATATCCCTCTCTTCTTACTTCGGCCCTCTTTTCAAGTGCTCTCTCTCCCTCTCCTCCTCCCCCACCTCAGTTTTTGCAAGTACTGCAGCAATAAGAATAGTGGTGATGTACTGAGCATATAATAATGCAGCCGACTCTGTACTGTGTACTTTACATGTATTGTTATTAATCTCTAATTCTCACAACACCCCTCAAGGTAGAGATTTTTCAAATTTCTCGGATGAGGACACCTGACACAGAGAATTGGTGGCATTTAACCCTGGGTCAGGGTGAGAAGGGTGGCAAGGATGAGGGGTAGTCTAAAAGAGCCCTTCTTTTTAAAAAAAATGCTAAGGAATGGGGGCGCCTGGGTGGCTCAGTCGGTCAAGCATCATACTTCGGCTCAGATGGTCTCACACTTTGTGGGTCCCGGCTCCGCATCGGGCTCTGTGCTGACAGCTCAGGGCCTGGAGTCTGCTTCGGATTCTGTGTCTCCGTCTCTCTGCCCCTCCCCTGCTCATGCTCTCTCTCTCTCTCTGTCTCTGTCTCAAAAATAAACATTAAACAAAAATTTTAAAATAATAAATAAATGCTAAGGAGGGGAATGGAGGGACAAGCATGCACATTTCAAAAAAATTCCAGAGTGGGGTGTCTGGGTGGCTTAGTAGGTTGAGCGTCCAACTTCGGCTCAGGTCATGATCTCACAGTCTGTGAGTTCGAGCCCTGCGTCGGGCTCTGTGCTGACAGCTCGGAGCCTGGAGCCTGCTTCAGATTCTGTGTCTCCCCCTCTCTCTGCCCCTCCCCTGCTCATGCTCTGTCTCTATCTCTCAATAATGAATAAACGTTAAAAAAAAATTTTTTTTTAAATTCCAGAGTGGTTCTGTCTTCTCTGGCCTTTTGTAGAGAAGTAAACTACTAGGTTAGTTAATGTGGTCAAGCTGTTAAGAGAATATAGAACCTGCATTCAAATCCAGGCCTCCACTGGGAAAACTCACGCTTTCTCTACTTCATTTCAATGATATATCATGCAATATACATTTAAATTTATTTCTGTTTTTGAATCACAAGTAGTAAGTGATCTTTGTAGAAAATTTAAAATAGATAGCACACCTTCATCTATAAAATGTTTTTGCCAAGAACTTGTAACTGAAATGTAATTAAATCTCTAGATTCATTTCCAGATTACAGTAAATACATGGAACATAGAAACAACTAAATGACACCATAAAGAAACAGATACATCCAGAGGTTTATATATTCTACAAGATAATTAGCCTGGACTCTTTCAAAAATCAGTATCATCAAAAAAGAAAAAAGATGGGAGAGTAGTTCTATACTAAAAGGCACTATATGGGGCACCTGGGTGGCTCAGTTGGTTAAGCATCTGAGCTCAGGTCTTGATCTTGGAGTTGTGAGATCAAGTCCCACGTTGGGCTCTATGCTACGCATGAAGCCTGCTTGAGATCTCTTTCTCTCTATGCCCCTCCCCCACTCATGCACACTCTGTCAAATAAATAAATATTTAAATTTTTAAAAAAGGGGGCGGGGACTCCAGAGGCTTAAAAACCAAAAGTAATGTGTGAAACTTAACTGCTGAACCAGGATTTGGGGGAAAGGCAATGAAAGGTATTCTTGGGGTAATTAAGGAAATCTGAATATGGAAATGGACATTTCCATAATACATTAGAATTCCATAATACAATTCTATGGGATTGATGATAACTTGGGGGGATTAGCTAAATTAGGTGTGAAAATGGTATTGTGGTTATTTATGAGGGTATACTAATTCTTGGAGATATATGTTAAATTACTTAGGAGTGAAGCATGGTATCTGCAACTTGTAAATGATATATACACAGAGATGGGGGGGAACAAACAACGTTAGTGTGAATCTAGGGGACACAGGTGTTTGTGGTACTCTTCCTTCAGGTTATCTATATATTAGACATTATTCAGGAAAGGGAAAAAATACATACACATACACAACACACACAGAGGGACAGGACGAGAGACAGACTATAAGCCCAACGAATGCAGGACTGAGATCTTGCTTACTCTTGTACCCCAGGGCCTAGGTATAGGGCCTGGCTCATGGAAAGAGCTATAACTAATTGCTGACAGAAGAAATGAGGCAGGGAAGGAAGAAAGGGGGAAGGATGCAGGGAGGGAAGAGAGGAAGGACGGAGGGAGGAAGATAAAAAGAAAGGGAGGAAGGCAGGAAGCAAAGAGGTCATCCTTTGAGCACTCAGGAACAACCAGCAGAACATGCAGTTATATATCCTGTGGGATTTTTTCCATCACATAGATAAATCCATTTTTAAAAGGGCTGCCTTAGTAGAACCATGAGGTTTTAGAACGAAAACACCAACCACACACCCTTATACAGCTGAAGAAACTGAAGCCCAAAAGCAAGGTGACTAAGGTCACCTGGCAGGTTAGTGACCAAGTCCCAGCCTGTCCAGTGAACAAGGCTCCTCCCTTCACACTACACCCTCCTGCTTCCACCTTTGGCAAAACTACTAATCTATCTATTGTAATTTAAATGTAAATCCTTAAAGAGCCATGCTTAGTTACTCCCAGGCTTTCATTTTACTGAAAGTAAAATTTTGCCCAGCACAGCAGTTTTGAAGACCTGTCAAGCTTGTCAAAGTAAGATCCCTGAAAGGACAGAAAAGTAAATACTGGATGTCACACATTGTGCTAAGAGCCCCCACAGCTATGATTTTATTTACTTCTCCCAATGGCCCTGTGAGGCAGGCATTATATTTTATAAAGTCTACTCCCTACATCCTGCCTCTTATGGTTAAAGGTAAAGACAGGAGCACCTGGGTGGCTCGGTCGGTTAAGTGTCTGACTTCAGCTCAGGTCATGCTCTCACGGTTCTTGAGTTAGAGCCCCACATCAGGCTGTCTGCTGTCAGCACAGCACCTGCTTCAGATCCTGTTTCCCTCTCTCTCTGCCCCTCCCCCATTCGCTCACTTGCTCTCTCTCTCAAAAATAAATAAACATTAAAAAAAAAAGTATCAGCTGCTGAACAAAATGGTGTCTGCCAGATGAGGTAAAGCTGATGCTAACAGAAATACTGATGACACCAGAACGTTGTATAGTATAGGTGATGACTACATTTATCATGGTGAGTCGAATAATATGCAGAATTGTTAAATCAATGTTGTGCACCCGAAACTAACAAAACGTTATAAACCATACTTCAGTTTTTCAAAGAAGTTTTTTAAAGGTGAAAGTTTTGTACTAAGGTTTCAGACCCAACTTTCCTTGACATGAAAGTGAATAACTATCCCTGAACCATCATATTGGAATGGGTAGGAACAAACCCAGCTGTGTTTCCTTTTGGCCTTCTAATTTAAAGTCAATATTTTAATAATCTCTTTGACTCTCCAGTCGGTTGCTCTCAGGCTGCAAATGGACCACCACCAATATGTAATTAAAGGAGAATAACAAATAGTTAGAATATAGATTACACAGGTGCTGACTTACAAATGCAAACGTTGTAGCAGAAGATTAAGCTCCCAGGAGAGGCTGGAGGTGTGTGTGTCTCTGCTTATTGCCATCATAATTCATTAATGGTCAAAGTAAAGCTGAGATCAATATTCTTGCAGTCACAGGAATGAGAAAAAATGATCAGCACCAAAATAAGATACAAAGACAGTCTCAAAATGTTTCTCCCTATGTAATTAAGAGACCAGTCATTGTCATGAATTTTAAAACTTAACAGATTTTCTTAGCTGTTCTATGTTCAAGAGGTGGCACAGCTTAAAAGATCTTGAAAAGAATTGTTATTCCACTAGATAAGACCGTATGTAAAAAGACAGAAGTCATCTTTTATCTTGGTGGTAAAGAAATAAAAAGGGAAAATGCTAGGATACGGTAAACACCACAGAAGGCAATATAGCATGTAATAGTCTCACAACAAGCTCAGTCCTGAAATAGAGTTAAAGAGGATGAACAAACAAATCTTTTTGTAAGATCTGTGCCTAAACTAATGAATGGCTCTAACGCTGATTTCTGGGCCCCAGCAAAGGGAATCTATGTTTGGAACCAGGGAATCTGCTTTTTTTTTAAATTTTTTTTTTTAATGTTTATGTATTCTTGAGAGAGAGAGAGAGGCAGAGTGTGAGTAGGGGAACATTTCTGCTTTGAGTTCTTCTGGCTGTAAACAACCCCATCCCAGCCCCCAATTTTAAGAACTAAATACTGCTCTTTTACAGCACGGTTATATTTTAGATAAATAAGAATAATGAATATTTGAAATAGTGTAATTGGCCTATTGGGTAAGTACTCATTTTGTGCAAAATTTGAAATAGTTTAACTCCTGCCAAGAGTAATCAAAAATTGCATAATTTAAAGCTCGCAGGCAGTGTGTATGGCAAGTGTTTACCTGTGTGGCTATGTGGCATGCTACCGTAGCCAGTAATCAGAAGTACGGTGGAACTTGTAATTACACACTCCTTGATAAAGGGAATTTGGATATGACAAGTTTGGTGATTGGTTCCTGTCCTCTTACAGCTGGGTCACCTTGCTCATTTCATTAACTTTGCACTAAGTTGACTCCACATGTTCAGTGATTGAATTTCTTGGATCTCGCTTAGGAAGTTACGGCAGAGTTTTACTTGCACCAGCCATCATTTAACAGTAACTTGTGAACCATGCTGTTATTTAAATGCACAGGAACGACCATAAGGGATTCAAGTGACTTTTATGTTATTTTAATCTTTAGAGTTATAATTTTAAAATGGTTTTTATCCTATAACAAGGCCATCTAAGCTTTCATTCAGTGGGAGCAAAAACCCAATTCTGAGAATTTTCTTTTGTAACAGAAGTTAAATGAAATAAAACACTGTAAGGAGGCCAAATGGCCATGTATCACAGTATGAATTTTGGAGAGAGTACTCTTTGAAATATTAGAGATAATTCTGAGAAAATTTAAGAGTATTAAAGCAGACATAACTTGAAGTTTGCAAACATAATGTTATAATTGGGAATGGATAATGAAATGGGAAAAAATGTCATGGCTGTAAGATCATCAGCACCATAATGTGTTCTTAAGCTACAGAGATTGTTGATACCTGTGCTCTGAGATTGTGCCCCAGGATCTTACATGTATGCCTATGAAAAACTTCACATGAATTATGCATTCTTTGAATATATGGGGTGTTTGGAAAATCATTCCTCTTTTCAATTTCTTGGTTGTAAATGGCCTCACTACGAAATAATAAGAATTTAGCTTGTTTATGTTATCTTCTTCCTCCCAACTCCTCTGAGTTTGGGGTACTGGTATCATTATTTTTAAGTTTGTCTTGGTTACCCTTGTTAACTTTAAGTAGTAGGCTTTGCCTCAATTTCTCATTCTAAAACCTGAGTCCCTATCTTGACTTCCCATTATAGAAGTTGTGGGTTATCAGTGGTACTATCCTTCTCCTATTTCCTTCACTTTCCACTTCCCACATTCTGTCAACTATATTTTTATACTATGAAGATAAAAATGTTTGCCTTTTTTTCCTGAAACATAACCAAGATCTTCCTCACTTTGTCCTTAGCGTCACTGTAAGACTTTAAAATCAGTGAGAGTACTTTCATTAAGACTACATCAATATTATGCACTGCCAAGCTAAGGAGCATGTTAGGACTGCTATTTCCTTTTCTATGAGGGCAATGTCATAACCTCTCATCTACTTCAAAGGAGAATGTTTTAGCATCATATACTAATCTTTCTTTTATACTACATACAACATACTATAATTCTTCAAAACTGGATCATAAGAGGCTCAATTAGCCTTTTGGTTTTCAGATTTCTTAATTGCCTATCTTTTTTATTGACTAAATACATACTTTATCTTACATTCAAGGGTTTTTTGTTGGTTTGCTGGTTGATTTTCTTTCTTTCAATGACATTATGAACTACATGGACATCTCCTTTGCTCCAGAGTCCTTCCCTTTGGAGCTCTTCATTCTCTTCCTCCAAAATGGAAAATTTTATATCTTATTCTACTTCCTTTTCCGGTGTTAGGTCCCTTGATTTCTTCTTTCTTGGATAATCTCCTCATTCTGCTGGAATACATTTTCAAGTAACTTCTCAAGAAAGGGGTCCTGGGAAGTAAACGTTCCTAGTGCTGGCTTATGCAAAATGCCTATGTTCTAATCTCACAGTTGATTGATAGGTTGTCTGAATACGGAAATTAGTTTCAAATTCAATTTCCCTCAGAACTGAAAAGACTACTCTATTCTTTTCTAGCAGCCAGAGATGTTAATGAGAATTTGGTTGCTCAATTTTCATTCTTCTGTAGGTGGCCTAATATTTCCCTCTGGAAGCTTTTAGAAAGTTTTATTGATTCTTAAAGTTCTAAAATTTACAAAGTTGCATCCAACTGGGTTATTTCTCCCATTTATTGTAGTTGGCCCTTAGGAGACTCTTTTAAGATAAAGATGTATGTTCTTTTCCAGGAAATTTTCTTATATAATTTCTCTTTTACCATTTTCTCTGTTCTCCCTTTCTGGATCTCATATTACTTAGCTGTTGGATTTCTGAGACAGGTTTTTATATCTCTTCTTTTCTCTCATATTTCCCATCAGTGGTGGAGCTATTTGGACCTCAACATTTTCAATTCACTACTGTCATCTTCTTTGTCCATATCAGTTGATAAAAATAATAATACTATTATTAACGGCTGTGTCAGTCTAGAGCAGAGTCTTTGTTTCTACCACATCTGAGTGCCTGATCCAGAGTCATGCCCACCCAACTGCTAATAGGTAGCATCCTCTTGGAGAGTGAATGCTGAAACTGTCAGGGGATGAAATTTAAAAAGAAAAGAAAACAAAAAAACCTTACTGAAGTCCAGTTGTAGGTATTGCTTTCCCTTCTGCCAGGCTCATCACTCTCTCATAGATAAAATTAAATTGGTCTGGCATAATTTGTGCTTCGCAGAATCACGTTGATTACTACCCAGTACCTGTGCTCTTCTAGGTGGTCGTAAATTGATTGTTTGATGATTTGTTCTTGTATCTTCCCAGGTATCCAAGATAAGCTGAATAGTCTATAATTACTACCGTTGTGTTGTGCTTTTCTTTCTGTGTGTGTGTGTGTGTGTGTGTGTGTGTGTGTGTGTGTTTTAAAACAGGTACTCCATCTGCTGATTCCACTTGTCAGGACCTTCTCCTGTCCAACCTTCCTTTTCTAAAATAAAGGCTGGTGGTCTTGCAATTACAATTGCCAATTCCTCAAGTACCCTGGGATGCGAGTAATCAGACCCTGCTGATTTGAATGTCCCAAGCTCTCTGAAGTGCTGCTCTTCAATCACTTCTTTCCCCTTGTTTGCCTTTGTACCTTCAATAAGATAGCACTTAATCTGGTTTAGTTTCCTTATCACTGATTAAAAAGAAAAAAAAAACAAGTTAAAAGCACAGTGAAAACCTCTGCTATTACAGTTATTTGTTAATAGTTTTTGTTTAGCAGTACTTGTTAATAGTTTTGTTTTGTTGATAATTTTAATGATCGTATTTTGCAGCCTTCCTGTATTTTCCTTCCTGTATTCTTAGTTCTCTCCCTCCCTGCTTCCTACCTTCCTTTTTCCCTCCCCCCTCCACTCTTTCCTTTCTTAAATGTCTTATAGAGGGTAAGGGAAAGAGAGGAAAAACAAAAGAGGCAAAGGGACCCATATAAATTTATGGCAGAAATATTTATTAATCACCAAATATCCACATGCTCCATCAAATTTCCTGGCCTGCTTATAGCTGGCACCAGAGGTATGTGATGAGTTCTGGCCAACAGGTACTTGAAAGCCATGAGTTAGACCCTCCCTTGTCCTCTTTTGTCCTGTCCCACTAATCTGGAAGCTGCCTGTTCCAGATGGTGTACCAACAAAATGCAAGTGACCTGGACCACTGAATCACCACTGAAGGAAGGCAGCACTGGCCAGCCATCAGACCCCCAGAGGACCATGTGTTAAGCTGCTAAGGTTTTGAGGTCTGTTTTCACAGTACAGCCTCCCTTATCTTCACTAATACAGTACCAATTTCTGGATTAGTCAGATTATGCTAGGTTTTACTAGGGAACAAATTAACCCTGAAATCTAAGTGGCTTAACATAACAAAGGTTTATTTCTTACTTGTGGTATGTGGTAGCTATTCTCCAAAGAGGGCTCCCAATGACTCTTATCTCCTCGAGTGACCGCCTTGCATAGTCACCCCCTTCTCTGCTTCTGCATTGATCCCATGACTCACTTTAACCAAGAAAATGTAGCAACAGTGATACTGTGACAGCTCCGAGCCTCAGCCTTAGGAAATCCTGACAGCCTCTGCATTTGAAGTCATTCATGATAAAAAGTCTGTCTATCCTACTGCTAAGGGAGTCCACATGCAGATGCCGAGACAATGAGACTCCATGTGGAGAAGCACTGAAGTGCCAGACATGACCAAAGAAGCCATCTTCAGTTCAATTCCATTCAGGCCTTCCAAGGATTCCAGCCCCGGCCACCGTTTGACTACAATCACATGAAACCCTAAATGAGAAAAACAGAACTGTCCAGCAGCGACCAGCCAACTCACAGAATTGTGAGACATAACAATAAATTACTTTAAGCCATTCCGTATGGGATGGTTTGTTAGGCAGCAATTGCTAAAAGAAGCATGGCATGTATCCCAGTATTGGTGTATGGGGGCTGGGCTCCACACAGACATTCATGGAACCATGTTAATACAGGTTGTATCTCACATCATGTATCTGTACTGTTAAGAATGCGTGACTTCCTTTATTGTAGTATCAAGGCAAGAGAGAGCTGGGGTTACATATCAATTAAAATTTTTTTTTAATTTTTTAATGTTTTTTATTTATTTTTGAGAGGCAGAGAGAGAGCACAAGCCAGAGAGAGAGAGGGAGACACAGAACCTGAAGCAGGCTCCAGGCTCTGAGCTGTCAGCACAGAGCCCAATGGGGGTCCTGAACTCACAAACTATGAGATCATGACCTGAGCTGAAGTCGCACGCTTAACTGACTGACTGAGCCACCCAGGTGCCCCTAAATATAAATTTGTAAATGCTTCCATCTCTGTTTCCAGTCCATCAGCCAATGAGAAATGTGAAGGAGTAAATGGAAATTCAGTGAGTGTTCAACGTCCCCGCCACAGAATGTGCCACCTAAAATGTGTCTTTTTCCTCCTGTATCATAACAAGGGTTATCCGGGGATCATCCGACTACCTTTCCAAAAACCGTAAACACTGGCATGCAGGACTGGCTCATATAGCTCACAAGAACCCACTGAGCATATCTCTCCTTAGTTCTGCATTCTGTGATGCCATATTGGTAGCATGAAATCAACCCTGGTGGAAACATTTACACCACAGAAATTGGCAAAATGCCGTTAAAGTCAGGGCTTCCCTGCCCAAGAGCTGTTCGTTAAATATTTATCAGACCACTAGCTGTACAAATCCAAAATACACCTTTTATTCAGCTGCCCCTATATTCAAGCAGATTCATTCATTATTATAAGTAGAATTTTACAAACTTGCCATCAATGGTTTTATCTTTGTATTCCATATTTCAAATAACAGCTGAACCTATGAATTGAAGATCTTTGCACAAACTTGAGTAACCTTTACTAATATTGAAAAAGATGACAACTTGAAGCTTTCTATATGTAATCAGAATGCAGATGTTTTTATAGTTTACTTTAGTACAGTATGGGAAACATTGCTATACAGTAAGTATAAAAGAGACCTATTTTCAGCCAGCATAAACAAGGATTTAATCCTTCTAGTAATTATTACACCTAAGAACACTACCTTAGCTACTGATTTATTCTGGAAGCTTCAGTACCATTTATGCTTTAGAGTTTATAAGAACAAAATCATTTCTTTTAAGCCTTGTTGAAAGAGTTAATTCAGCTTCCTGCTCCAGTTCATCACCCCCTGCTCTCCTAGCCTTCACCCTCAATATACACACAATCAAGAGAAAGGCCATCAATAAGGTTCAAGCCTCTATTATGGGATATGAAGCAATAACATTTTAAATAGCACCTGGGAGGCCTGAAGGAGTTAATACATCTTTCACAGTGCCTACTTTACAGCTCTGGAGTATTCTGGATCCTGAAACCCTGGATCATTATTTATTGAAAACATGAGAAGAATCCAGTTGGAGGGAAAACCTCATTCACCAAGCAAGAAGATAGGATATGCTCATAAATGACATTTGAAAATAAGATGACCAGAAACCTTTTCCTATAAGTAACAAGGGATTTGAACCTGACCCATGCTTAATTATATGGTAAAATAAAATATAAGATGGTTCTGGAATCAAGGATAGAAGTCATCCACTGCTTCCTGGGTAAAACCTAGTGAGACCACCTATGGATAAATTTGATGTTCGTTAATTCAGAGCAGGAAGAAAAACAAAAAATTCTCACTGTACCCACCAACCGGTATATTTTCCATCACAAGCTGGATAATTATCTGGAAGGCCTAATTATCTGGAAGCCTCAAAAGTGTGAAACTTTTGAGTTTCAGTGATTTTTCCATGTATGAATCAAGATTCCATTATGTACACGTATGACTGATTCTATTTTCTAAAGATGTCCACGCTAATGTACATTCTGGGTACATGTTCTTCTCCAAACATGATACTGATATTCCTTCACTGAGAGACGGTGAAAAAAATAAAAGAAAGAAAAAAAGAAAAACACTGCTTTAGGGTTTTGATTTTATTTTTTTGCCTTCATTTTTGACAGTTGTTAAGAGCATTAGGCTTGCCTAATTAGAAACAGTATTTTCCTGACGTTGTTCATCAGTCCATTTCAATGGGTTCTCAGCTCATCTGTTGCTACCATGTTCTGAAGTGAGTCACAGAACAGGGGGCTCCAGAGACACAGTAACCTCTGAAGGAGGTAATCATTTTGATCCTATCCACTGCAGATCACCTTGGTTACAAATGACCTCCCAAAAACTGTTCAACTTGGATGGTTCTAAAGGCATCTGGTTGTGGGGAGTGCTGCTCAGGCCTGAAGTTCTGATTAATAGCCATTTTCTTTTGTCCCACCTCCTTAATTATATGGTAAAATAAAATATAAGATGGTTCTGGAATCAAGGATAGAAGTCACCCACTGTTTCCTGGATAAAACCCAGTGAGACCACCTATGGATACATTTGAACCTGTGGGGATCCAGTGTCTCCACACATAGGATGAGACAGAAATAACACTGCATAACTTCAAGACTAGGTCATAAAAGGCGAGACGGCTTCCCCTTGGCCCCTTCTCTTTGGGATCACTGCAGAGACCCCTTGGGTAGATTTCTATGGTGGCAGTATTCCCTGACAGGTTCTCTGGGTCATTCTTGGTTCACTGCTGCTGCTCTTCAAAGTTTTACCCATGTCAATCCTGAGCCAAGGTGAACAGAGACTGGCTGGGTTTCCCTAGGAGGAGCCTGGCAAGATAGGAAGGTGAAGCAGGACGTAGTTGCTGCTGTGTTTGTTTTTTGCTGTGGTGGTTGTGTTGTGTTTTGTTTTACCACATCACCAGTCTTCACTTACCCAACCAGAAACATCCTGTGTAATCTCTGTCACACCAGTATTATTTTAAGTAAACCCAAGGAGGTGGGACAAAAGAAAATGGCTATTAATCAGAACTTCAGGCCTGAGCAGCACTCCCCACAACCAGATGCCTTTAGAACCATCCAAGTTGAACAGTTTTGGGGAGGTCATTTGTAACCAAGGTGATCTGCAGTGGACAGGATCAAAATGATTAGTTACCTCCTTCAGAATTCATGGTTACTGCTGTCTCCAGAGCCCCCTGTTCTGTGACTCACTTCAGAACATGGTAGCAACAGATGAGCTGAGAACCCATTGAAATGGACTGATGAACAACGTCAGGAAAATACTGTTTCTAGTTAGGTAAGCCTAATGCTCTTAACAATTGTCAAAAATGAAGGCAAAAAAAAAAAATCAAACCCTAAAGCAGTGTTTTCCTTTCTTTCTTTCTCTTTCTTTCTTTCTTTCTTTCTTTCTTTCTTTCTTTCTTTCTTTCTTTCCTTTTTTCTTTCCTGAATAATCAGCTTCCTGAGACTATGTGGATATATATTCCCCTTTCAAATACAGAATCATAAGGCGCCTGCGTGGCTCAGTCAGTTGAGCATCAGACTTCAGCTCAGGTCATGATCTCGCGGTTCATGAGTTTGAGCCCCACGTCGGGCTCGCTGCTGTCAGCACAGAGCTTGCTTCAGACCCTCTGTTCCCCCACCCATCTCAAAAATGAATAAACATTAAAAAAAAAACCCACAAATATAGAATCGAGTGCTTTGCAGCTTGATTTCTTTCCTGTCCTTGCCCAGGCCTGAGCACAGCTAGCGAAGGGAGAAGGAAGGAGGGCTGTAACTCAGCAGTGAGGAGTGAAGTCATGGTCCCCCTTCCAGCTTAGGCACCCCACCCACCCTACACTGCAGCCTCAACATGTGCGGCATCTCATACACTTGGTTATTCCCAGGCAGGGTCTCTCCTGGTTAAGGGCATGAGCGTGTTGCCAAAATGCTTGGGTTTGAACCCTGGCTCAGCCACTTACCCTGTGGTTTCACCCCCTTGTGCTTCAGCTTTCCTATCTGTAAAATGGGGATGATAATACTATCTACCCTTCAGCTGTGGGAATATTAAACATGTTAGTATCTATAAAACACTAAACCAGGGCCCCAAATGTATTAACCACCCAATAAATGTCAGCTATGATTAGTACCACTTAGGAATATAGCAAAATCATAATTACAATGCAACATTATATAGTATTGTCCCCTAGCTGCATACCATGAAACCACTGTATAGGCAAAAATTAGCCAGAACTTTTGCTACTGCAGTTCCTAAATGCTTTGTTATGAGATCCAACGGGCAACACCTCAGGCTGACTGAAGTCAGTGAAGACTAACAAGAGGCTCTGTTAGTCTTTTGTGCCAGTAATCCTACTTCTAGGAATGCTGTCTATGGGAATTTTCTTTCTTTTTTAATGTTTATTTATTTTGAGAAAGAGAGAGAGAGAGAGAGAGAGAGAGAGAGAATCCCAAGCAGCCTCCATGCTGTCAGCACAGAGCCCAACTTGGGGCTTGAACTCATGAGCTATGAGATCATGACCTGAGCTGAGATCCAGAGTCAGACGCTTAACTGACTGAGCCACCCAGACGCCCCAGGAATTTTCAAATATGCAAGCACAAGGTACAAAGAAGCTCACTGCAGCATTATTTATATAGTGACAAGCCAGACCCAGCCTACCTGTGGAGCAATCTAAGAATGATTAAATAATGTTATAAATATTATGCAGCCACTAAGAGGGGTGCTTCTGAAGAATTTTTAATGACTACTAAATGCTCATAGAAATAAAAGTGGAAAAGCCAGCCTCAAAAATACATGTAAAACAGTGTCACATTGGGTAACTGTGTATGCACATCTGCAGAGAAAACAAAACTCTAGGGAAATGTATCATGATGTTTACAGTGGGGTTTCTGAGGGTGGAAGGACTTTACACCTGGTTTTTATTTCTTGATATTTTTTGGTGTCACATATTATTTTACATTTGAGGAAAACATTAGGTCATAAAGTCAAAACATTTTTTAATAAAGCATCTTTTAGGGGCAGCTGGGTGGCTCAGTCGGTTGAGCGTCCGACTTTGGCTCAGGTCATGATCTCGTGGTTTGTGAGTTTGAGCCCTACATCAGGCTTGCTGCTGTCCGCCTGTCAGTGCAGAGCCCACTTTGGATCCTCTGTCCCTCTTTCTCTGTTCCTTCCCTGCTTGTACTTCCCCAAAATAAATATTGAAAAAAAAAAACCAAAAAACCAAAACTTAGAGAATCTTTCAGAAGACACACAGTGGACTAACAGAAACTGAACCTTGTGCTTCCTAAATTCCTAGGTATTTTCTGTGGCTTATTTATTTATTTTTTAGCCCGAAACAATGCCAAATAGCAGAGACAGGTGTTGCTACTCTTCAACTTAGTTTGGAAAGAAAAACTGAGAAATTTCTTGGCTAAAACAAAACCAACCAACCAACCAAACCCAAAAACGAGAGAGAGACAGAGAGACAGAGAGACAGGGAGGGAGAGAGAGATGGGCGAAGGTCATGGGGGAGGACAGCAAGGGTTTCCTAAGACACTAGGCCACAATTTGGCACTAACTAATCATAACCGTTGTTTTCACAACATCGGATAGAAACATCCTCGGCCTATAGGAAAATGGAAAAGAGCCCTCTACCAGTTTTTTGGGGGAAGAAGTTTAAAAAAAAAAAAGAAATCTGTGGTGAAAGAAAGAAAGAGACAGAGAAAGGGAAATAAAGAAAAAGAAAGAGAGACAGAAAGAAAGAGAAAGAAAGAGAAAGGGAGAGAGAAGGAAAGGGATAGAAAGAGAGAGAGAAAGGGAGATAAAGGGAGATAAAAAGAGAAAGAGAAGAAAGAAAGAAAGAAAGAAAGAAAGAAAGAAAGAAAGAAAGAAAGAAAGAAAGAAAGAAAGAAAAACTACCAAAAACAGCACATGAGGCAGGTTCAAATGGACAAGTAACAGAATTCCATGAATTCCCATGCGTCTGCACACAGAACCTTGCTAACGCACCTCCTGTTTTGAGTCCTGCACCTAATGAAAGGTTACTAGGAAGAGCCACACTCTGAAAGGGCCCGGAAACCTCAGGGGCTGTCAGTTTCAACTGCAGGCCACCTAATGCCCTTCACCAGGGGCCCAGGTACTGCGCTCTGCCTGGGGGCCTTCCCCCAGCTGTGTGCTCCGGAGGCGAGGGGGAAGGCTTGTAGGAGCTGAGCTTCGGTCTGAGATGCAAGATTAATAAAATTAGGATTATTTATGATGCTGGAGTGATTTAATAATATTTTTCAAGAACCTGAAGGATTTATGTCGAGGTACTGCTGTTTTAGTAACTAAACCCTTTTGGATGGACTCCAAGATAAACTAGTCTTGTCTGGCTTCCGCCCCGAGCCCCTCCACCTTTTTCCAGTTTCTCTTGGCAAAGAATCTCTTCTAATTCACCGGAGGGTGATGGGCAAGGAGATGACCTTCCTGGCTGCTTTATCTGCCCTTGTCCCACCTCAAAATGCCTCTCAGCTTTTCTTTGTCCCTTCAAATCTCAAAGGAAGAATCAAGAGGGGAGGGAAGTAACATTTGCTGAAGGCCTACTACATGCCAGGAACTGGCAGATACATTACCTCATTCAATTCCCACAAACACCTTGTGAGGTAGGCATAATTATCCCTATTTTGCTTGTTAGGGGATAGAGGAAATTTATTCTTTTAGCAGCTGGTGGAAGAATTCCTCTTGGGGACAGAACCATCTTTGTGGGGAAATGCCTTAATCAGCCTCTTTGGGCTATAAAGCAGGGATATGGGGAAATGTGTGGAGAACTGGGGGCGGGGGGAGATCGGGTGGGGGCTCCTTATTCAGAAAGAAGAGACAGAAGCAAGAGGAGAGCAGGAGGAGGAGGGGAGGAGCACAATACACTCCACTCTCAAGAGTATTAGCTCTTTAAATCTCTAATAAATATGCTAACCTCAGGAAATGCTTGCCGAAAGAGAATTCTCTGAATGGGATTGTTGGCACTGGGTGAAACTGAAGCCCCGTGTGTGTGTGTCACCTGAATTGGGGAGAGGTGGTACCAGAAGGATTTGTTTCCTAAATCAAAGAGTAGGAAAGCCCCCACTTGTCATGTGAGCTCCATCAAGGGTTGGGGGACAGGGGCTGAGGCTCAGAGAAGTCTATCGAAGTTACTAAGGTCACACAGCAGCGATGAATACATGCATCACTTGCCGAGAAAGAAATGAATCCAGGTGTGTTTATTGTCAACCTCCTTTGTTTTTGCTCTATTCTACACGCAGCACTAAGACAGGTGACCCTCTCCTCTCCAAGGTCAACTGTTCCACTGCTGTACTCCATCCAGTCCTAGTCATAGCAGTGAGTGTTTATTGAGTGCCTACTATAAGCCAACCATTGTTGCATGCACTTGCTCCATTCAGTCCTCACAACATCACTCTACACTCTACATTCGAGTATAATTGTTCAGATTCCAGAATATGAGAATTTCTCCTTAGAGAAGGGAAGACACTGGCTCAAGGTCCCCCGGCTGTAGATGGTGAAACCAGACTGCTTGGTTATCTCATCTCATCCCTTCCCCACCTCCATCAGGTATAAGTCCTCTAATTAATCTATCAAATTAACTGATTCTTTCCCCACCACCCCCTGGGCTGCACCCGGTGGGGGGTGCACAGGTAGCACAACACTGAACACAGAAGTCACTCTGCTGAGCTCAGGTCAAAGTCATTCTCACAGCTCAGGCTAGTAGGGTTACTCAGGGCTTGGCAAACCTTTTCTCCACAGGGCCAGACAGTAAATGTTTTCGACTTCATGGGCCGAAAACGATCTCTGAAGGCAAACTACTCAGCTCTGCCTTTGTAACATGAAAGTGGCCATAGACATAAAGGAATGAGCATTGTTAGGTTCTAGTAAGACTTCATTTATGGACACTGAAATTTGAATTTCATGTAACTTTTACATGTCACAAAATATTCTTCTGATTTTCCCCTCCAACTATTTAATCAGGTACAAACCTGGGCACCTGGGTGGCTCGGTCAGCTAAACATCCAACTCCTGACCTTGGCTCAGGTCACAATCTTGCAATTCGTGAGTTCCAGCCCCGCATGGGGCTCTGCACTGACGGCGTGGAGCCTGCTTGGGATTCTCTCCTTCTCCCTCTCTGCTTCTCTCTCAAAGAAATAAAAAAATATATAGATTGTTCTTTAAAAAAAAAAAGAACAACAACAACAAAAAGGTAAAAACCATTCTCAGTGTAAGAGGCACATAAAAACTGGAGGCAGCTGGATTTGGCTTATAGGTCACAGCTTGCTGACCTCTGGTTTTAGTAAATGCTCCCTCCTCTGGGGTTCTGCGTCCAGCTGGGCCTGCATCCAGGCCAAACAGCCTGTGGGCTGGGCTTTGATCCTTCTCTCCCCTCGCCTATAAAACCACACATGTTCAGTTCCTGAGCTTCCGCACATCACTCTCTCATTAGGAGCACTCCTCCACCTCTATAGTTTCTTCCACTGAATAAGAAGAAAGGTGGTCTGCTGTCCCTGAAGGAGGTGGCCATCAGATAAGACAGAACTGCCATTACTTACATGATCGGTGAAGCTAAGCCCCAGGGCAGGTGAAAGGAGTGTTACCCTAAGGCTGTGACAAGGCTTGGGAATAATATGCTTCAAACAGACGAATATCCTAGAAGGAAATCTCCAGGGAGGGTGGAGAAGATGTTGCCAAGAATGTGTCTCCAAGGAAGGAGTCTTGGAGCCCAAAATGGGAATCTCTTTCTCATCCAGAAGGCCACAAGACAAGAGAACAAGGGATGGAGGGCAGGTGAAGGACAGGAATGAAATTCAGTCCACTGCCAGGGGACAGCATAAGTCCAGAGCAGGGAAAAGTGACTAACAAGCACTAAGGAACAACTGAGGATGATAACTGCTAACATTTATTGACCATCTGCTATGCTCCAGGCACTATATTGCTGGGTTCTTTACATATATTATCTCATTTAACCCTTTTAACACTCTGGTAAAATAGACACTTAAAAAAATTCTCCTTGCGGGGCACCTGGGTGGTTCAGTCCGTTAAGCATCCAACTCTTGATTGAGGCTCAGGCCATGATCTCACAGTTCATGGGTTCAAGCCCTGCATCAGGGTCCATGCTGACAGTGTGGAGCCTGTCAGGGATTCTCTCTCTCCTGTCTCTGCTCCTCCCCTGCTTGCACACATTCTCTCTCTCTCTTAAAAATAAATAAATAAACTTAAAAAAATAAAATAACTAAATAAAAATGCTTTAAAAATCTTCTTGCGTTTATTTAAAAACACAAACAAAAACAAATATTTTTGTGCATCTTCTATGTAGCAGACACTGTGTAGATGCTGAAGACAGATGAATAAGCAAAAAAAGACCTTGTACCTGCTCTCACAAAGATTATAATGTAGTACAGAAGTTGGCAATTTTTTGCGATAAAGAAGACAATAAATATTTTCGGTTTTGCAAGTCATAAAGTCTCCACTACAACCACTCCACTCTGCCACTGTAGTACAAAAATGGCCACAGATAATATGTAAATAAGTGAGCTTGTTCCTGCTCCAATAAAACTTTATTTATCAAAACAAGGTGCAGGTTAAAGCTGGCTATAGTTTGCTGATCCCTGGTGCAGCAGTAGACCAACTTAAGCAAATAATTTCACAAATAATAACCATGAAGTGCTATCACATAAAAGTTCCTGATAATAGAAAAGCCTATAATAGGAAGGAGTTTACCTATTCAGGGAAATTAGAGATTTTCTAGAGGGAGTGGGTTTAGATCTAAATGTAGTGATTACTGAAGAGGACAGCAAGAACTATTCCAGAGGAATCAGTATGTGCAAAGGCCCTGTGGTAGAAGGGAGCATGATAAACACAAGCTTGAAATAGAAGGGTGATGTGGTTGGAGCAGAAAGAGTGGCTGACTATAAGATGAGGCTGAAAAAGGCACATAGGGGCCAGACTATGGAAAATCTTATGGATCTTACTAGGGAATTAAGTCTCTAAGTACAGAAACTATGGCATAAGAAGTTAAGTAACATGCTTAAGGCAGTATAGCTAGTAAACAATGAAGCTAGAAGCCTACTCTGTTTACCTCCAGACCCAACTTCTGTATTCTCTTTGCTTACTTTGGTTTTATGTTTGCCTGTGTTGTTACAAATTCCTTTTATGAAATTCCAAAATCTCTTGGCTAAATTAAAAGGAAATGGAATTTTGTCTACACCTAGGCTGGAAGGCTAGCAAAACCCAGACATCAGCTGAAAACCAAAGTAAACCTGGTAGAGGAGTCCTAGTTATAGAGAAGGAAGCATTGGGGATAGCTGTACTGTCTATTCTCTTTCATCTCTAATGTCCCCTTACAGGGAGCCTGATCAAATTGTTCTTAACACTTAACGTCAATTAGTAGTCTTTCAGAATCTTGCCAAATTCCTTCAACCTGCTCTGATGTCCCTTCTTTTTTCCCTTTTTTTAAGATTTTATTTTTAAGTAATCTCTACACCCAACATGGGGCTTGAACTTAAAATCCTGAGAACAAGAGTCACACACTCTATACCAACTGAGCCAGTGACATGACCCTCTGATGTTCCTTCTTGGTCTAGCTCCTGCCTGCTCTGTCATCACCACTTTGTCACCCTTCCCTTTGGGAAAACTGCATGACTTGATGTTGCATGAAAACTCCCCACTCCCTCTTCAATTCCATACAGTTCCTTCTGCTGGAAGAGCCAGGCCACCCCTGTCCTTTTGTCAGGATACCTTCCCTTCTTCAGGACTTAATCCTCAGGCTTCCAGTTCTGCAGGAAGCCTTCCAGGCCTATTCTGCACCTAGCCTGAATGCTGTCTTCCTCCTCTGTTCTCACACAGTTTCTTGTGTTAATGGTTAACACATCCTCACCAACTGTTCATGGCCAGCCTCCCTCACTGGACCCTGAGTTTGTGAGCTCTGTGACAACAAAGAACTTCTCTGGTAGATATTTAGCATTTTCTATGTAGAGATTGATTTGTTTAACATCACTTTCTATATGGAAGTTAACTTGCTTAACTTGTTAATCTTCTTGCTTCTCTGCCTCCTAATTATTTTCATATTTCTTCTTTGGAAGTCCCAGAATCCCAGTTCTCGAGGTGAGGTCCCTGGTCCAATAGCATCAGCGTTACCTGGGAACATACTAGAAATGCAGATTCTCAAGCCTTCCTCCACCTCAGTAATCAGACACTCTAAGGGGTGGGGACCAGTATCTGTGTTTTTCATAAGGCTCCAGGTGATTCTGATGGTCTCTAAAGTTTGAGAACCACTGCCTTGTAGGAAGTTAGTGCTCATTTAAAGTTTCTTAAATAGTACCCAAAAGACAGTCCCTTCAGTACCCTGAAGATAGTACCCAGTTATTTTCAATCTGGAAAAGAAAAAGTAATTGAGGAGATGACAAAGGAAACTTTATTAGACTGGATTTTTAGAAAAGGAATTTTTCTGACATGATACTTCAAATACATAATTGGTTCAGAGAAGGCTTTCCTTCATATGCCTTAAAAATAAGACTCCTCCAGGGGTGTCTCAGTGGTTCAGTCGGTTAAGCGTCCGGCTTCTGCTCAGGTCATGATCTCGGATGTGAGTTCAAGCCCTGTGAGTTCAAGCCCCGCATCCAGCTCTGTGCTGATAGCTCAGAGCCTGGAGCCTGCTTCAGATTCTGTTTCTCTCTCTCTCTCTCTTTGGCCCTCCCTCGTTTGTGCTCTGTCTCTCTCTGTCTCTCAACAATAAATAAAATGTATTAAAAAATAAAAAGAAAAAGAAAAAAGACTCCTCTGTCTGGCTTGGGTGTGGTTTTGGCAGGGGTCTGAACAAGATAACCCTACTAGGTGCCTTCCAGGGCTCAGGTTCTCTGCTTCTAGGATTTTCTATACACTGTGAAAGAAATATAAGGTATGGGGCAGGGCATTATTAGTAGGGGATCTGGGGCTTTCAACACACAAGGAAGTATATGCTTTTTTTCCCCTTCCTAAGTTGAGTCTTTGCCAGTCTATACTCATAAAAAGAGATGACCAGGACCTTTCGAGAATGGTAATTGTTTGTTTTTAGGTCATAAAAATGAATCCTTGCTTTGTTTTCAAAGGAACACGCTCTTCATGCAATCTATACAAACTGAATGACAAGTAGGTGAGGCCCAAGATTGGGAAGATAAAACTTCATTTGTTGATTTTTGGCCGAGAGCTGAAACAATGGGACAAAGGAGTGGCTTGTTGGTAGAAGCTCTATAAAACACAATAATATTAGTCATGTAAACAGAAGAAAATAGGAGAGGCTTAATGAGATAAATTACACCAAGCCACCACATTAGGGATTAAAATATTCTGATAAAGCAAACACTAAAAGGACCAGAAGAAAGGATAAGGGGAAGAGTGATAACTTTAGATTTAGAAAACAATGGGTCCTTCTATCTAGGGAGCTGACAAGAGGAGTTTTCAGAGGCTGCCTGAGCTGACTGAGCGCCCATTAAGATCCTACTTTTCATCCAAAAAAAAAAAAACCTCTACTCAAACCACTGGCAGACAAAGCCAACACATTCTTTTCTTCTCCGCTTCCCTATTCTTTTTTTTTTTTTCCTTCACAATTGCAAAGCAATCCATTTTGCTATGTAAGTCTGTGAAGGGAATAAAAGCGCTCACAGGTTTCTCTCTATTTGCATTCGCTAGATTTGTTGGCCTGACTTCCAAAGTGTGAATCGGCCGTTGTTCTCAAGCTCAGAGGATAAGAGCCAACTTATCAATGTTTAAGATTGCCCATGTACCTGTGTGAACAGCAACTTTTTCATAACCGTTTTTATAAGGACATTTGAACAATTGAAGTGTAGTGCATGGATTTGTGCTATTTAAACTAATAGCGCTGCCAGGCCTTGAGTGGATATTACATATTTCTATAGCTGTCTTTATTAAGTGTATGTCAATAACTATGAAGTAGAACTTTTCCCAAAACTTGGAACAGGTAAATTCTCACTAGGTCACACTACCATAAACTTCTTGGCAATGGTGATGAACACAAGGGTGCCAAAAGCCAGTGAGTGTTTAAAAAACAGTGAATAGTAGTAGCTGTAATAATATTAATATTAATAATAATAATAATAATAATAATAACCAGGCTACCAGACCTGCCTCCAGGCCAAGAGCTGACATTGCTACTGTTAGAGATAAGACTCCAACTGTGCTTTTCAGAAATATTCTTTTTGAGTGTCAAAACTTGAACCTATGGGGGAAAAAAAAACAAACCTGAGCCTATGGGGAAAAAACAAAACAAAACCACTTGGGCCTAGGTATTTTCACAATAAACTTCTGATGATTTGGTTGTTTTTATTTATTTTTATTTATTTATTTTTAAGTAGACTCCATGCAGAACGTGGGGGCTTGAACTCATGTCCCTGAGATCAAGCGTTTCATGGTTTACTGACTGAGCCAGCTAGGTGCCCCTATTTGGTTGCTATTAAAAGAAGTGTTATGTACTTTTGTATTGTTATTTTTTAGAGAAAAATAACACAAGGGAGGGAGAGGGACAGGGAGAAAATCTTAAGCAGGCTCCAGGCTCAGTGCAGAGCCTGATGTGGGGCTTGATCCCATGACCCTGGGATCATGACCTGAGCTAAAATCAAGAGTTGAACACTCAACCGATTAATGCACCTATGTGCCCCAGTATATATGCATTTGTTGTGGAAAATATTAAAAATATTAAAAATGCAAAGAAAAATTAAAACAGCATTGATCATAAGACCTACATAAAACCATATTTTGGTTTATTTCCTTCCAGACTTTTTCTGTGCATATATTAAAACATGCATACACACACAAATACACAAAAGTATCATCCAATTCAATACCATACTATGATATACTACTGCATTATGTACTTTTTCACTTAAAAATTATACACATTTTCTTGTCAGTAAAAATCTTAAAGCACAGGTTGTAAACTGATAGCCAATGAAGAGGTCTGATTGGCTCACACAGTGGTCAACCAAGTGGAGCTGAGGAACAGCTAAGCCTGTGAGACAAGGCTGTGCTCTCTACTTTCCTGAAGTCCCCACTACTCTATTGTTCTCCATCTGAGACTGGTAACTGCGATTTCTAATTTCACTTGCACTCTTTATAAATAATAATAATAATGACAGTCTTAGAGGAACGTGAAATAATCCTTCTCTTCTCCATGTCTGCACTTTACATCCAGACTACTTCACTCACTTCTGTTACTGCTTAACCCCCAGGTGTGGGATCCTTTTACTAAAGCATGTTTTATAAAAGCTTTAGAAAATACAGCATTATGTGACTTCCATAATTTATTGAACCAAATCACTGCTGCTGGACATTCAAGTTGTTTCCAGTGTGTTGATATTACCATTAAAAGGGACATCCTTTTACATAAATGTAAAAAAGAAGTTCCTAGAAGCAGAATTGGTTCTGAAGGGCAGAAATACTTTCATTCATTTTTGATATATACTTCCAAATGCCTTTCAGAAAAGTTGCACCAAATGTAACAGGGGGTGACTTTGCTTATTTCCTGTTCTCTGTGCCATAGCATTACTATACATTTTGGTAAAAGTAGTTGCCAATTTGGGGAGTTAAAAGTGGCATTTCAGGCATTACACTAAGTGAAATAAGTCAGAGAAAGACAAATACTGCCTGAGCTCACTTATACATGGAATTTTTAAAAATGGCATTTTAAAAAAATAATAAAAATAGGGGCACCTGCGTAGCTCAGTCAGTTGAGCACTGGACTCTTGATTTCAGCTCAGGTCATGATCTCATGGTTTGTGAGATCGAGCATATTGGGATCTGTACTGACAGAGCAGAGCCTGCTTAGGATTCTCTCTCCCCTCCCCCTCACAATACATACATACATACATACAATATAATAAATATGATAAAAATGGCATTTTTAGGGGGTCCTGGTTGGCTCAGTCAGTAGACCATGTAACTCTTGATCTCGGGTCATGGGTTCAAGCCCCATGTTGGGTGTAGAGTCTACTTTTAACAAATATTATTTAAAATTTTTTTCTATGTTTATTTATTTTGAGAGAGAGCGAGTGAGAGCATGTACGAGCAGGAGAGGGGCAGAGAGGGAGGGAGAGAATCCCAAGTACTGACATGGGGTTTGATCTCATGAACTGTGAGATCATGACCTAAGCCAAAATCAAGAGTCAGACACTTAACTGACTGAGCCACCCAAGTGACCCCTGAAAAAGGCATTTTTAATATGTATTTCATACTCATTTTTTCATATATAGCCAATTATATTTTCTTTTGGAATTGCCTATTCATGGGTTTGCTCCTTTTCTACTAGGGTATTCATAATTTTCTTTTTTTTTTTTAAGTTTATTTATTTATTTCTGAGAGAGAAGGGGCGGGAGAGAGAGAGGGGGGGAGAAAGAATCCCAAGGGGGCTCTGCAATGACACAGGGCTCAATCTCATGAACCGTGAGATCATGACCTGAGCCAAAATCAAGAGTGGGATGGTTAACTGACTGAGTCACCCAGGCTCCCAGGTATTCATAATTCTCTAAATGGATTATAAAAGTTTTGTAAGTTAATGATATTATTTTACTTGGTCATATATGCTACCGGGTTCCTCCAATGTTCATTTTAATGTTTTGTGTGTGTGATTTTCTTTCACATGCTGAAGTATTTAACATTCATGAAGTCGAACCTGGCAATACTGTGTTTCCTTCTTTTGCTTTTATGCTTACAAAGTTCTCTACCTTGTGCCTGGGTAAAATTTGACATATATTTTCTTCTGTTCTTTTACATTTATGCTTTCAGTACCCTCTTGCCCTCTCAGCAACATTGGCCAGGGCTCTGTAGTGAAACTCTGCTTCTTGGCTGTGTGGCACCCGTATCACCCAGAGTTACCTCTTACTTCTCATGCTTCTCTAATTCTTTCCAACTTCCCATAATAGCTCCTTGCATTTTCACAATCCTTTAAATATTTCTTAGACTGATATATGCTTCAGAAAACACTTAGGGGTGGGGACCGCCTGGGTGGCTCAGTTGGTTGAGCTTCTGACTTTGGCTCAGGTCATGATCTCTGGTTTGTGAGTTCAAGCCCCATGTCAGGCTCACTGCTGTCAGTGCAGAGCCTGCTTCGGATCATCTGTCCCCCTCTCCCTGTGCCCCCACCTGTGTTCTCTCTCAAAAATAAATAAACAATTAAAAAAAAAACTTGGGGAGTATCATAAAAATGCATTTGTTCTGCTCCCTGAGGTAGGACCCAGAAAAATACATTTTCATCAAGCATCTGAGAGAATTTTTCTGCAAAGTGATGAAGGAACTCTTGGGCCCTCCTACCAATCTGCACTCTGTCTATATCTGTTTCTCCATGTCTACACAGAGCTACATCCACATCCATATCTGTGTAGTACCCACTGAACATCTCCAGCTGTCTATCTCCCAGGTACATCAAACTCCATCCGAAGCACAATTCACTACCTCTCTGCTCAAAACTGCTCATCCACTAACAACAAGATGTTTCCCTGCTCCAGATCTGAATCAGCCATTTCTTCGAGGATATCTGATATCTTTTTTTGGCTAATGGTATTTAGAAACTAAGATCCGGGCACTGTATACCTCCCATTATCTTGCCTTACTTTGAACTGTTCCCTCGGGACACAGTTCCAGCAGTGAGATTATTGGATTAAGGAAGATGAAATATTTTATGGCTCTTGATTCGATATTGACAAAGGTACAACCAGTCCATTCGTGGGCCCTGTTGGGACCATATATCTTTACCTCTCCACCCCCAGCTTGTGTCAGTTGCAAATATTAAAGCAGCAGCATTCCCTAACACTGTCTTCCTGATAGAAGTTTGGGGAAGAGTTCTGACATACAGCTCCTATCTCTGTCTTCTCTAGTCTTCCATGGATCTTTGCTGTTGGAGAGAACAGACACAACTCTGAACAAGAGCCAAATGGGGAAGAAAGAATTAGCGGGGCAAGTACCCTAACCAGCTCCCACTCAGCGCTCCTTCTCTAAGTCAGTGCGTATCTCATTCGTAGAGGAAGATGGGGCCAAGGCCAGAACCTGTAAGAAAGGCTTCCCACTTGCATTTACCTCCTTGGTCTAAGCATCTTCAAAATGTACTGGGAAGGCTAGCCTCAGGATGGCAGTGAAAAACAGAGATGAATAGTAATAACATCTACCAAAAATGTGTGGTGCAGATTAGCATAGTGGAGGGAACAGAGGATGGAAAGAAAGGCATTCAAGAAGAGGGTAGAAAGGGGGCAGAATGGTGACTTCTCCTAGACTCCCGTAGAGTTATCGTTTGTGACAAGGAGATGAGATTCCCTCTCCTAAAGTACTACCAGGCATGCCCTCCAACCACGTTTACTCTCCCTTCCCTGATGTAAAGTCCACATTTGCTCACCCAAACTAACTCCAAAAGACACTACGAAGCTCTTGGAAAGAACAAGACTTGCTATAAGCTATCTCAATATCCTTAAGGACTAGAAGTGAAGAAAGAAATGCCAGGAATACAACACTGTATATTAACTATCCTGGAATTAAAATACTGGTCAGGGTTCTCTACAGAAACAGCACCAATAGGCGATATATAGTGGGAGTGAGTGAGGGAGAGAGAATTAATATAGGAAATAGCTCATGTGATGATGGACGATGAGAAGTCTGCCTGCAAGCTGAAGAACCAGGAAAGTCAGTGTTGGAATTCATTCTGATTCTAAAGGCCCGAGAACCAAGGGAGCTGATGGTGTAACTCAGTTGGAGGCCAACGAGAGGACAAGGATTGAGACGGTAGGAGGGATAGTGGGAGTGGTGATGGTGTAAATCCCAATCTGAGTCTGAGGACCAGCAGTACTGTCAGAGGGTAGAAGATGGGTGTCTCAGCTCAAGCAAAGAGAGCAATTCACCCTTCTCCTACCTTTTTGTTCTATTCAAGCCCTGACCTGAGCTGACTGGATGATGCCCAATCACATTGGTGAGGGCAATCTTCTTTACTCAGGCTGATTCAAATGCTAATCCCTTCCTGAAATACTGCCACAGTTACACCCAGAAGTAATGTTTTACCAGCTTTCTGGGCATCCATCCCCCTTAGTCTAGTCAAGATGACCCATAAAATTAACCATCACAGGTGATAACAGTACTGACTTCAGAGTCATTGTTAAGAATAAATGGATTCCTACGTAAAGCATTTAGAACAGTGAACTCAGGAACAATAGTTAAAAGGTGACAATGATTTCAGCTCAGGTCATGATCTCCTGGTTCACAGGAACCCCAGTTTGGGCTCCGCTCTGATAGCACAAAGCCTGCCTGGGGTTTTCTCTCTCCCTCTCTCTGCCCCTCCCCTGTTCACCCATGCTCTCTCTCTCTCAAAATAAATAAATAAACATTTAAAAAAAGAGAGAAGGTGATGATAATGGCAATGACAGTGGCCACTAGGAAGGTGCCAAAAGGCATCTTCCTTCAACCTTCCAGTACTAAAATTCCCTCTGACCACTGCTATAATTTGAAAGTGGTCCCAAGACCATGTTTCAGGAGCTGGACCATGGACCAAAGTAATGTACTGCTAAATCGAACAATGATAGCCTATCCTGCCCCTTTCTCCACCCAATGCAGACCAAATTAAGTTAACGGACAGAATTTTTAAACTTATATTCTCATCCTATTAGTTTTTACACCTTCAGTGCCTAGTGAGTGTTTGGAAGGAAACAATTATTATTGGAAATGCTCAGAAATGGACACCTAAGCCTAGCTCGATAGCCAGATTATTTTTCATGAAGATGTACTCACTGTTTGTGTTCTAGATTGCATAGGTTTAAGAGTTATTTTCTGCTAGTAAAATTAGTCTTAATTTGTATGAGAGAATGAAATAGGTCAGAATTTAGTTTTGCCCTGGCAAGAGGATAGTAGCATCAAGGTTCACTGCCAGCTCAGAGAATCTGGGTCCCCAAGGTGAGGTACTAAAGGCTTCCTGAGCCATCTCCAGGCACAGAGCTCCTCTACTGGGTACAGGGCTCACTGACTGTAACACTTATTTGAGTGTTAGCATGTACTGTCTTACAGGCTTTTAAATTTTTTTTAATTATTACTCATTTAAAGTAAAAGTTTTTATTTCCCAGTAGTACTTATGCTCTCTGAAAGAAGAACCAACTTTTATATAGTTCTTTGTGTCTTCAGTGTCTAGAAGGGAGGCATATTTTTTGTGTATATCCAAATAAACACATTGGTTAATAACCTTTTACCTAGAATGGATCATGCTTCGAAACATTTAACTTCCATTAATCACCCCCAAAGTGAGACGTGGGGTAGCTAAATCTTAACAGTTAAGGGAAAATGTCCACCTACTAAGGACCAACAGCCCATAGTATGAAGTCTGAAGCTGGAGCTTCATGAGTCAGGCATTAGCCCCTAAGAGCTGTTGTGGCTGGGGAAAAAAGAAAAAAGAAACACACACACAAAAAAACAACCCGCTCCCCCAAAGAAATGCCACTCACTTTAAAGGCTGGCTGGAGGCCATCACTACCAAACTGTAAAATGATTTGCACTTTTCTGTGTAATATTTGAAGAGGCTGTTTCTCTACTGATTCCCTTTACATATGGAAGAACTGTTTATTTTGCTTTCTATACAGACCACTTAGCTAAACTCAGTGAAACTAAATTCAGCTTGAGATTCTTATTGGGTATCTGTTGAGACTGCGGAATTATTCAGCATGCTATCAGAACATTTTTCAAGAAATGTGAATGATAGGGTTCACGGAAGGAACATTTTAGGCTCTTTTTGCACTAGAAATAAAGATTCTCACCATCAACCTCTTCCACTCACGATGAACACCCCCTCCCCACCCACACTTTTCCCCAACACCATCTTGGCTGCCATACTCAACCCAAAAGGATGATGGAAATGAGAATATTTCATGCCTAGACAAGAATCTTCTAATTCTAGCCCAGTGCAATTATGGACCTTCCAGTCCATGCTTGTCCTAATGTCTGTGAATGTATTATTATGTGAACACATGTATTGAAAAACAGGGGTATATTTTGAAAGATCTGCTTGAAGATATTGGATAACACTTAAAGGACTGCAAATTCTTGATATGCCTCTCCATTTGACACTGAAGGAATTCCTATTGAGTGAAATGTAAGAAGAACTGAGTACCACCTTCTCCTTGTTCATTATTCCTTCTTCATCTCCCCTCCTCCAATCCTGGGAGCTCAGTACTGTTCACAGAATAAAGACAGGCTTTGTTCTATCTTCCCAAACAGAAGTTTTCCTGAAATGGCTGCCATGGGGGAGGGAAACAATAGCTATGTAAAAGCTGATAGAATTGGTGTACATACACAGCAATGCTAAGCATACTGTGTTTTATAAATCATAAGGCATAAGGTTCTTTTTTTTTTTTTTTTTTTAAGTCTAATTGGAGTAGCCAAGATTGTTTACTTGATGGTCTAATTTTTCCTTACTGGGAACAGCCAAACCTACAGAGAAAAATCCTTTTTTTTTTCTTTTGTCTCTCATTCTTCTTATAAACAAAGGTTTTATATTTCAATTTTTCCCATCTTTCTAAAGTAGGCAGGCCTGATTTCAAATGAAAGATTTCAAATGAAGAAAGACACATAGAAGAGGTCCTAAACAGTCTCTTGGTAGACAGAGAATTGTTGAATTTAAAGATAATTGAGTTTGACTTCTACCATATAACAGCAACCCATGGCCATTAGGATTCTTACTTAGACAGGGCTCATCAATTCTCACTAAACCTTATTCACAGATTTGAGAGACCTCGGCCACCGCTAATAAAATAGATGATGTGAAAGGGAAGTCTCTGGGAGGAAAGTGGAAGTTCCCAGTTCAAAAATAATCCTAGACCAGATCACACTCCTAAAAAGAGTTCCATTAATATCAAACTGACTTCCTAATTTCTGTATGTATTTCTCAAGGTCTTTCCAATGTACAACTTCATATTCATTGGGTGAGATGGCGGGACATTCAAGAAAAGCATACTTGAGACCTAACTCCATTAAGCTCTCACTGGTTAGCTACATTTTTTTTCCTTATTATATTATCTAAATTGGGCAATCCAAGGCATTTGGCCACCAAAAGTAACTGTTTTATGTTGTGATGAACTGTTGTTCATTGTTTTTCATAGCCCTTCCGCCCCAAATTCCATTTTTATTTCCCAAAAGATATGTGTATTATTGTTATTTCTTCTTGGGTATGAAACAGCCTATGAATGTAGTGGGGGGGGGGGCATTCAAGGTCAATGGCTCCTGCCTTTTCCTGAGATCCACTTACCCTGTCCCCAAGAAGCACATGATGACGTACTTCTTGAGCCCCAGAGGACTGGGCCATGACTGGACTAAAGTTCCACAGAAAACACCTTTGGAATCCATGCTGCACAGTAGCAAGCGTGGTACTTCCCGAGCTCCGCTCCGAGGGGGTAGGGCCTTCATCAAGCCCCAGGCAAAGAAGGGAAAGGGAAGAAGGCTGTCAGGGCCAGCCACGGTGTTAACTACTTTACTGCGTTATCTCAGGTCATCTCTTTCAGTCTAGCAACCACCAGGAGAAACCTGTGCTATCATCTGACTTAATAGGTGAGGAAACTGAGGCCCAGAGAGGGGAAGTGGTTTGTCCAAGGTCACACAGTAGGAAGCTGACTGGAATTCCATTTCAGGACTCCCTGTCTCTGAGCCTGGTACTCTGTTACACATTTGTTAAATTTTTGTTTTTGTTTCTAGGGTTGGGGGTATGTGTGAGCAGGGAGGTAGATAAGGGGTACCATGGATGTGGGGGATGGGATGGGGATGCAGAAAGGAAGAAAAGGGCCAGCGGAAAAGGGAATGACAAAAGAATATGCAGGAAATTCCCTGAAGAGCTTTGAATCCTACTGATTTGGAACTGTGACTAACTTTAAGGCAAGAATTATGATTTATCATTGTAAAAAGTGTAAAGGAAAGAACAATCTTGTCCGAATGTTACTGAGTATTGTTTGGGGTAATGACTTTCGATGAGCCTGAGGTGTTAATTGAATTAAAACATTCCATAGCTGTGATGGTTCATCTTAGGTCAATTTGGGCCAAGGGATGCTTGGATAGCTGGTAAAACATTACTTCTGGGTGTGTCTGCGGGTGTGTTTCTGGAGATTAGCATTTGATTCAGTAGAGAATAAAAAGGAGGAAGGGCAAACTCTCCTTTTTTCCTGAGCTGGGAGGTGAAGCTCCTGGTTCTCTGGCCTCTAGTTTCCAAAACTGATACCAGGAGCCCCTCTGTTCTCAGGCCTTTATACATGAATTGGATTATACCCCTGGCTGTCCTGTTCTCTAACCTGCAGATAGCAGACAGTGGGACTTTCTGGCCTCCATAAAGTGTATGTGCCAATTCCTAACATCGGTCCCCTATTGCTTCTTTTTCTCTAGACAACCTTCACTAACATGACTGCGTAATTTAAAGCAGTGTTGGGGGGTGCCTGGGTGGCTCGGTCGGTTAAGCGTCCGACTTCGGCACGGGTCATGATCTCGCGGTCCGTGAGTTCAAGCCCCGCGTCAGGCTCTGTGCTGACAGCTCAGAGCCTGGAGCCTGTTTCAGATTCTGTGTCTCCCTCTCTCTCTCTGCCCCTCCCCTGTTCATGCTCTGTCTCTCTCTGTCTCAAAAATAAATAAACGTTAAAAAAAAAAATTTAAAAAAATAAATAAATAAATAAAGCAGTGTTGGTCAACCAGGTGTTATATGCTTGTGGCCTGTGTATGCATGTGTATGTGTGTGTGTGTGTGTGTGTGTGTGCGTGTGTGTGTGAAAGAGAGAACTAGACAGAGATTTAAAAAATGTATTTCTTACTATGGTTCATGGTCAAAGATACTTGAAAGCCATTGATTTTAAGAAGGCTTTGGAGGATAGAAATAAATCCATTTACATTTGATAGGCCAAATGTTTCCAGACGTGTTATCAAGGCCCCAACTGTATGTCTACTGTTACCAGCACATCTCAAATTACTATTAATCACAGAACTATCTTGGTCTCCCTAATTTTGTAATTTTATTTTTAAAAGTGTTACCATTTGTGAAATTGTATATAAGAACAAGTTGCTCTGCTGTTCTAATTGAATGAAGACTTACAGTCTCCCTCATTCCTCTGCTCAGTTGGCTACTGAGCCTGCCTTTATTTGCTGAACTGCAATTTGGGGTATGGATTGGGTGCTGCCAGAAAGCGCACAGCTGAAAGTGACTGCATTTCTCTGCTGGCGGGCACAATTCCAGAGCCCTGAGGCAGCTGTTAGCTCTGTTTGCAGGAATATAAATTCTTAAAGTATCAACCTTACCTCCAAAGTGCCAAGAGAAATCCTACCAAGCTTGTGGGCAAAAGACATATAAACCTTTTTCTATCAGTAGGTCAATGAGGGATGTAATCTAGTGAGAGGAGAGTGAGAAATGGCACTGTGAAAGGGTAACTAAGTACTCAGCTGTGGGTAGTGGCTCCTAGTGAGCTCTCCCGAGTGCCAGGGTTCAAAACCAGCCCTCCCAACTGTGACTCTGTACTCGTCTGTACTCGGCTTCAGGTTTCTTGTTCCATAAAACATGGATAATGATAGTACTTGACTCATAAAAATGATGTGAGGATCAAATGAGGTAACACAAACAAGTAAAGCACTCAGAAGAATGTCTGACACATAGTAAGTGCTCAATAAACAATGGAATGTATACACAAATTTAGGAAATGAATAGGATGAGAATCCACTGTAAAACTAACTGGTGCACAACAGAACGGAATCCTATTGACTTAACAAAACTGGTAACATATACATAACATAAAATGTATCATCTTAACCATTTTTAAGCATAGTTTAGTGTCATTAAGTTCATTCTCACTGTTGTGGTGCCCTCCCCACCATACATCCGGCAGACTCTACAGCTTGCAAAATTGAGATGCCGAACCTATTAGGCAGTAATGCCCCATTCCTTCCTCTCCCCAGTCCCTGGCAACTTCAACTTGACTTTCTGTTCATGAATTTGGTTACTCCAGACATCTCATGTAAGTGGAATCATACAGTATTTGTCTTTGTGTCTGGCTTATTTCACTTAACATAATGTTCTGCAGGTTTGTCCATATTGTAGCATGTGTCAGAATTTCTTTCCTTCTTAAGGCCTGTTGACTTTTTAACCTATCAGTTGCTTCTTTTCAAGTTTTCTGAAAATAAGATGTCAATATGACAACCCCCCCCCCCCCCCAACAAAGACAAATAACTTCTTGAAACACTCCCCTGAGTTACCTGGAGATACCTGTCTCCATAGAAATGCTAATTGGAAAACCAGTTTTCTTAAGAAAGATATTATTCCTTGAGGCAGGCTGTTTACATTAATCAACATTCCTGTAATACTTGTCAGTGTTTTGTAACACTTTTTTCAAGTGCCAGTGGTAGCTTGCCAGTTCTTCTGAAGTGTGGAGGCTGAGAATGGGGGAAACCAGAATGGTAACTCTGTCCCCTGGGGGCTTTTTCCATCAGAGTGAAGCAGTAATTTTTATCATATTCATTTTACAGTCATTACTTAGGTGGATGGTGGCTAGAAACACTGGATGGACTGATTTGTCCCTGTGTGAAAAGTCCCGGTGTCCCTGTATTTTCCTATTTTGCCTCCCTATAAGGTACTCAAGGTTTTCATTGAAAGTCATGGATTTCATCTGTTCACACACAAACCAGAATCTGCTTACCACTGTCACAGAAAGTTTTCCTTTCAATAAACATAATGGTGATAGGAAAAACAAAAACACGCTAAACAGCTACAATGAAAGAAAAAGAAAAGATAGAGGGGACATTCCAACTGCGGACTCAGATAATTCCTTGTCACTCTTCACGACTTTCTGGGAAACTCCTTTTAACGCATCATAAATATGTGCTTCTGTGGTTTTAGATAAGCATAACATCAGTGTCTGGGATTTAGTGCTATTCTCATTTCTTTCATGGTTAATATTTAAAGGTTAGCATAGAACAATCATATGTTTCAGCATTAAATTTGAAAATATTAAGGAAATTTCAACATCAAACCAATAATTTATAAATTTCACTGTGAAGCTCAAGTGATGAAACAGACAGCAGAACAACTATTTATAATGGGAATTAAGAAATTAAAACAGGGATGCCTGGGTGGCTCAGTTGGTTAAGCATCTGACTTGGGCCCAGGCCATGGTTCTCATGGTTCTTGAGTTTGAGCTGATAGCTCAGAGCCTAGAGCCTGCTTCAGATTCTGTGTCTCCCTCTTTCTCTGTTCCTCCCCTGTTAGCACTCTCTCTCTCTCAAATATAAATAAAGAATAAAAAATAATACTTAAAGGGGCGCCTGGGTGGCGCAGTTGGTTAAGCGTCTGACTTCAGCTCAGGTCACGATCTCGCGGTCTGTGAGTTCGAGCCCCGCGTCAGGCTCTGGGCTGATGGCTCGGAGCCTGGAGCCTGTTTCCGACTCTGTGTCTCCCTCTCTCTCTGCCCCTCCCCCGTTCATGCTCTGTCTCTCTCTGTCCCAAAAATAAATAAAAAACGTTGAAAAAAAAAATTAAAAAAAAAAAAAAATAATAATACTTAAAATTTATTTGCTGCTACCTTATTTTTAATATATAAAGTTTTCTTTGTTTTATAGTAGATTTTCTGGTGATTCTGAGCTTGATGGCCCACAAAACGATGCATTTAAGGATTACTAATGTAATGTGCTAATTTATTTAAAGATTTCCATTTTATATTAATTGATTGCTAAGGTTCATTTGAGACTGTAGAGAAAACAAACAAAAATAAAGTAACATAAATAATAAAAGAACTAAAAGATCCAGAGCAGAGATAGTGGGTAATACTTCGGTTATCAGTATGGCAGCTTTTCCATGATCAGAAAGAAAAAAATACACACCATTTTTTCTCGTACTTTTTAAAACTGGAAACATCATGAATCAATCTTTTCGGAATCCCCTTTTTAACACATGAAGAAAAAGGTGTAACACTGATCTTGAAGTGGTTTTCCCATCTTTTATCATGAAAAATTTCAAACATACAGAAAAGTTGAAATGCTAAAAGGGGTAGCTACAGGTTCTATCCCTACATTCTGTGACTGCAGACCCTCATCAAATTTGCTTTTTCTTTCTGCACACACACTCGTTATTTGTGGTTACAGACATCACTTGAAGTTACATGCCATGCATCTTCTCAGAACAACATCCTCCTATACAACCAGAATTTTCTCACATCAAGAAAATTAACCATAGTTCCGTATAACCTAATATCTAGTCCACATTCAAAGTGCCCAAGAAAGTCTTTCCTAGTTGCTGGTTTTCTTTTTTTTTTTTCTTTCTTTCTTTCTTTCTTTCTTTCTTTCTTTCTTTCTTTCTTTCTTTTTTGAACAAGGAGACAATAAAGATTAACATATTGCATTTCCATGATTATGTCTTTGTTTTTAGGGAATACTCTTCCCCATTCCCTTCCCCACACCCATAATATTGACTTTTAATTTTTATTTATTTATTTGTTCTAAAATAGGCTCCGCATCCAACTTGGGGCTTCAACCTAGTACCCTGAGGTGTTTTTTTTTGTTTGTTTGTTTTTAAGTTTATTTATTTTGAGAGAGAGAGAGAGAGAGAGCAAGCAGGAGAGGTGCAGAGAGAGAGGGGAGAGAGAATCTCAGGCAGGCTCAGCACTGTCGATGCAGAGCCAGATGTGGGGCTCAAACCCAAACCAACTTAACCAACTGAGCCACCCAGGAGCCTCCAGGCCAGTTATCTCATGAAATGTCCCAACATCCTGTACTTATGCCACATGATTTGTTCATCTAGGCATAGAATTTCCAATCTAGAGACCTTGAAGCCAACTGGAATATTGCCTAGGCTTCTAGCTCCTTATCTATTCCCAGAGCTCACCCGCCTTCCACCATGAGGAACACCAAGAGATCAGAGATTAGCTGAACTCCAGCTTCAACTCCTCAAAAACAATTGCTAGTGTCAGGAAGAAAAGTTATTTAAACGATACTGCCAAAGCAAAAGCTTTTAAGGTCAAGAGAGAGGTGTCCCGGTTTCATGTTGATTTCCTAGGAAGTCCAGGGCCTACAGCAAGGTAGGTCATCACAGACAGCATTCAGGGGTCAAGGTTGGCTCTTGTGAGGTGAACATGTCAGAAGGACCAGCAAAGGTGCTTCCTTTAACTACTTTTTTCTTTTTTTCTTTTGACTCTTCAGCTTCTGTTGAGCTAAATGGTAAACTGAAATTAAACTTTTATCGGACATTGGAATGGGCTAAAAGAGGCAGGGGCTTGCTAACTTCACTGAGACACACTGGTATGTTATGGTCTGAGCTCCAGGAATTATCTGATCTTGCCTCAAAATACTGTCTTTGCTTTTCAAGGGCAGCTCCCCAAAGACTTGGAGCGCTCTGACGGAAAGGCCCTCTGCTTGAACTATTTCAAGGAAAACTAATCGTGAATCTATGAACACATAGGAGCGTGCCATCCATGGACATAAGATGGAAACAGGCCGAGGGGGCATGTGTATGTGGGAGAAAATGCTCTAGTGAGGTTTGTATCTGTGCTTCCATGACGGCTTATGGACACAGGCTATTTTGGACAGATACCTCTCTAGAAATACAGACTTAAATAAACAAAAGTTCAGCCTCCACGGAGGTGGCGTTCTTCTGCAGGCCAAGTGTTTTGAAAAACGTGACTGGCCAGCTAAGAAGTTTATCCGCCTGGTGCCTCAAATTCTCAAACAGTTTATTTGAATACCATGTGAATGGCTAATCTCCTACAAGTTTTGGGGCTTTAACAAGGTAAACAAATGAGTGGCTGTGAAAGTAAACACTGCATTTCCTCTCAGGCTCATCCTTGGCTCCAAAATTCTGTTCCCTCCAACCCTCCCACTAGCCCCAGCTTTCCCCTTCCCAAGCTTGGTCTCTTGTACCCTGTGCAAGTACTGAAATTGCAAAAGAGACATTTTTAATTATAAGTACTACAGTAATGAATTCAAGTACACTCGTTTATCATAAAGGGCTTTCCCATCTGTCTCTAAAGTATACTTAAAAAGGCTGTGTATTTGATAACATTAGCACCAAGCATCTTCCACATGTTAATGTTCAGCGTTTTAGATGTTCACTTTCCCCACTCCCAAAGACAACATGGTGGTTCCAGAAAAGGCACATTGATCTCCGTGTTTGGGAGTGCCTGTGTGGTCTCTTCCTAATTTATTTGTACTCTAATCCTCAGGGATAGCATCCCAATCCCCATAGGCAAAGGGAGATTAGGGAATGGGGCTGTCTGCTACTCCCCACCCTACCAGAGAAGGAAAACAACTTCCTCAAGTCCCTCAAGTTCATCTGGCCACTGTACAAATTGTTCTTGAGCATGGAGGGTTTCCAAAAGCCCTAATTAGCAACTCACAGCAAACATTTCTTTGCATTAGCTAATGATCCGGCTACACTTGTAAGCAAACAGAACCAACATATCTAATCAATGCTGAAAAACCAACCAAATGCCTATTAAACATCTGGATGTAATTTTCTAGTTAGAACAAAATGAAAACATATGCAGGTTCCTTTGATCTGCATCTTAACAAAGAAATTGTTGATAAAAAAGCATACTGGTCAGTCAATGTGTCATTTTCATAAACTCTGCTCGTTTCTCTTCAAATGCTCCCAGTTTAATTTAGTTGGTTTCCTGCAATCTCTAATTTTACCATATTGTGTGAAACCGCAAGAGATTCTTTGGATGTGATTTTATTTGAGGTTTTACTGCTGCATGGATCTGCTACTGATTTTTTTTTTCTTTCTTTGCTTTCTCTCCTCCATGCCCCACGCCCGTACTGCCCTTTTCTTTGGTAAAGAGGTGGGGGAAAGGGTTATATAGCAATGCTGAGAAAATTTCTTTTGGACCCTACATTCTCAGGTTTAAGAAAACCCTCAGTTAAAAAAAAAAAGGCAGATGAGAAAACATATAAGAAATAATTCACAGCTATAAGAGAAAATAACAAGTGAACTTTAGATATTATTCATTTCAAATAAAAAAGTAATAGATTTAAAAGATGCATAATTTCTATGACCAGCATCCACAGTGTTTTCTATTTTGTCCAGAATCTATACTATATACAACATCTAGTTTTTGTAATGACTTGTGCCATTTCATGAGTTATGAAAATTTGATAGTCAGCAACAAATGAATGGAAATATACCCATATATACATCAACGATAAAATAAACAATCTGGCAATCTTTTTGTTTCTTTGCAGAGGATAAAAAGGGGATTGTTTTTTTCAGAGACAATTTTCTGTGGAAGCACAGTACTTAATATCATTTTATGTTAAAACATCACCAACATATGAATATGTTAAAGGTAAAAAAGACTATGGTTAGCAGACTTTAAATAGAAGACTAAAATTATAGATTTCATGAGTAGGATTATTTTCTTCTAAACAGGCTGTAGACAATCTGCACATATATCATTTAAAACATAAGATTAAAGCTACTTGATTGTTTAAACACCATCATTTGTAATGCAGTTTGATGAGAGTTTTGTAGTATAATTATTACAGCATGACAATCACAGAGGAAAATATGACCTTGAAAAGGGGCCCAGCCTTCTCCCTCTGTCAAGGAGGATGGGATACACTCGAAAACCAACCATCTTTATGCACACAATTAAAGGTCTTCCAATTTTAAAATCATTACTCTTTCTTTTTTCCAGATACTACATTATAAGGAATTCAGAAGGCTCCTGTCTCAAAATACACCGTTTTAATTTCTCTGTTTAAACCTAATTACCAGTGTGTGCCAGTAAATCAAAGTAAAGCTTGGGTAAGCCAGGGAGAAGTCTCAGTTGTTTCAGTTGGACGAGCAGGCACAGGCATATTTGTGGCATCCAAGTTCTTTTTACACAGTCCTGAGGCTGATTATGGGATGAACTGACCACAGACTGGCCCACTCAAGAGACCAAGTTTTCGAGGGAACGCAGGTTGCCAAAGTCAAAGCTTAGTTGCCCATGGATCATATTATTTCAAAAAGTCCTATATGTGGAGCAAGCCTGCTTTGAGTCATCAATCAATCTAACTCAGGAAAGTGGGGCAGTGCTTGCTTCCTTTTCATTCTCCAAGTTAGCAAAATGAATATAACCCCCTCCCCAAACCCACTTAATGAGAACACTGGAAAACCGCATGCCGAAACTTGTTTAAGAATTTACTATGGCCTTGTACAAGCTGGCTAAAATTGCTCCTTTAATTTTTCATTTATAATTGATATTTGGGATTGATGCAATTATAGACAAATCAATATCATACATATTTAAAATCAACTCCAACAGTGAAATGTATTATCTAAAATGATTCTTTTAATATTTCAAGAAAAAGGTCTCTGAGAAAGCAAACCTTCGAATAAAATGTATTTCTGTTTAAATAAATGCCTTTTCATAAGTCTCTTGAAAGTAAAATAATGAGGACACGGGGGCTATTAATACCAAAAACGTGTTAAGTATATTCCAACGTAGGATCAATGCTTGTCGATGTGTCTTTCTTATAGAAGAATTCACCACCATTTGGCTACAACACCGTTGTTCATTCACCAATCGTGTGTGTGTGTGTGTGTGTGTGTGTGTGTGTGTGTGGCAACAGCTCAACCTAACTATTCTTTAAACAAAAATATAAATGCGGCAATACTGAAGGTTTTCTGCTGGGTGGTATATTTGGAGAATCAGACAAAAACCGGAGATTTACACAGTGTGCCCCGTTTATTTAAAATCTCAAAAAACCTTTTAGGTCAAATTCCACTCATAAGAATTTTAGCCATGTCATGCACCCAACGCTTCCCATTTAGCTCCTTACGCAGCTCAGCCCGGGGAAACCACCCGAAGCATGGGGCTAAGAGTGGGCAGGACAGGTTTCCAGGTCAAAGCTGGTTTATCCCATTGTCTCCCTTTGTTTCTAGTAATTGGAATCAGACTCGTGCTCAAGCTGCTGAGAGGCCCCTAAAACTCTCAGCAGTCCCCTACTCCAAGCCCGCGAAGTCCATACTTTGAAGACAAGGACCAGAGATTTCGAACCCGGGCAAAAGCCTCGATTTAAGACTGGGACGCGCGTGCCTTACCCCGGCAGTAACTTAGGTAGCCTTCCCGCCAAACGAAAACAGGCCAACCTTTTTGCAAAGTCCTTTGAAAGGCGCCAATAAAAGCCAATCTCTACCACGTTGGGTGCAAAGAAGGGAGTGAGCACTAAAATTAAAAGCCTAGTCTTAGACGGCCGGTGTACGTACGCCAGCCAAGGCGCTGCCGCATTTTCCACCAAGTGCACAGTCCACGCCTTCTCACGAAAAGGCAGCTCAAGGAAAAACAATCCTCAGAGAAATTTTTGAATGTGACCTCACTTTCAAAAGAGGAGCATCAAACAAGGGGCGAACACTGAAAGACGCGTTTGGCTCGAGCTACCACCCCTCCCACCCCCAACTCCCGCACCCCATAAGAAACTACGCGGTTAGTTGAGTTACTTTCACTGATATTTTAGGATTTCCATTAAAGGGAAAAGTGAACAAGTGGCAAGATTTTTTTTTTTTTTTTTGCAAACTCGAGCCCCCAGCTTCCGCGACTACACACTCTCTGGGCCCTCCCGCTCGCGCGCTCCCGCGCGCTCCCTCGCAGGCCCCACGTTACTTTGATTGACAGCCCAGCCCCGCCGCTCTCCTTCCCACCGACCTTCCCATCCACAGTGCCAATCTCCGCGTCTCGCCTCTTCTCATTGGTTGGTTTCGACGTCCCGCGGCTCCTCCAGGAACAGTTCCTCTCCGAGCCCGGGAGGACGCGGCTGGCGGAGGAGGGGTAGAGGGGTGGGAGGGGAGACCGAGGAGACGGCGGAGATGGAAGCAAACGGGGTAGGAGAGGAGGGGGAGGACGGTCCGTCCGGTGCTCTCCTGCCATAGGCTCCGGGGACGCGTCGCGTCAGCACCCCACGTTGGGCGCGACGCGCGCGATTGGCTGGCGACGCTTCCCTGCTTCCCCCCCCCAACTCCCCCCGTCACCGCCGGGCCCACGTCCCCGCCGGCTCTGCGCTCCCGCCCCCCGCCCGCGCGGGGCTGGGCGGGGCCGGCGCTGGTTAGCTCCGGAGTGTGAAACCGCGTGTTAATGTAACCGGCGCGAGAGGCGCGGGCGGCGGCGGCGGGAGCGGCGGCTGCAGAACAGCAGCAGCGGCGGGTACCCTGTGCCCCGCGTCCCTGAGGCGGCCGACTGCGCCACCCCCACTCTCTCACGGCCGGGCGGGACCCGCGCCACCATCCCGGACCTCCGCCGGCCGGTGGCGACCTAACCCCCGCCGCGACTACTCCCGACCCGCCCGCGGAGTTTGCCCGCCGGGTAGGGAGGCCGAGCTTCGGAGCGCACTCCTGCTTTTTTCCCCCATCATCTCGTGGATGTCGCCCCCCGGGTCGTGAGAGAACTTTGCAGCGGGCTGGAGCGCCCTTTGCGGAGCAGCAGACGAAGGGAAGGAAGGAAAGAGGGCCGAGGAAGGGGCTCGGAGGAAGAGTCCAGAGCGGCCGGGCCGGCCGTGCGGGGCGAGTGCGCGCGGGGCGCGGCGCCCTGATGCGCCCCGGGATCGAGGAGCAGCGGGCGGCTGCGGGACTACCCTCCGTGGAGTAGCCCCGCCGGGCCAGGAGGGTTTGTGCAACCGGGGAGAACACCGAGTGTTGGTCGCACGGGGCGTGCCGAGCCGCCTCCCGGCGCGCCCTCCGCACTTTCCCCGCCTCATCGTCATCCCGCGCTCCTCCGCCCGGGCTGAGGCTTCGGAGCGCCGGGCGCGGAGCCTCTGCCGCTCCCCGGAGCCCGCGAGCGCCCGGCTGAAGGCGCTGCCCGGACCCGCAGCGGTCGGTCCTTAACGTCGCCAGGTTTGTTTGTGTGGTGTTAGCCGGGGGCGCCGGGCCACCTGCACCTCACCCGCGGTCGGCGCCGCGGGGAAAACCCGGAGAGGAGGCGGACCGGGGGAAGAGCGAAGAAAAGCAGTCCGCTTGGATTTGTTTGCCCCGGAAGAGTGCCGCGCACGCGGATCGCCGAGAGGAGCGCGGCCAGAATCACCGCGCCCTCACCTCCCCGCCGGGGCGGCCGAGGCCCGCGGGTTGGATCGCAGCCCCCGCGCCCTTTTCTTGGGGGCCGGCGTCACCGCGCAGGTTCTTGGTGCAGCCGGGCCTGGGGCGCCCCGAAATGTGGCCCTGAGCGAGGGAACCCGCAGCGGCGGGAGCAGGAGCAGCCGGGCGCCAAGTGACCGGTGCGCCCCGCCGAGCGCGCCTGCGTGCGTGGCCAGCGCGCTCCCCGCGCTCCTCGTTTCTGCCTGGCTTCTCGGCTAAATTTTCCTCGGCAGGATTAAAGTTGGAAATTGAGCGGAGAATCGAGTTGTCCGGAAACAGAGCTGCGGCCGCCGCCAGAGCGATGTTCCCGCAGAGCCGGCACCCGGTGAGGCGCGGCAGGGTGCTGGTTGGAGGGTCTGGGCTGTGGGATAGGGGGTGGGGTAGGGATGGGCGCTTTTCCCGAGCTGGAGACGGGTCTCTGTTACATTTCTGGAGGACTCCCTAGCCTCTAGGGGTGCAAGGCTGATTAGGTCCCCTCTTGGGCTGGGGAATCAGCTGAAACTCTCAATTTCCCCCCTTTACTATGGACCCCCTCGAAGTTGATGTCTAGACAGGGCGGGTGGGGGCGCCCGGGGAGGCTGGGGTTTCTTTTTCGAAGCGACATCGCCCCCCCCCCCGCCTCCCTGTGGCGGGTAGGGCGCCCCCACCCCTTTGTTTCTCGTCTCGCCTATTTACATGTCAATGCAGCCCCCGTTCCGGCGCTCCTGGAGATGGCCCCGGCGATTCTGGGAACGGGGAGCGTTAGGGAGTTGTTTTTCTACTCTGATCCTTGGGGTCATTATTGCTCCCTTGGGGGAGGGGGCGGTGTCCTCGATGACAATCTGGCCGGGTGTTCCCCGGCCGCCCGGGAGCCTCTGTCGTTCCAGCCGGGCGACTTGGGCGCACGTAATCGCGACCCGCCCTGAAGCCTGGAAGAAGCTCTGAATCTCTTTGGAGGCTCGAGCACCGGCGAAGGACCACTTCCTGCCTCTGTAAAGTGCGGAGCAAACTCGAGTTCGGGGCTCCGTTTCTTGTCATTTCTAACTATTTTTTATGTCCCACCCACTTCTCCGTTCTCTGACTTACTGTTTTATCTATCTGCCCCCACCCCCGTCCCTCGGTTCCCCTCACTGGTGGCCCCCAGACGCCGCACCAGGCTGCAGGCCAGCCCTTCAAGTTCACTATCCCGGAGTCCCTGGACCGGATTAAAGAGGAATTCCAGTTTCTGCAGGCCCAGTATCACAGGTGCGTGTCCGGCCGCGCTGGGCGAGCAGTAGCCCGGGGGCAGCCCGGTGCCCCTCCTCGCCCTGCCTGGTGGCGGTGGCGGCTGTACTTAGTACTTGCGTCCAGGCGGTGGCGTGTGGAGTCGCAGTTAAGACCTGTCATTCAAGTTACCCCCTTTCCAGGTTCTTCCCGGGCCGCCTCTTCTCTAGTCTCCTCCTCCTACCATTGTTTCCCTTTTGCCCGTTTGCTGCTGTTCCAGGGAGTCTTTTCGAGTATTTAGGAGTTGCATGAGAACCGTCAATATTTGCACTTCGTTTATTTATTTTGCAACAAGCTGAGCTGAAACCTTGGTTCAATCGATGCCCCAGCCCTGGAGTGCAGGTTTAGGGAGGCAGAGCCAATGTTGAAATCGCTCTGCTATACTAAAGGATTGGTTTGTCTGAGGCAAAGTCCATCATGGAAGGCTAGATGCTGGTAGCTGTGCCCATCATTGGTGGTGAAGATGGGGGTGGATATGTGTAGGGTAAAGCTTCCCTGCTTTGGCGTCATTCTTCCTTGGTTTGGGTAGAACAAGGGATTCCAGTCTCATTTATATACATTTCAGGTTAGTCTCTTCACCTGATGAGACCTACTTCAAGAGGTTCATAAATGAAAAATGATTTAAAACACCTGTCCATAGTGAATTTTCCAGAAATGTTATTTTCTTTCCTTGTTTCTATGAAGTCTTAGCTGATTAGCGCTAAGAGATAACTGTAATGACAGTTTTTATTTTTGTCCTGCTTGAGAAAAAGCACACAGACACTTGGGTGTGAATTTTCTTCTTTTGTCAGAGGCTTTCTGATTATTGACCTTTTGTCTGCTTCAAGATAATTATCTCTGGAACTTGAGGCATACCTGCCCACTAGTGTTTACCAAGCAAGGAGGACTTCAAAGCACTTTATTGCAGCAGCTACTTAACATATTTTGGCAGGGATTTAAAAACCAAAGGTTTTAAAACGGACCAACAATTGTAGAAGTAACTTTATAAGTACCGTTTTCAAACCTAGAGACTATTTGAGTTGGCAAAGGTAGTACAGTCTATGTCTGAGGCTGAGAATTGTGCAAAGGCCAGATTTTGGTGGAGTCCAAAGGAGCAAACTGGTGTGGGGAAGTAGGAAGGAACAGATGACCAGGAGGAGGAATTGGTCTTCTGGGAAGATCAGAGGTTTTTTTTTGACAGATTCTTCATTCTTGGCATCTGACCAGGTATACACTAAGAAGGAAAATAATAGCTGAATGGATACCCTATACTGTTCACCTTATCCCTTTTCCCTATTAAATGCAAGGACAAAGCTTTTGGATGTTTACCTAGATAGTTTATGGCTTTTCCACATTGGTCTGTGTTTTTACTTGAAGTGCAAATATGTGAGGCAGATGTTAAAACAAGTGACATAATGTTTACATTAAGTTGCATGTTTTGTTTTCGTAGCCTTAAATTGGAATGTGAGAAACTGGCAAGTGAAAAGACAGAAATGCAGAGGCACTATGTGATGGTAGGTATCAAAGATTGTCCTTTTTTCCTTTTTATGTAATATTAGCAAATATGTGTTCTTAACGTTATAAAACATGAGTTAACGAAATGCTTGATTTTTTTCTTTTTGCAGTATTATGAAATGTCTTATGGATTAAACATAGAAATGCATAAACAGGTAAGCTTTAGTTAAATCAAGTTGAAATGAGAAATTAGTGACGATTCTATAAAACTGGCTTTATCCTCAATAGTGGGAGGATTTGTATGCTGGTTTTCTGCCTTGGTTTCCCTTCCTGTGAATTGGTGACAGTGTTTTGCAGCAAGGGTTGCTTCTTGACAATTACAGAATCTTTAAATGACTAGATAAGAGGTGCTTTGAAAATGTGAACCAACCTGTTTACAAACTGATAGAAATTGAGTCTTGAGTTGACTTTTCCACCTGGATAGATTTATTCTTCTCTTGAAAGATCTGGGTATCCTGTAGCATTCTGGAATTCAGAATAGCTAATGTTTTTTTGCTAGTTTGGGAAGCAGTGTGGTCTTTTGGGGGAAAGAAGGATATTTGGGAGTTCCCTAATCAGGTTAAAAAATGTATGACTAACTATGGGGTTCTCTTTTATGCTTTGGGGTTGCATAAAATGACACTCAAGGTTAGTGGCTTATTAGCAGACATCTTTTTGAAAAATTTCTCAATTGATGCGGATTTGGAGGTGAAAAAGCATTCTTTTATGGCCACAGCATATGTTGGGAGTTGCTTCAGTCCTAGTGGTTTTAAAAGCATGAAAAGATTAGTGACTGGAAAGCTCTAGCTATGACTATGAGTTTGCAAGTTCCCATAAAATTCACACTTATGGCTACTATAATGGTGTATAAAAAGAGTATTGAGCTGGAACAAGGCACTAAGGACCTCATAAGAGAAGAAAAGCTAAATGATTGCTCAGCCCAAAGGACCCTCGATTGAGTAGTCATTGTCTGCCAAAGAAAGCATTAATGGCAGGGTGTAAGTATTCTGGAGATATGCTGACATTCACTTTTTCATCAAGACGCTGGTACAATAAGTCTTTTAGAAATCGATTGCCTCTTAAAAAATTATCATCAGATGAAGTTGCACAGTTGGACACATTTCAAAGTGCAACAATACAATTCTTACTTGATGTATATGTGCTATTTCATCTCAAACCCTTGTTTCATTAAATTAAAGAGCATGGCTGACCGGCTGGGGCACAGTGGAGAAATTGATTAGTTCAGCCTTCAGATCTTCCTTATAGTCAAAGACTTTCATTAAGCAAGTGTGTTTCAGAGTTGAATTCTGCTTTTGTAACTCCGCACTCTTTGATTTTTAATTCATCATAGATTTCATAATGTTAAGTTACCGTCTTGTACAGTAGATCTGTTCTCAGATATGTTTTTGGAAAGAGATAGTTAAGTTCAAGGCCTTTCATTAATAATATAATTGGGCCTTTAAAATGCTGATTTTATTCTGATTTGCAAAGTTGGTAGCCTAGATTATGTTGGGCTTGTGCCTTTGTTTTTTGTGTGTTTCAGTGGCTAATGTCTGATTGAGGCAGTTGTAACTTGTTGATAGTAATTGGGCAAGAAGTTGTATGGTCATTTAAATGAATTATGCAAATAAACTGGGTGAAGAGTTGTAACCTGCCACTTTTTTTGTAAGTTACCCTAAAGGCACATATTTTGCTAACAAATATCGTAGAAGGGTAAGAGGAGACTGAGTTTTTTCTTAAACTCATGAACTCAAAGAATTTAATAACTTCACCAACTCCTTTACAAGGAAGCACCACCTCCATATGATGTTGTATGCTGGTGCAGGATTTATTGGGGAGGTAAAGGAGGTGTATAATTCTTCTGGGTTCCTGTAGGTTACATGACCTCTTCGTTATCAAGTAGGAAAAAGGAAGAAGGGGTGAAGAGGGTCAGGAGCCCCATGGTGTGAAAATAGGTTTCTAATGAGTTTCTATACTCTATTGGGCATTTGTGGGTGTATATCGTCCATCCATGAGCCAGTATGCATTAATAATATGCTGTGTGTAATTGGCTCAGTAATTTGAAAAATGTGAAAAGCTGAGAGATGCCATGTTCTTCATGGTAGGGTATTAAGTCCCCTGAAATTTAGTTTATACTGTAAATGCTGACAGACCCTTAACTAGAGTGGTGTGCAAAGCAGTGCTATAATTCAGTTTAAAGTGGCCTTACATTTGAAAAACATCCTTCTGAATGTCACACATTAATAATAAGTTCTGAGGAGGCATTTGGTGCAGCTAGTAATCATAATTCTTATTAAAACTGGTGACGTCTGGCCCCCAGGGTGTAGCCAGGCTCAAATTGATGCTTTTTGCCGCCTGATCACCAGCATGGCCTAAGTGCTCATTATATTGTAGAGAGAGCCTTTGGAGCTCTCATTAGATTTGACAGGAATTCTCTCTGGGGGGAAACTGGGCATTAGCGAGACTCCTGACAGGCTGGAATTAGTCCTGCTTTATGGCTTATAACCAAATGCTAGCAAGGCATCATCAAGGGACACAAAAAATTGTCATTTCTGACAACATCTTTGTTACTGGAAAAAAAAAAAAAAAACAACACAGCGATGGGGAAACTTTCCGTGGAGAGAGCTTTAATGTTGTTAAGATTTGTCTGCACTGTGACTACCGCTCTCTCTCCCCACCTTTCAGCGGGTTTGTCGACAGAGTGAGTTGTAGAGATTTCAGTGTCAGATCTCACCACCGACTTTTCCGTCTGGAAGTTTTAAAGTGGAAGTGCGTCCAAATCGAGAATGGTATAATTGTGGTTTCCTTACTTGGTTTTGTGCCCATGGTCCATGTTTATGTTGTGTCAACACTTCCTGATAAGCCTTCCCCTTACTTTCTCTGTTCCCATTTGTGGCTGGTTACTGAAAAGTCAGCGGACTAGGGATGGTAATGGGTACTTAAATTTGTTATTGTAGCGCTAAGACAGTTTTTTGGGGTTTTTTTGTTTTGAGTCTTTTATAGATCTCTGCCTGTGCTTCCTTCTCTCTCCAGGTAGATCATAAATTTTAGGTATATCTCTACAGGAGAGGTGGAGACATCTCATGAAAAATTGAGGCAATTTGATACCACCGAAGTGTTAGGGTGCGTTAGAAAATAGCAGGTTAATGTGAATCTAGTTGTGTTGAGGGCTGTGGCTAGTGTGTTTGGCAGTGTGATCTTTAAAGTTTTGTTTTCTGTCATGTGGTGTGTGGTATTACCTCATTTGATAGTTTTGGAACAAGATTCACTGTAAATACATAAGCCTTATTTATTCTACTTGTGTATCTTTTCAGCCTGCTGATGAAGCCATGCCATAAGTTGTCTTTAGTGGTGTGAATTTATATAGCACTTAACAGTTTTGAAAAGTGATTAGCCCCATCCTGTGATGAGGTATTTTGGGTAGGTGTTTTGATCTGCCTGCAGCTCTGGGCCTGTGTTCAGAGTGTGGGATTTGTCAAGCCCAAGTTTCTGTTGAAGCTGGATTTGGGTCACCTCGTCCCTAGAATTTAGGGCTTCATTCCTTTACCCACCCCGCTGCCATTGGAGGATGAGGCTAGTGATGAAATCACCTTTAGGCCTGTGTGGTGGCCCAGTCTGCCTGGCTGCGTGTCTCTCCTGTTCTCTCGCCCTTTGTGCTGACAGCTTCATGATACACAATCACATCGGGCCTCGGTGCATGTTCTAGGAGTTCGTGAAAATCAGCAGTACTGACTGGTCTGTGGAGGTCACAGCCATGGGTCGGTAGAAAGTTGTAGCCAACCGAGCAATACTGTCTGCAGGTTAAAATATGTCTAAGAACAAAAGAAAATTTGAAACTGTTGTCGGGACTCCTGGTTGAGGCCGAGCTCACAGCCAGCGAGTGTGATCAGTCACTTTGTCTCTCTGTGCCTCTCTTCTTCTGAAGAGCGGGCAGAGTAGGCACTCGGGGCTCTCCAGGGCGGCCAAGAATTTAAAAATAAATGAAAGGACTCGCTCTGGAAGGAAAGAGGTATTCTGCAGTGCTGGTTGTGGGGTGGGGAAGGAGAGGAGAAAGAGAAAAAAACAGATGAGAGCCTAACCAAGCTCCATGTGATGTTGCAGCCAGCGTGGTGTCTCAGACCACGTAAATTTCGGAGTGACAGTGCTTCCACCGTTTTGATATGTGCTTTAAAGTTTCCCTTAAAAAATAAATTGTTCTCTGGTAGTGTTTTAAAAGTGCTTAGGTGGCCCTGTTAAGGGTTCACCTGTGGGTTAATCCCTTAGATGTGACTTACTATTTGTCTGCAAGTCTTACCTTTCTTCCTGCTTTTTAACCATGTGTGTTTTCTGTCTACTGTTCTCACTTTGAGATTTTTTTTTTCTAAGTCCACGTCTCAGAATGGGAAAAGACTAGCTGGAGTACTTGCACTCAGAGTTAAGCTCCACCAGGTGTTAGTAACCTTGTGATACAGCAGCTGTCATCAAGACTGAAGTGGTCCCCAACTTTACTTCACTAGCCAGGCCTGCCCTTGATAAGCATCAGTTAAAACAGAGAAAGTTCCCTGTGTATTTAGAACCCACATTTTGAGGCACAAGGTTAGCCTTTGTTTTTTTATTGGCGATCAGGGCGATTCCTCCCTACTTTCTGTCACCCTGCCCGACCCCTTCAACAATCAACTAGTTCACGGTTTCTCTCCAGAGCCTGGACTAGGGTGAGGTGAGGTATGCACTTGCCTTGGGCACAGAATTTAAGGGAGGGTTCACAAAACATAGTCCTTAAGATAAAAATATTTTTAAAATTCAAAATTAATGCCAAAAAACTATGAGGAACCAGGGGTGCCTGGGTGCTTCAATGGTTAAGTGTCTGACTCGATTTCAGTTCAGGTCATGATCTCACGGAGCCCCGTGTCAGTCTCGGTGCTGGGCCTGTAGCCTGCTTGATTCTCCCTCTCTCTCCCTCGGCCCCTACCCCTGCAAAACAACAACCCAGAAACAAACTCTGTGAGGAACAAAATATGTGATCTTTATTTAGGATGGCCCTTGGTGTAAAATACAGTTCATTTAGGGGACTTTGATTAGTGACTGGGTGAGTCATTGACTAGTTGCCTGGGCCTCAGTTTCCCTTTCTGTAAATGAGGTTAGACTGGGCAGGTTCTCAAGTATGGCTTCTCTTAGGAGAGGAGAGTCATCCCTCCAGACCTCACCTGCAACCAGTGTTTGAAACCCAGTGCTTGGGTTGTGTATCCATTGAGAAGAGTCTTTGGCCAGAGGGCTTAAGACGTTCCTCTTCTGTGTTTATTAAGAAACACAGAAAGAATCTGTTCCTTTAGCAAATATTTAAGTAAATCATCTTATGTGGTAGTTAAACTAATGATATATTCAGTTTTGGGCTCATGGAACCATTTTAGTTTTCCATAGATTTTGAGTCTTTGCTCTTCTGTTATTAAATATTTGTGGTCTTCAGGAGTGGATTAAATTGGACGAAACTAAGAAACTGACTGGGCTTCTCATAGGCTTGGATTGGCTGGATTGTCCCTACCACCCCCATCCCTGTTGCTTACTGTTACTTCAGATTTTGAAAATTGAGATTTTTTTTAGAACTCTAGTACCTTTAATGCTGAATATTTGGTATAATGATTTTTAATTAAGTTTTAGGCAGTTGTTTCAGAGGGTGGCTAATAACTGACAAGAGTAGGCATTTATAGATAGAAAACAGTCCTCACCAATGGGATTGGTGAGTTTTGCAATATGAAACATGCCATAGTATTGTTCTATGACTGTAGTTGGGTGTTTTGAGTTAGAGTGCATGCCCGAGTGTGTGTGTGTGTGTGTGTGTGTGTGTGTGTGTGTGTGTGTGTAGGTGTGGGCACTCATGTGGGAGTTCTTTTCTAATTTTTTTCTGAGACGTAGCTTGATCTGAAAAATGAAAAAAATTTACACTGAAATGTTTAACATAAATTAAGATATTCATTTGTTGTTATTCACTTGGCTTAACAAAAAAACAGTTTCTAAAATTGTTTGCAAAATGATGATGTTCACAGAATCGTTTAGTTTATAGACCACCCACTTGCCATGCGTTTTATGAAACCAAGAAATGTTGACACAGTGTTATCATACAACCTGTGAATTTGCACAAACCTGTATTTTCATCATTTCACATTTCAATTTTTTTAAGTTTATTTTGAGAGAGAGAGAGTGAGCATCAAGCGTGAGTAGGCGAGGGGCAGAGAGAGAGAGAGAGAGAGGGGGGGGGGGAGAGGGGGAGAGAGAGAGAATCCCAAGCAGGCTCTGTGCTGTGAGTGTGGAGCCCGACGCCGGGCTCCATGTCACAAACTGTGAGATCATGACCTGAGCCGAAATTAAGTGTTCAACGTTTAACCGACTAGGCCACCTAGGCGCCCCTCACGTTTCAGTTTTTAATCATTACTGAGTTTAATTCTGTTTGCCTGCTTTGAAGCAACATGAAAGCAACTCAGAGCACAATGTTTATAACCTTCCCCCACGCGTTCTCGCACAAGGTATAACAAACAAATCTTGGCTTTTCTGGAAGTATTATTTGCTGCTTAGATGTTCTTTGACCACAAAACGTTAGCCAAGAAAGGGTAGGGTGAAGGTCATTTTGGATATAAGGAAAAGACTGGGAGGAAAAAACAAACGGAGACTTCCATCCATTGAATTTATTTTTTCATCTGCCAAATAGAGAAAACTGTGAAGTGTGGTGTGTGTATACCACCGTACATGTGGGAGAGGTAGAGTTGTGTGTACAGCTATTTCCTGTGTACTGGTAGATATTCATTAGATTTTCATTATTCACTTGATGAAGTGGAATCAGTTTTTGAGAATGTAAGTATGTTTGAGTTTTGCACGTTCAAATCATATGATTTGTATAGCTGCCGAAATACATGCAGTACTGTATTGGGTTTGGTATTAGTGCTGTTATTGGTCTAACTGGATTATTAGCCAGTGGTATTTTGTGCAACATGTCAGTAAAACGCTTGAAAATGTATCACCAGACTTATACTTACAGATTTATAAGTTATAAATATATTGCGTACTAATATATTGTATACATTTGTAATAAGTGGAAATTTTAAGCCAAGGGGTTAAAATACAAGTTCTCATCACATCCTCCATGCCCCCTATTGGCATGTCCTGGGCGGCCTCTGGCATATGTGCACTCTACTTTAGAGACCACCAGCTTACATCCAGACGCTCATGACTCCAGCCCTGGTATTGGGGCATCTTTAACGTAGTGAAGGCAAAACCCCTTTAGGGTCTCTGGGTATGTTGTTATGTCTGTTCTTTCTGATTTTGACTTCTTACTCCAGTAATGGCCTCTTTGCCTGTCACTCACACAGCTTCGTGTGTCTGCCCTGATCACTGTCCTTGGTAGTCTTACCAGGTCAGCTTTGTCCTCCTCTTAACAAGTCCTTTATTCCAGCCAGTGGGTCTCCTCTTCGTGCCTGAAAAAGTGTTGTGTGTTGTTGTGTTTTCTTTATAAAAAGTCCAGGCCTTTTTGTGAAGCTTCACATGGCCTTTCTCAATATCCTTCAAGGTCCAGTTCAAATAACAACACTCATGTGTACTTCAAGGCCTTCCACGACAGCTCCAACAGTGGCCTGTCACACCACTGATTTTTGCTCCAAGTTCTGTAATCATGTTTTTTTCATGTGTGTCTTTTGTTACTCCCAAGGAGGCTGCGGACTGCTTGAAGCTTGCATTCAAGACTTCCCTCCGTACCCTTGCCAGTGGGTTGGACTGAGGGGGCACTTGTTTTGTAGTGTTTAATGTGCTTCCTATGGAGGGTGCTACTTGTAAGCATTGCGGATCCTGAGCCTGTATGAAAATCAGGTAGAAGTTGCTTGGCAAAAAAATCCCACACATTTAAAAAAAATTTCTTTAATGTTTATTTATTTATTTATTTATTTTTAATGTTTATTTACTTTTGAGGGAAAGACAGAGCATGAGCAGGGGAGAGGCAGAGAGAGAGGGAGACAATCTGAAACAGGCTCTAGGCTCTGAACTGTGAGCACAGAGCCTGACGCGGGGCTTGAACCCATGAACTATGAGTTCATGACCTGAGCCCAAGTCGGATGCTTAGCCAACTAAGCCACCCAGATGCCCCTAATGTTTATTTATTTTTCAGATTACACACACACACACACACACACACACACACACACACACGAGCTGGGGAGGGGCAGAGAGGGAAACAGAATCTGAAATCTGAAGCAGGCTCCAGGCTCTGAGCTATCAGCACAGAGCCTGACACAGGGCTCTAACCCATGAGCCATGAGATCATGACCTGAGCCAAAGTCGGACACTCAATTGACTAAGCCACCCAGGCGCCCCCCCAATTTTTAAAAAAATTTTTAAATGTTTATTTATTTTTGAGAGAGAGAGAAAAAAAACATCCCACATGTTTTTATACACAACATAGCTTTTCCACAACAACTTTGGCCGTTTGTGGACATCTTACAATCCTTCAGTAAATCTGTGGAATCCAGATTGAAAACTTGAGCCAAGAGTACGAGTCTGGGTCCTAATGCTGAAATTCAGAATGAAATCTCTTTGAGGCACCTGGGTGGTTCAGTTGGTTAAGCATCCAACTTCGGCTCCGGTCCTGATCTCATAGTCTGTGGGTTTGAGCCCCACGTTGGGGTCTGTGCTGACAGCTCAGAGCCTAGAGTCTGCTTTGGATTCTGTGTCTTCCTCTCCCTGTCCCAGCTCTGCCTGCACTCTCTCTCTCATAAATAAACATAAAAAAAAAAAAAAATGAAGTCTGTTTGATATCACTAGATGTTTTACAGGACTTTAGTTCTCACAGAACCACTTTTGCTCAGTTGTTTTTCTTTTGGAAAAGTGATTTATGGTCAGAATATCCAGAGGCTTTTTAAAAAAATTTTTTTTAATGTTTATTTATTTTTGAGAGAGAGAGAGAGAGAGAGAGACAGAGCACAAGTGGGGGAGGGGCAGAGAGGGAGACACAGAATCTGAAGTAGCCTCCAGGCTCCAGGCTGAACTGTCAGCACAAAGCCCGATGCAGGGCTTGAACTCACAAACTGCATGATCATGACCTATTTGAAGTCAGACACTCAACCCACTGAGCTACTCAGGCGCACATCCAGAGGCTTTGTAGTGGGGAGTTTCATTATAGTGATATATTTGGGTTTGTACTGAAGAAAAGACCGCGAAAACAGAAGTAGTGTGTGGCCAAGGCCTGGGTTTCTGTGTGAACTGAGTGTGTGTGTGCATCTCTGTCCCTGAAGCCCCTGTGTGTCTCTTCAGGATGACCACAGCCCCTAAATAGAGTTGTGGATTAGTTGCTTGTAATGCATTAAGTATAAAGGCATTTAACTTGCCTTAGTTGCCAGATTTAATAATAATGATCATACCCCTTGATGATTTACTTTTGGCCGCTGCATGGTTCCTTCACCCCACCAAACATTTTATTGAGAATTTCCTTTTTTTTTTTTTTCATGTTTATTTTTGAGAGAGAGAAAGCGAGTGTGCACACAAGTGGGGGAGGGGTAGAGACAGAGGGGTCATGATCCAAAGCGGGTTCTGCGCAGACAGCAGAGAGCCTGATGCAGGGCTCAAACTCATGAAGTTAGATGCTTAACTGAATGAATCATCCAGGTACCCCTGGAGAATTTCAAATATACAGAAAAGAAGAAGGAAATACAGAGTGAACACCCATGCTATCCCCACTTGTATGATGCCAGGAGTCTATAAATTAACATTTTGTGTTATTTGCCTGTTGCATACCTTACAAAGAGCTTTTGCTCCCCTCTCCCCAATAGATAAGCAAATAACTCTGGAAAACTTGGAAGGATTTGTTGGAGGGCCAGGCATTTCTTTAGCTACCTACCCTGTTTTAGACTGGTAGATGAAGAAGGGCTTTTCTCCAGGTACATTTTAAGATTTCCATCTCAACAGGTGTTTACAGCATTTTATAGTACTTTCTCCTGGACTCACCCTTTGTGTTTTGGCCTGGTTGTATTAGGGGGATCCACCATTATATGGTGTTAGGGTGCTTTCTTTTTCAGCTGTCACCTGGAAGCAGAGATTTGCACTTAACAGAAAAGCCAGACTCCCTTTCTCCCCAAGCCTTCCTACTTTTTAGTCTTTTGTAATGTACCTTTAAGGTGCCATCAGCATGTTTGCAGTGGGGAATAGTTTGAGCGTCCTTAGGTAGGAAACCAGGAAATAATTGTGCTAAAGGACTCTGATTTTGAACTTTGTATGACTGGAAACTGTCCTATTAGAGAGTTTAAGTTGGTCTCAGAGGCCATGGGTGGTGCAGGGATAAGAAGTGCCAAAAAACAAACCTCTTTGAGGACCCCAGCGTGAGGAGGAGGCTCTCCAAGGCTGGGCCCTCCAGGAGCACAGTCTTTGTCTCTCATAGGCACCTACTTGATGCCTTGAGCAAACAGCCGGTCAGAGCCTCTTACAAGTAAGGTGACCAGCCAGTGTATTGACACGCACAGACACAATAGAAAACTGCATTAGGAGGCAAGCCGTTGGGATTTGCAGTAAATATATTACAGAACACAAGTGACTTGCCGATACTGCTTGTTTAGCAGTTTGCAAGGGCAATGGCAGTATGGATTTTTGAATTAGAAGGGAAGGGCTGTTCTTTCTCTGTGCGGGAACATCTAGTTGATGGCTGGGGAGAAAATTGATTTAGAGCACAAAATGCAGCCGCCTTTATTTGTGCCATTTGAAAGGCTTCTATGGATTAGTGAGTGAAAATAAAAAGGTTGAATTCAGTTTAGGAAAGGAGGTCTTAACATTGATCTGCATCTTGGTCTGGAATGGAGAGAAGGAAGGTTGGGCCACCGGGATGGAGGAAGGGTATCCAGTGTCCAAGCAGCCTGCAGCTACAGGTGCCCACTCGGTTCCCAGTTGTCTTTTTCAGCGCTTTGGATTTCAAAAGTCAGCATCTCGGGCTGATTGTTGTAGAGTAAGCTGATTTGGGACATCAGAGTGAGCAGTCATGGCTCCCATCCATTGAGTGCCCATGTACCCTAGGAGCTGTGTATAAGTCCTCCCAGCCTCCTTTTGTGTGGTTATTATTCCTGCTTACAAAAGAGAAGGAAGGCTAGTGGGGTGGGGGATGGCAACAGTGCCTACTCCATGTAGGTTAGTTGTCGGGAGTGAGTTTCTCACATGGGAGCAATTACATTGGTGCCTGACTTGGACACTTTGAGGGAAGAACACCTGTTCTTGAAATTGATTAAATATATTATTGGTCGCTTTGAAACTATACCCTGTTGTTGGAATTCTAGGCCATGCTCCCATCTTGTTTTTCCAAAGCCCAACAGCTTCCTTCCTCCCTACATCTGAATCATTCACTTCTCATTATTTCCCTCAATTACAAAGGTTTTTATTTGTTTCCTTCTAAGATCAGAAGAATTTATCTTTAGGCTCAAAAGGAAATGTTTTTGTTTTGTTTTGTTTTGTTTTGTTTTAAGTCACCCATTGGTAACCTCTGTTGTCTAAGGAATCTAGAGGAATTAAAATGCCTTATTTAGGCTAAGCAGCAAAATGTCTCCTTGCAAGGCAACGGTCTTAAGTATTTAATACAGCTACCATTGAGAATAGAGTTATGTGGAGTTTTTTTCATTTAAGGGGATGGAGAAGAAACAGAGAGGATTTGGTTCATTTTGTGGAAGTGAGTTTTGGGGGAAAAAAAAGGATGAGAGCTTCATTTTTTAAAAATTTTTTTAATGTAGTGTGAAAGTTCATCTCTTAATTGGAAGAGAGATTTTGTCATCCTGAAAAAAAAAAAGGGAGGTCAGGATTACCAGGTTCAGTTGTTGCTCGGTTTGAGAAGGAAAAAGTCACCAGCCTTGGTGAGGTATACATACAGACCAGTGTCCTTTCAGCTTGAGTAGACACTTGTCTTATTTTCTCCACGTACTCCTTGGGCTTGGGATTTTTGTGGACTGTCACCTTCATAGCTGCTGCTTATGTGCTGGTATTTGGGGAAGCAGGAAAAAGAAAAACACATGAGGGGAAATCAGGGCCATTGGGATTAGACACAGTGGAAGATTAGGCTGTTGGCTCTTACTGCCAGGCACGATGCAGTAGAAACTGGACGTCATCATAAGTGTCTGGGATAGAGGAGGGCACTGCTCAAATTGTGTTCCAGTTGTGCCATTACCTGCTCTCACACTTAATTCAAGGCTCGGCCACCTGCTGACATCTGTGTCCTGAGAAGCCCCATGTTGCTATCTCTGTGTTGAGCTTGAGAGAAGCAGTCCTGAAGTCCTGAATATCTGCAGGGGAAGCACGAGGTTCTCCACAACCCATTCAGCCTGCCAGTTGGCCTGGGTTCTGGAGCCTTTTCCATTTGTGAGCCGCTGGCTCTTTTACAGTGCTCGGGCCACGAGCTCCTGCCTGCAGAGCCAGTCTCCTTGCACAGCTACCCAGAAGATTGGAATTGGACCGCTGAAATGTGTCCAGCTTCTGTAGTTTTTAGCTGACCAAAGGCCAGAAGCATACCACTAACTCAAGAGGGGAATTGTTGACTTTTGAATCTCCTAAGAAATCTGTATTCCATAATAGACTTGCCCAAGATGCTGTAATATTTGTACATTAACTGAAGTACAGAAAGGTGTCACTTTTGACTACATGTTTGGCTTTCTCTAAGGGTACAGAGATTTTTGAGCTAGTTGTTGAATTCTGTATTCATTCTTATTCTTGACTAATGCATCAAATATGGCTTACCCACCTAAAGAGCCCAGACAGATCAATGTCAGTGCACTGATAGAATCTTGCGTAGCTATTGTTTGGTTATTATTTTATCACAAGGTCAGATACCTCCAAAAAGCTGTGATTTTTATTTTTATTTTTTCTGATTAGCTTGTGGAATTACTCTTGTCAGTTTCCTTCCAAGTACTGAAATTGCTCAGGGTTTGTGTGGAATGAATCCCAATTGTTGCTTCTCAAATTAAAACAGTATAAAAGAGAAGGAGCTTTTGAGTAGACTTTGCACTGTGAGAATATTGGTATTGACACCATTTATAATTTGGAGTATAGTTTGAAGACCAGATTCTACTGTTTGTCGCATACTGGTTAATATGGCTGTAAAGAGGAGATGAATGTGGCTACTTTTCCAAGTCTATTACTCAGGAGGACTGTAAATTTGATTGGCTGTTACAATTCTAGCAGAATCATTCGATTTGAGAGCAATAGAAAGATAAGATATCCAATTACCCAAATGATTTGCAGGGTTAGCCAACGTTGTCATGGAGACACGAGTTGGAACAAATTAAATTTTAAGCAATAAAATAATCTTAAAGCCCGTCTGGGAACAAGAAAATTTGGCAGTGGCACTTACCTGAATTGAATCTTAGCTTGACACGATGTTGTTTGACATTGATATACTGTGGGGGCCTAAACTTATATATGGTGCAACATTACCTTAAAAAAGGAGCTCCGCCAAACCAGTGAAGCGGGGAGGGGGTGGGAGGGGTGGGTATTAGTATAAAGTCAGGATATTAATGTTTATTCCATGGCCTAAATGATAATTAGGGTCTGCGTTCCCAGAAATATTTTGTATTTAAGGATTGAAATGCCTTAATAATGATTAAGCAGCATTAATTGGACACTTGGAAAAAGAAAGATTTATTTCATAGCAGCCTGCAGTTTCTGGAACTACTGCTGTTCCCTCTTTGTGTGTGTGTGCTCGCAGATGTAATAGAAATCGTGTGGATGTCTTTTGGTGGGGGTGGAGGTGTAAGTATGCATATATTTGCATGTACAAACAAGGAGATTTTGGCACATGCCCCTGCACTGCAGAGGATTCTCCGTATTCGTTAAAATTTCTACTTTGCAGTGCCGTGTGCAGACTGGAAAATTGCGTTCCAAACTTTAGCCGATGGCCTAAAACCTGAGTAAGCGTCGGTCTGGGGCTTAGGAGGTTATTTCCCCTCATTAATGTATTGTTTAACTGGTTCCTGGCTTGTGCTGCGGATTTGGAAACAGCCGAGTGGCCCAGAAGGAGGGAGGGGGAGGGCCTTTTATCCACATGTCTATTAGACAGATGGAGATGAAAATTGGTCTGAGGTCAGGCCATTTGCAGTGTTCTCTCAGCCTTCGATTTTCCTCTCATCCTCACCACAGATCATCTCAAATGATTCAGTAATGACCAAAAGTGCAACATTGACCTTTATTCCCTGGTGGATTACTGTTTCACAGTCCAAATGGCAGGAAGTCTATTCTGTTCTTCCAGAAGGAGCTCAGCATTATTGAGGCAGCCCAGCCTGGTGGGAACCAGTGTAACAGAATACAGGGTTCAGTTTGGTTTCTGCTGCTCTGGGAAACAAGAATTGACATGTCCCAAACCCACATAATGAATGAAAGGGTATCTGGGATGCTTTCTAAAAACACACATAAGCATATAAATTGATTTGTCCATTTGTAAAAGAACTGGTGAGTTACAGGAGTAGTGACTTCTGGTGGCCTGTGGCTTATAACTTGTTTTCACATTCATGGCCCTGATTGTTCCCCCTTCTAGGTAATGCTTCCTCAGTATAGCTTAGACAACACAGTGACATCATAACGCTGGTTCATTTTCAAATTACAAGTTGGCGTGACAACTCAGTATAAGGGGACTCCGGGTTTTTCTTTGACATGCTTTTAATTATACATATTTTTGGTCAATCCATGTAACCCTGAATAAAATATCTCTCACGCAGCACCCCTACCCCCAAAGTGGCTTGATTGTTGTTTTGAAGAGTTGGTAATTTTTTTGTTGCTTAGATTTTTCCACAGATTGCATTGTGATGCTATGGTCAGGGTTGTTTTTTTGTTTTTTGGTTTTTTTTTTTAGTAATTTAATTTTATATTTAAAATGATATTCCTGTTTGCCTCCACTTGCATTGCTGAGTAAATACTCTGTGAATCTTTAATACACTAGTGAAGTCTGTCATCTAGAATCCTTGTACTTACCCTCTTCTAAATATTTAAAAACTTTTGCAAAAGGAGTATGCGTTGAAAATTTTCACCAGCATCCCACATTTCATTTTAATCATGATCTAAGATGCTTTTCAAGAAAATAATTTGTTTCTTGACTGTTGATTTCACTGTGCACGGTTCTTTTTCTACCTCAGTGGCTCCCAGCCTGTGATGGCTCCCCCTGCCTCCCATACTTGCTGCATTCTGGAGCTTTGTGGGCTTCTTCGATTGTGGATTGGAAAGAGAATCCCAGGTTCCAACTGGGAAAGGCCAGGAACCTTGTCTTCCTTCCCAAAGGACCACCTTTCCAGTAGCTCAGCCTGTGAGGAATAAAGCCCAGAGGTGGGACTTCCCAGTTGAGACTGAATTTGGGGCTCTGAAGGCTTTGCCTGGGTGCTCACCATCACAAACCTGTATCTAACTTGTGGCCATTCTGCTGCCATGCCACATGGCACTGATGGGCTAGGCCTCCCGGTAGGGTAGCTGCTTTCTTTCCCTAAGAAGTTGCTTTGGAAGAAGAATAGCAGCCGTCATGCATGTGTGTGGGTCATTCATCTGCAGCATGCTTTTTAAAGTTTGGGAATCCCTGGCTCATGGTCACCCCGGGCTGGAATTTCCTTTCCCACTATCTGGATTGGCTAAAGATTCCAACCTGTTTAGGGAAATACTCAGTGCCCAACTATTTATTCAGTGATCTCCAAACAAGATGTGGGAAACGAGGCAATGGTTAATGGTAAAGCTAATAATGATGGCTAGGGCTTTATACAGTTAATGTGCACTGGTTGTTTGCTTTGTCGTGACGGAAGACGTGGAGATGGTGATTGTAGACGGTTGGAAGTCAGTACCAACCAAAGACAGGTTACACAGTTCTAAAAGGTAGGTGTTACTACATTCTTTTGGGAGGAAAATAATGTTAACAATTTTTGAAAAAGAACAGCCTCCTAAACCCCATTTTCAGAGGTAACTGGATTTTTGCATATTCCTGTGCAGTCTTTGTCTTTACATAGGCATGTTTTATTTTCGTAATTGTAATTTTAGCCTTCGTGCCAGGATGATGTAGTCTGCTTTTCCTCCCACTAACCCTGCTATTGTATGATATTATCTAATTTCTCATGAGTTCCCTAATGACTAAGACCCGTGAAGAGGGTGAAAGGTGTGGGCTTGCTCTGGGTGTGTTCCAGGAGAGGCTTGTTCTCTTTCCAGAGCGAGAACAATAGGTGGTGACTTCATGGTCGTGTTCTGTGATTCACCCCACGGAATGTATCTTGAAAACCTTCTGTGGCATAGCAGTGCATTTTCCTTTAAGGGCCACCAAAAGCTGTCTTTTTCCATCACGGGACAAGTCCGTACTATTTCATGTGAGCAGCACTTGCTGAACTCCGTAACAAGGGTTTCTGAATAATGGAAATGTGCTGTTTGAGCCCTGAAACAGCTGCGATGCTTTTGTCAAGGATGCATCTTTACCAAAATGACAAATTAAAGCCCAAATGCTCTGCTTGGCAACAGTTGGGTCAAAACATTTAAGTCATTAATTAGAAGGAACTGAAGGGGGAAAATTTTTACACAAATACACAGTGTTGCAGACTCAACTTCATCTTGGAAAATGCAACTGAATTCTTACAAAAAAAAAAAAAATGAGGGCAGCCCTCAAGTGGGGCCTGCCAGGCTTGTCATTTGCAAATAAATCAAAAGACCATCATTGCAGGACAGAGAACCAATGAATAGAGTTGCTTTGTCATTCTTTGATGGGCCCCACACTCAAGCCTGCTATTAAAAATGAATGCATTCAAGAGGCTCTGCATTAAGAACATAAACAATTAAGGGCACTTGAGTTGCTCTGCTGAGAGCTTTCTCCGGAGATGCAGGCCCCTACAATCTGCCTCACGAGGAGCCAGAGAATGGGAGCAATTAGTGTTGCTATCTCAGCCCCAGCAGCCTTCAGCAGGGGTTTTTTTCCCCCTCCCCTTCCTTTTAACCCCTCCTTGTTTTCAGAGGAGCCGGGAGTGTGAAAGATGGGGAGGGGGGAGGATGGAGTATGCGCCCAGTTGGAAAGGGCTCAGGTTTAGAACACGGTAGGAGCTGCCAAATGAGGGGGAGGTAGGACATAAAAGTTATTATCTGCCAGTAATTGGTGACTTCTGTTCTGATTAATTGAGCCACTAAAGGGTTTCTGTCATCTGGTACTCTTTGTTTTGTTTTAATCATAGGGTTTAAGCAGGGGCGAGACTACATTGCCAGGGATGGAATCATTTAAATGAATATTGTTTGAGGTTTCCCACAGTAGGCAAATGTGCTCCTACATACCCCCCCCCCCCCCCGGTTGTGTTCCTGTCTTGCTCTAATTTGGTAAAATTGAGTGGAGAAGGGCTCCGTGGCTTGTGGCAAGGCCTTGGGGGAAAGATGGGCCTGACCTCCCTACCTGCTTGTTTCTGACCCCAGACAGGTTTTGCTAACCTTTCAGCCCCTTCTCTCTGGGAACCTGTACAGATTGACAGGTGTGAGAGGGTCGGCCCTGTTTGTGCACTAAGCAGTTGTCGCTGCAGCCACTGTCCTGGTGGACCATGTTTTCAGCGTGGGTTCCTGGTCTAATAGCTGCAGATCATCTGGGAACTTGTTAGGAATGCAGATGCTTGGGCTGCAGACCTCTGGACTCAGTCTGGGGGCGGGGGGGGGGGGCGCCCAGTCATCTGTGTTTTAACAAGGCTTTCATGTGATCTCACTGCACCCTTAAGTTTGAAAACCACTGACAACCTCGTTAAACCATTAAAACCTCAAAGAGACACCAGACCCTTTCCATTTGGATTTCCCCAAAATGTGGTTAGTCATTTATCTACGTATTTATATTTTAAACAGAAAGCTACTCTGATTCATTAGAATATAAGATAAAATTATCTTTCCATTAGCATACCTGTGAAGCAAGGTGCCATCATGCTGGGATGGCATGTGGAGGTCTGCTAAATAGCCGACCTTCTGAAGAAGGTCTCCAGGCAAGGAGCCTTTCTCCTCCTGTAAAGGACAGGGCAGAGTATTGAAAGATTGTTTACAGTGTTTTGCATATATCATTTTAGGTACGCAGTTTTTATTCAAACATCTTGAATTTTTCTTAGGTATATCAGATGTCATCTTTAGGATTATAGAAATGTATTCGTGGATGTGTTTTTGTGGAGTTTGCTTTATGGTGGAGCTAGATTGTCTGATGTTAGGGCTGATGCACTGATTCTCTCTGCCTGTGAAGGGGAGGATGAAAATGCAGAGTGGGGCGGCTACTCTTTATTTGCAATTTATTAACGGAGGTCCCTTATGAAATTCCTGCTCTGCCTTGCAGAGCACTTCTGCCGTATCAGTGACAGACTGGGGCCACTTGTTGTGGTACCATTGTTGGCTGAGGAATAACACGCTCTTGGCTTTGAGCTGCTGTGGTCCTGTTTGGCTGTATTGCTTAGCAAACAAGGCTGAGTTCATCAGCTTTGTTTCCGGTTTTGAGTGTGTCCCTATTTCCCACTTCTACTTCTTAGAGAAAGGACTAGGCAGAGAAAGTGGTTTCTAATCTTGCTTTATGATCCTGGGCCAATCATTTCCTTTAGACATTGGTTTTTCCATGTGTGATAAGAGGGTTGTAAGAGGCTGGGCACACCCCAAGGGTTTCAGGGTTTAAGTCAGTGCCACTTGTCAGTCACAGGAGTAGTGAGTGGGTCTGACCGTTCTTTTCTCCCTTCCCCATGTAATCATACACTTAAACAGTAAATCAAGGGTGGTGTTCCCAAGGCCACTGGAGGGGGAAAAAAAGTTACAGATAACCCTGCCACCCCAGCATAATTACTGTTTTTATTTTGGGTATCAAATTACAGTGCTTGGCCACATGCGTATTTTTTTTTTTTTTTTTTTTTGAATAGGCAGCCTAACACCACATCTTTGTTCTTCCCCTCTTGCTTCACCTAGTAAATGTGTTGGCCATTTAAGCATCATTATCCATAAAAATGACTTTAATGGTTGCTAGCCATGCCTTTGGGTTGATGTAGTATATTTAAACATTCTCCTAGTGTTAGACAACTGATATATCAGGAGGGCAAATGTTAAGTTTTTCAAAAACTCTGCAGATGGTTGTGATGTGTTGAACTGCTCTTATATCTTTACCTGGCTTTTTCTCTTCTGCTTTGAAGCGAGTGCCGCAGTGAACAGCTTCATGCATGGAATGCTTTTCATCTGAACTATTTCCTTAGGATAAATTCTTAGCTGTGGGAAGCTTTACCAAAGGGTTTGAATAATTTCATGCTCTTGAAACACATTGCCGAGTTCTTTCCAAGACGACTATACCAATTTACTCTGTCATCAGTAATGTTTGATTGTTCTGGCTTCCCAGAGGACTCATCATTGTTGGGTTTTATTAATTCTTTTTTTTTTAATAAACTAACTTAACTGGTGCAGAATGACCCACCTTGGTTGTCAGTGAGATTGAACTGTTTTTTGTGGGTTTTTTTTTTTCTGTATTTCATGTTGTCAATTCACAGACTCAGAAACTTCCAGTCATAAGGGATTTAGAGATTATTTCTTTTTTTGTATGCTTTGTTTTCATGTTCTTGCCCGTTTATCTGTTGCCAGACACTTCTTACCAACACTTTACTGTGTTTTTCTCTTGGCTTCCCGCTTGGTTCAAGGAAACCAAAAGATCAGTTTGCCAGCCCTCAGCACAAGCAGCATTTTTTATGATCCTTCAATTTGCAATTTAATGGTGGTGGAGTTTCCCCTCCCTAAGCAGACTTTGGGCAAGGTGCCATTCATTGGATTGCTTGGAGACCCATGGACAATTATTCTTAAGCAGTCTTCGCCCTGTTTTGTGCTTCAGACAACACTCATTCTGTATTACTCTGTGTAGTGGAGAAATGGGCAGACGTTGGGGAGTGGACTCTTCAGGCTAGTAAGTAGATGGAAGGTATAAGGAGTATGAAAAACTGGAGAGCCGAGCTCTTCGGAATCATAAGATCCTACAACTTTTAAGTTCAGATGCCCGGAAGAACATGTGTTCAGTTCAAAAGCCCTGCAAAGATACACCAGGGTTTGGTTCATAGCTGGCCTTGGAAGTATTTGACCATATTTAACTCAGTCAAAAAATACATGTACGTGGATCTTCTCCTTGCTTAGATATGATTTCTTCATGTGAACGAAGCCTTATTCAAACACTGTTCAGACACATCTTATCTGGTTGCATCTTGGTCATTGAGTTTAGGGTGTATGAAGATTCCATTTTAGTTTTAGTGAAACATCCTTTCAAAGTGTGTTGAATGTATACCGTGTGGTCAGTGTTGGTGGGGCAGGTATGGTGAGGAGCTGTGTCCCTGTTCAGTGGATGTCTTGTTCTCATGCTTCCCATCTTGCACGGAGAAGACTTTAATGCCAGAAAAGCTGGTAGGAAACTGTACAGAAGCTTCATGTAAATGTGATTTTAAACATAGAGGCTTGGGGCGCCTGGGTGGCTCAATCGATTAAGCTTCCACCTTTCCGCTCAGGTCGTGATTTCATGGCTTGTGAGTTCGAGCCCTGCATCAGGCTCTGCTGACAGCTCAGAGCCTGGGGCCTGCTCCAGGGTCTGTGTTTCCCCTGTCTCTCTGGCCCTCCGCCACTCATGCTCTGTCTCTCAAAAATGAATAAATGTTAAAAAAAAATTAAAAAATAAATTGACATAGAGGCTTAGTTTGGTAAATGACAGTAAATGCTGTGGAAGATCTTGAAGGGCCTAGACAAGTGTTTTTGGTGTTATGGGGCAGCTTCTGACTGGATTTGAGACAGGCCTTCAAGAGTTGGGGTAAGAGTGTAACACTTTGTCTTTTTTTTTCCTTCAAGTTTGTTTATTTTGAGAGAGACAGAGAGCAAGTGGGGGAGGGGCAGAAAGACAGAGGCTCTGAAGCGGGTTCTGTGCTGACAGCAGAGAGCCCGATGCAGGGCTTAAACTCATAAACTGTGAGATCGTGATCTGAGCCGAAGTCAGATGCTTAATCAACTGAGCCACCCGGGTGCCCCAAGAGCATAGCACTTTGTAGTAGTGTAGCTATAGTTGACATATTTGCTCACTTGATTCTGATGAAACACTAAAGCAGGTTGGCAGAGACCTGGGGCCCAGCAGTTGAAGTGACTTCCCTGAGGACACCTCCTACTCATTTGCTGAGATGCAAACCCAAGTTTTTGGATTAGGAGAGCCAACCCTGTTATAACCAAATCAGTATGGGGAGTTGGCATTGACAAGGAGAATTGAAGATCTTTCTGGACAGGCAGTTTGGATTCCTGCTTCCTGCTTGCTGCTTCAGTGTGGCAGCTGTTCATGAAGTAAGGCTTGATACTGGAGCCTTTCACCTGCTGGTTAAGCTTCTGGGCACTAAGTTTCCTTGCAAATCTGGTTTGGGGAAAGCTCTTGAACGCTGACTTAATGTTGTTGCCTTATGTGGTGTCAGAAATACAAGCACAGGGAAAGTTTATTTATAAGCGTTATGACTATTAGCAGGGACCGAATATAATCTTCAGCTTTGGGCAGGAGAAGGATTTCTAGGTGGAAAATATGGTTAGCCTTCAGGTTCCCCCCTTCAACGCCCTCCCCCCCCCCCCCGGAGTTGTCCAGCCCTCGGAAGACGTAGAAGGCAGTCTTGAAAGAGTCACAGAACTTTCTCAATCCCTGCTGAAGCAGGGTCACACGTCCAGTTTAACCTGCTTGCAAACTCTGTGGTTAGGAATTAGAAGCACAAGTGGAAAACTGCACCTTGTTAATTTGTGCTAAATGAAAGGTCTTATCAAGAATATCCTTGCATTCAGGCAAGAGGTAATACTGAAGAATTATTGTCAGTTTTTATGCTATCATCCACACTGTTTTATTTAAGGGCTGGGAAGAATGTTTATGAAACCGTCCTGGGGTGGGGGTGGGGGGATATTTTAGAACGCCCAGAGCATACTATCAGGGAAGCAGGTGGCATCCTCGGGAGGGTAGGTACTCTCTTTGTGGAGAACCAGGGCAGCTGGAGGAATGTCAATAAGTCAGAGGTGAGATCTGAATTCAGCTTCATGGCTCAAAATCCAGCTCACGTGTCAGAGGATAGTTTAAGATGAGGGCTTTGAGACCTGGCGGAGGAGGGGACAGCTAGGATAAGAACCTCCTCTGTTTTTCTTATTTCCATTCTTTCTCCAGATCATTTATTGCGAATTCCCGGGGCAGATGGTATGGCTTTTGATGTTTCTTCATTGGTTTGAGCTTTGATCTTTAACCTTCTTCTGTTTTCGTTCTTACCTACTCTCCCCTAATTTATATTGTCTCTGCTTTAATCTGTACTTTTCTCCTTTTGTGTTTAGTAACTTTGATATTATTAAAGGTTCGTGAGTTCATTCCATTCAGAGTCTTAACTGTCCCCTGGCAATTAAGTTTAGTTCTCCCTTAAAGCCATTTTATGTAATAACACATATAATTATTATTACAAATTACATCTTCTTAAACAAAATAAATTCCATTAACAGCCCTAGAAGAAAATTAAGAATGGCTTCTATAATTTTGGGGTGTTCTAACCCTGGCCTGAAAGCCAGGAACACAGGAAAAAATTCTTTATTGTGACCACATAAAAATTTAAAGTTACGGCAAAAAAATCCATAGTAAGCAAGGTTGAAAGACAAGTGGCAAGCTGGAAAAACTATGGGAAAGGGTCAGTATTTGTCATATGGAAAGGAGTATTACAAAAAGTGATGAAGAAACACCAAAGGAAAAATAGAGAAAAGGACATATAATGTGGATCAATAAATAATATGAAAAGATGTTTAACTTAAGGGAGAATCTAATGCAAATAAAAATGAGGTCATTTTTTAAAATCTACTAGGTGGCTAAAGATTTTAGAAAGGTCAACAAAACCCAATATTGACATTGGGTAGGAGAACAAGCCCCCTCATAGACCAATGATACTGTAAATTGTAACCTTCTCTGCTGGGTACTTTATCAGCATGCATTACAATGTAAAATATGTATACACTTTGACCTAGCAGTTTCACTTCTAGCGATGCCTTTTGGAGATCTATGTAGCGGGTTATTCCACACAGAGTTTGTAATTACGGAAAATTAAGTGAAGTATGAATATCTACAGATACCAGGAGTGCTTAAACACTAGCATGCTTGTATAGTGGATGGTGTTCTTTTTTTGTTGTTGTTTTTCTAAGTTCATTTATTTATTTTGAGAGAGAGAGTGCCAGCGAGCACATACAAGCAGGGGAGGGGCAGAGAGAGAGGGAGAGAGAATCCCAAGCAGGACTCCCCCACCCCACCCCCTGAACTGTCAGCGAAGAGTCCAACACAAACCGTGAGATCATGACCTGAGCCGAAATCAGGAGTCAGATGCTCAACCGGCTGAGCCCCCAGGCGCCCGTCATATGTGTATTTATTGAGTGGAAAGGTACCCATATACGTTTTTTTTTTCCTAGACATAACATATTATGGAAAAGCAGTGTTTATAATGGGACCTCTTCGTGTAGAAGTAGCTGTTTCCCCTCTGGGCTTGTGTGCACATATATAATGAAAGTCTGGAATGATGCTTTCCAGAATCACCAAAATGTTAACTAATCATGGATGATAGACTTAAGGTTATTTTAACTTTCTTTTTTATTTCTGTATATACAGCTGTGTGTGTGCCTGTGTATGCTCAAAGTGAGCATATATCATCTCTAAAAGTGGAAAATCTTAGGAGAAATTTTGAGAAGGGGAAAATACAGAATACTGTTGGAATGTATGGAGTGGAGGCTGACGACCTACAAGTCCACAAAGGGCATCCCTACTCCTTCACACGTACCCAAACATATAGTGCAGAACCCTGTTGTGAAAGAAAGGGAAGCCCGCCCATACTTTCGAGGAGAACCATGACCTTGAGTTAGCTTGAGTGTGTGGCTGTGATCAAACGAGCTGGGTGGGGCTCACCCAGTTCTGTTTTTGCACCTGGTACAGCTTCAGCCTTTTTGCATAGATCTATTTGCCCCGCTGGTTAAAGCAAGGTCACGGGTTTGCTCTCTGTGCTAGTCATTTCCCCCTTTCTTCCAAGGCAAGGTCTGTATGTAACCCTATCTCATTGGTGGTCAGGGAGAATGGTTGGGTTGGCCTAAATCCCATCCCATAAAACCAAAGGCCTTGTTGCTCATTTAACTGGAATCATCTTGGAGGACAAAGGCAGCTCTTTTTAATGTACTTGATTACACAGTTCCCGAGTTTTCTACTTCATCTTACTTATTCCATTCTCGCTTTCTTCAAGGGCATGGTCTGTGCACTTCATAATTTTCTTCTCCTCATGTTCCTTTTCATTGCCTAATTCGGTAATAGAGGTGGCATTAGTAAGCATTGACAGAAAATGATGAAATAAATAAGGTCAACGCTGGGACTCTTTTAAGATGACTTTTTTTTTTTTTTTTTTTTCCCAAGCGGAACTGGTTCTTCAGAGTTAGAAGAAAGCATAGCTGCTTTGCAGTGCTGGAGGATGTTGGAGGTGGGGTGGGCAGGTAGATTCTCCCCTAGGCTGGAAGCAGAGCACCTTTATTTCTTCTCTTGGCCAGTTTGTTCCTTAGAGCAGAGGGACTGCTGTGGATTTGGACTCGAGGCAGGGACTTCTGCTTTCTTTACAATAGTCTGTGCCACAGACACTCAGGACACATTTTGTTATGTTCAGCTGACCCTTGGGCTCAGTCAGGGAGGTGTTTGCATTTGATGCTGAATTGTGGGCAAACTTGACAAATACCTAGAACATCTCAATATGACCCTCATGTTGGACTTGGGTTCTGTCTCAGCAATGTTTTTCTTGGCTTGTTTGAGACAGCGAGACTCAGTGAAGGCTACTAACGTTGAAGTCGAATATGAGTTGTATAACAGGTGGGACAAGCAAGGGGGCATCTGGGTGGCTCAGTGGGTTGAGCATCTGACCTCGGCTCAGGTCACAATCTCACAGTTCATGAGTTTGAGCCCCACGTCGGGCTTTGTGGTGACAGCTCAGAGCCTGGAGCCTGCTTCAGATTCTGTGTCTCCCTCTCTCTGCTCCTCTCCTGCTTGTGTTCTGTCTCTCTCAAAAATAAACATTAAAAAAAAAAAAAAAGAGTGGGGACAAGCAGGAAGGAGGTCTGTGGGCTCCTTTCTTCTCTCTCGCTCTCGACTTTGTCTTGAAAGCTAGATGGTGTTTGACCGGGCCCCTGCCCCGCTGGCCTCTGACACCAGTAGGAATAAACTTGCTGTAACAGTGTAAATGTGTGTTGGTACACCATAATTGAATAAGCGTACAAGGGGCTTGGCAATCACCAGGTTAAAGGATCATACAGCCTTAAACCATGCAGATTTCCCAACTCAATTAAACTACCCATTATCTTTTCTTTAAGTGACCAATAAAGCGTGTGGTTATGTCTTACTTTGCAAGTGGGATTAATATCTGCTGTTTATCTCCAGATAAATATTAGCAGCACAGGCCGGGAAAAGCCAGTTTTATGCCCTTGAGAGTGAGGTAGTGGAGGGCTCAAGTGTTGGGCATGAAGTTTTATCTTTCTGAACTGATTATGAAGTATACTAAACATTTATCTGGCTTTGTCTTTATAGACTGAAATCGCCAAGAGATTGAATACAATTTGTGCACAAGTCATTCCATTTCTGTCTCAGGAAGTAAGTAAAACTGTTCAGCTGTTAAAGTGCAATTATGTTGCTTCTCTGTTTGCAAATTAGCTAGTTTTAAGATGTTAATTTTATCACAAGGAACAAGTGTGAAGAACATCTGTTACAGCTGAAGTGTGTAAACCCCCTGCTATTCCATCTCAGATCTGAGGGCACACTGTAAAAGTGGTGACAATAGCTCAACCCCAAATTAATTTTTTTTTCCGGTGGAAGACTGCAAAATGACGATCAAACAGAACAGCTTTTCTTTTCTTTGACGAGTAGTATAAGCCTGGTAGCTGCTGCTGATTCAAGTGTCCTTTCTCTAGAGAGCTTTTCCTTTGCTGCGTTTTCAGAATAGTTCCATCAGGGTTGACTTGACCATGAAAGCAGGTGTCTCATTGGTCGGTCCTTGTACCTCAAGTCAGGTTGACTTCATGCTGTCCACGAAGGAAGCGGATGTTCATACTCTTCAAGTTTACTTTCGGATACATGCCGATAAATGCTAAACTGTTTTAAGTGTGTACAGGATGCATGTGTCTTGAGACAGAAAAGCTGTAAAAGCTTTTTGGGCCCGCAGCTAGAATACTGGGTGTGTGTTCTTGTTGGTATCTGCTGCTCCTTGCTGGATAGCACCCCTCTGCCTTTTCCTGCCTAAAACATCTACTTGATGTTACAAGTTCGATTTGTTAACCTTTGGCATCATGTTGTTAGACTTGAGTAATCCTGGTTTCTGCTAAAGTCTCATGCTTCCCAGAACAAAGATGTGGCTTTGTTTTTATTTGTGGGTGGAGTTGGGAGGTATGCAGGGTGTTTCCAGTGTGTGAACTAATTGTCGAGGGGGGGGTGGGGGTCCTTCGTTTTCCCCTCAGGAGGATGAAAAATCTAAAGGCTAAAGAAGGAGAGGAATTCCCAGAGTTCCCAAAAACTGCTGGTGGGTTGAGATTTGTTGGCCAGAGAAGTAATCGAAGATTTCAAGTTTAAATTTTCAGTATAGAAATGGGGGTTTTAAACTAGCTGTAAACTTTACCTGTTCAAACTTACAACAAACCCCTTTTGCAGGCCAGGGTGATCTTCCGAATCCCATACTATTGATTTTCTAAGGCTTCGGGTTATCAGTTTGGATATCCTTTTTGACTTTTCTATCATTCCAAGCCCCAAATTCCCATCTGAAGTTAAGCGGGGACTAGTGTTGGTTAGAAATAGGGAAGTGCCCTTCTCTGTTTTCCTTTTCCTGCTGTACTTGTGTTCTGTGAAATAGCAGTAAGTGCTTGAGAACCTTCACATTTGAATCCATAGTCTCCTTGATCTGCATTGCATGTGCCTTTGTATTTTTGTTGTTGTTGGAAGGTACAGTGAAGTTCTTTGCTAACACTTTTTCTTCTCTTTGTTTTCGAAGCATCAACAACAGGTGGCCCAGGCCGTCGAGCGTGCCAAACAGGTGACCATGGCAGAGTTGAATGCCATCATCGGGGTACGTGGCCTTCCAGGTCTACCTCCTACAGTGTGTATAACCAGCTTTCATTTCTTATTAATTTGATGGCTTAATCTGTCTACCTATCTGTATAGTGTTATGTGGTTTAACGGCCTGTTTGATAAGTATGGGGGAGGGGGGCTTAGGTATGGCAAGGTGTGTAGGGGAAATACAGAGGAGCATAAGGAAGGTGATAGCAACATGTTGAGGAGGGGAAGAAATACCTACTTTTCAGTGGGAACATAAGTGCCGTGTATCCTCTGACACTTAAATCACCCTTGCTCTATTAGTTAAATCAGAGCTTCAGGTTAGAGTTGTATATACTTCCCTTACTTCTGGCTTTTTTTATACCTTTTTTTATACCTTTGGATCACAGAGAGGTCAAGACAGGTCTCAGAATTATCCCTTCTTTGGTCATCTAGGGTATTAGACCCAATGTAACTGCTCTTTCCCTTTCTTGTGCCTCCTTCATGAATTTTTAAGTGGCACCCCAATGAAAAGAGCGCTCTCTTGCCGTTGAAGAAGTGATAATTGTCTGCCCCAGTGCTCTCTAGCCTTTCACCAGGTTTCTGCTCTCCTGCCTTGAGTTCAGTTAGCACTCCATGCTGGCGACTGCTTGTCAATCACAGGTCATTTGCTCTGCATTAATGAGCCCAGTGAACCATGCGGTCCATCCCCTGCATGAGCCCTTCCCCCGCCACTGCAGGACCCTGGATGGTTCTCATGTTTGCTGCCCTTCCAGACTAAGCCAGAGAAGTAGCTGAAACAAGGGACCATCCTTTCTGATTTTATTCATATGTGACTGCCTTGAGCGGATTCAAATCACTCATTTATCAATTTATGTTAATTGCTTGTGAGAAGATGCCCTGCTGGTCTTTATAGTTCCCTCAGACACTTTGTAATGATAATTAGACATGCTGCTCTACGGATTAAGAGTGCCATAGTCCAATGACGGCCACAGACAATGGAACCAGTTAATCCATCAGGGTTTAAAATTACATCCCAACTGGAGATGGAGAAAAAACATAAGAGCCAAGGAGGATTAAAGAATGAGCCTCAGCTTGAAAACTCTCCTTTCATCAGTTTCTCAATTGCGGATCTGCAGTCGGGTTGCCTGTGGTAAGCTATTGGCAGTCAATTAGGTGAAATAAACTGGGAGGGTGACCTTCATTTCCTTTTAATAGCTTTTTCCTCCCCGAAATGGGGAGCTTCAGTGGATTTTCAGCTTAAATTTTATTCAAGCTGCTTTATTACACTTGACAGCTTAGCTCTGCATAAACAATTCTCCCCTCCTCCTCTTTCCCCCAGACCCAGGCTCTGCCTTTCTCCCCCTTTAGATCACATTTTTGACTGTTACTTAGTGGGCTCTCTAATCACATTTCAACAAAAAACACAATTACATCTGCATTTGTCGGCTGCCTTCTGTACCCTTTTCTTGTGTAATGAATTGCTTTATTTCAGAGATCAAATCAAATATTCGCTGGTACTTTTGCATGTACCGTGTTTGATTAGCAAAGACTAATAGCAAATTGTACTTGTAGCTCGAGCACAGAAATTTTTTAACCCAAATGAATGAGGATGGAAAAGCCTGTTTTGATTAAAGAAAAACATATGCAAAGCAGTTCTCAAGTACCCAGTTAAACTTTGTGGAACATGTTTGTTTTCTGATAGTCTCTCAATTTTTACATATCATCCTCGTACCTACAAATTCTCAAAGGCACTGCCCAGTCCTCCACATTAGAAAGGAGGAAATTGTATTAACCAGATGTTTATAGGTAATACCCACTTTGAATTGAATCAGAAAATAAAAATAGCAGGTTGCTCTAGAAGGGCAGATGAATCGCTAATTTTATGAATGGCTTTCATCCAGGAAACATGTTGTTGAGATTATAAAGGCAGATTAGCTCTGATAGCTAGCAACAATAACTCAAATCAGTGAATTGGGCCTAGCACAAGACTTAATGCCAATTGCATGTCTCCAGCATGTGCAGTTTTTTATAATTGTAATTTTTGGCTCAGTATATTAATTTATGTCAGAAGGCTCTTTTAAAGTTCGTAGTGATCAATAATTATCCTGCAACCGTAAGTTTCATGCTCTGGCATATGCTTGATTTTTGCTTGAAAGGAATTGTGCGCGTCCCGGAAAATTGAAGTAGCATAAAATTGGGTTGACAATTCAGTGGACCTTTGCACCCCTTCATTGAACATGCAGTGTGTCAACCTGTCTCCCCAGAGGGGAGGAGGCTCCGGGAGGCTGTCTGTTCCTACAAGCAGCAGCTGCGCACAGAGTAAATGCAGCCCGGTTTGATAGCAGCTGTCAGTATTGTTCAGGAACGACTCAGGATGAAGAACAATGGGAGAGGCCACGCTCTTCGTCTGCATCGACTTTCAGGCTAAGAAAAGAAATAGTAATTTAACGGTTTAGACATCTATTACAAGTGTGAAAGATCATGAAAGAGTAGCCTTTAAAATGCAAATGAGCCGAAACATTCTCATTCCCTTTAAGGTACAATCAAGGGGGCTTACTGCTTGCTTGGCAGGGCTAAAGACATTTCTCTTTAGCAAACCTGGAAAAAGTGAAATCTTCTCAAGGACACCAAGCTTCTAACGTAGGCTCAGCTTGTGTCCTGGGACTCTGGATGGTCTTGGAGAAGGACGAGAGAGGTACAATTTTTTGCGTCCTTGTTGAGTGAATTAATGACGCCCATTTCTCAGCAGCGTAGCAAACTTAGTTCTCGTACCTGACAAAAAACACTGAATTTTAAATCTTTTCCACTACAGATAGCACCTGCCTTTAACTTACAGATTACTGGTATTTAAGAAAGATAAGTCTCTTGGATACTTGATATTTGGAGAAACTATTGAAATAGTTTGGCCATACTTTTTTTTTTCTCAACAGTTTCACTGATAGTGTATTTGATAATTGGTGGAATAATTGCAACCCTGATTCCTGAATTTTGCTTTTTATAAGCTCTTTTGCTATTAAACAAGTTATGTTCTTGTAGCAATAGAAAGTATTTAATAATGCAGAGATCTTAATAGGCACAGTGTTTATTTGGTTTGACACAGCTCACTTGTGCTTTAGAAAACAGGTGGGAAGGGAAACTTACTGGAGGCCTTGATTTTTTTTTTTTATTTAATCAATTAAATTTATTTATTTTTTACATCAGGACAGTCTCCATGATGTAAGCAGTCTTCCTCAAAAGATTTTTTTTCTTTGGGGCACGTGGGTGGCTCAGTCGGTTGAGCGTCCCGACTTCAGCTCAGGTCATGATCTCACAGCTTGTGAGTTTGGGCCCCACATCGGGCTCTGTGCTGACAGCTCAGAGCCTGGAGCCTGCTTCACATTCTGTGTCTCCCTCTCTCTCTCCCTCTAACCCACTCACATTCTGTCTCTGTCTCTCTCAAAAATTAATAAACATTTAAAAAAAATTTTAGAAGATTTTTTTTCTTTTTCCAATTTAGAATTCTGTTAAAAATGCTCAAAACAAAATAGGTTTTTAGATGACAACAGTTTTTGGAATAGTTAACGTCCCTGAAGGCAGGGAAAATGATTCAAGGACTCTTCAAGATCACCTTTCCTTGTATTATTTGGGGAGTTTGGCACTAAGAACTTTTCTTCTACTTGCTATAATAATAATTGATTTTCATTGAGATTAGTGTCCAGATAATTAGTGTTATCTTTTAATGGGTTTATGTCACATGTAATTAATATAGATCACGAAGATACATATATATTTGTACATATGGGCTTTTTAAAAAATTGAGGTATATTTTATATTGTTCTAAATTGCACCAATCTTTTTTTTTTTTTTTTAATTAAAAAAAGTATTTATTTTTTGAGAGAGAGTGAGTCAGTGAGGGGCAGAGAGAACCAGGGACACAGGATCCCAAGTGGGCTCTGTGCTGACAGCAGCAAGCCCGATGCGGGGCTCAAACTCATGTACTGTGAGATCGTGATCTGAGCCAAAGTTGGATGCTCAACTGACAGAGCCACCCAGGTGACCCACACCAGTCTTTTTTTTTGTTTTTTTTTTAAGGTTTATTTATTTATCTTAGAGAGAGAGAGCAGGAGGGGCAGAGAGAGAGGGAGATGGGGAGAATCCCAAGCAGGCACTCTGCTCTCAGTGCAGAGCCTGACTTGGGTCTCACACTTAGGGACCATGAGATCATGACCTGAGGCAAAATCAAGAGTTGGATGCTTAACTGACTGAGCCACCCTGGTGCTCGTGAATTGCACCTATCTTACACATATAGATCACTTTGGTGTGTGCACATACCCTGTACCCCACACTACTTTTGCAGTGCAAGTTTTCTCTTTCACCCCAGGAAGTTCCCTTGTACTTTTTCTTAGCCAGTGTTTCTCTACTCCCAAAGAAAGATGGTTTTTGTTTGTTTTTTGTTGTTGTTTTTGTTTTTTTGAGAGAGGAAGAGAAAATCTAAAGCAGGCTCCTCACACAGCATGGAGCATGACTCGGGGCTCCATCTCACAGCCATGAGATCATGACCTGAGCTGAAATCAAGAGTCAGACGCTTCACCAACTGAGCCAGCCAGGCGCCCGGTTGCTTTTTGATGAGCCAGCCAGGTGCCCCAGTTGCTTTTTGATTGAAAAATAAAAACTGATTGGCCAAGTGTAATTTAAAACAAAACAAAACAAACCCTGCATGATTGTATGTCCACTTCCATCCGAGTACTGGCTGCCCAACTTCATGGTGTTCTGTACTCATCTTTCTAAGAGCATTTGCCTTGTGTTACCTTGGACAGACCATAGGTCTAGGATCAAATGGACTTAAGTAGGACACTTGGTGCTGCCACTCTGTAGCCTTATGACCCTGTACAGTCAGTTAACCTCCTTTAGTGTCACCATCTATAGATGGATAATACCTTCTACCCTGCATGGCTTTTGTGGGGATAAGACCTTGACTGGCAGCCTTTACCCAGCATGGTGTCCTGACTCCTTGAACTGCAGTTCTGTCTGCCTCGTCTCTAAGTACCTGCAGCAGATCTGTGAGTCCATTTGGCTAAGTGCCCATGAGGGGTGATGGCTGCAAGTAGTGGGTCACCTCCCCTTTTGTCTTCTCTAGTGGTTACATGGGGTGTCGGTGTTTGAGATTAGACCCATCCAGACGCTCTGCTCCTGCCATTCCGTTGTCGTGCATGAATGACTTTTAATAAGGAGGCAGCAGTGAAGAAATGTCGGCTATTTGACTTTAGATGAGCAAAATTAAGGTTCAAAACAGAGGAAAAAGTTAAATTTGGGGAACAGATGGAGAGAAAATTGAGAAGCAAAAGTGAGGATAAGACCCCGTTGGCTTCCTTAAGAGGAAGGGAAACAAGGCTTTTGCTGGCACTGAGGGATTACACAGATCATTGTGATGGAATTGGAAAGAGAGAGAGAAGAGGTGACCAGATGACCGGGGCGGGGTTGCCCTTCCCATACCACAGAATGCCTGATATTTGATAGCTGCCCGAGTGCTGACGTGTTGGATGTAAGAACATTTGAGCAATTTCCCGTAGCAATGCCTGTGAACTTCAGGAACTCCGAACATTTAGGGTTAATGTAGGCCACCTTGTTTTTCCTTTCTTGTTTATTTGGATCTTGTCTGACTTAATTTTCCATGAATAGAACTTGTGCCAAGGCCTTTGAAGCTGCAGTTATTGGTCAGATGTGTATATTCCTGCTTCATAGGCAAACTTATAACTCTCTATATTTTGAAACAACTCAGTATGAAACGAGAGAAGTCTGGGGGCTTTTGTGATGTCTGACTATCTATGTTTGTGTAGGGGATGGCTATGAATACAAACTCCTGATGTGTCTGTAGTAGACTTCCTGTCCTTAAGAGATTGAGTTGTAGACCTACAGGCTCCCCATTGTTGCATGAGGTGATTGGTTTAAGGATTAGTAAAATGTAGGATTATTTTTCTCCTCCGGCTGTAGCTGTCAGCTATCTATAGGATTGTAGTGTGTGAAGTTTAAGAGGATGAGGTTAGCCTCTTATTCTTATGAGTATGCAGTTAATCCCTGGAAAGCCCATCAATAACCCAGCTGTAAGTTTCTTTATAAAGCAAATTTGCCCTAGGAGAATAATGCATAGCCTGCTACCAAGAGGAGAAAATGAAATGGCTACAACAAGCATGGATCTTCTAGCTCTGCTAACTTACATTTAGTGATATACCCTCCACCTAAATTCTAGTGGTCCAGCCCATTTATTAATTTTCCAAGGAGAAGGAGCAATATTGCAAAGTCTGTTACATGTATCCCACTTCTTTGGTTCAGGTTAGATTTTTACTGAGAGTTGATGTAGGTATGTCTGCCAAATGCAGGGCTTGGCTTCAAAGTCTGGGTTCTTCCGAATAGTCTGTGTGCTTTTTAGTTATTAGAAAACTTGTTGAGGCATTGTTTACTTTTTCATTTACCCGCATCTATTCATGTGATCTGTACTTGATTCCTTGGAAGAAGACATCATCATGTTTTCTCTCTTTTCAGAGTAGAAAGTAGAGCACCCCATGTTAAGAGTTCGAATTTTGAGCAGACGAGGTAGCCGAGTGGTTAAGGCGATGGACTGCTAAGAGTTAGATTTTGGTGTTTTTTTTAAAGTTGATGTATAATTTACATACCATAACATTCGCTCTTTTAAAGCATACGAATCAGTGGGTTTTAGTATATTCACAAACTTGTGCAGCCATCACTGCTAATTCTAGAACATTTTTATCACTTCAAAAAGAAACCGCATGTCCATTAGCAGTTACTCCCCATGCCTCCCACCCCCCAGTCCCTGCAACCACTGATCTTTCTGTCTCTATGGGTTTGCCTGTTCCGAACATTTCATGGAAAAGGAATCCTATAACATGTGGCCTTTTGTGTCTGGGTTCTTGCACTTCGCATGAAGTTTTCAAGGTTTATTCATGTAGCATGTACTGTAACCCTTTTTACTCGTGAATAATATTCCATTGTACCAATATATCACATGTATTAATCCAGTCATCAGTTGATGGACATTTAGGTTGTTTCCACCTTTTAGCTGTTACGAATAAAACACAGTGAATGTTGTGTACATGTTGTGTGGACGCATTTTCTTCTGTTGTGAGTCTAAGCCTACAAGTGTGATCGCCGAGTTATGTGGTTACTCTGTTTAACTTTTTGAGCAATCGCCAGATTGTTTCTTAAAGTAGTGGATGAGAATTCCAGTTTTTCGACATTTTCTCCAACATTTGTTCTTGTCCATCTTTTTGATGCTAGCTCTTCCAGTGGGTGTAACATGGTATCTTGTTTGTGATTTAGATTTGCATTTCCCTGATGGCTACTGACATTGAACATCTTTTCATCAAAACTTTACATGGTTTTAGAAGTGGATCTACCTAGGGGTGCTTGGGTGGCTCAGTCGGTTGAGCATCTGACTCTTGATCTCTCCTCAGGTCATGATTTCACCAGTGATTTATGAGTTCAAGCCCCACATTAGGCTCCACGCAGCGCAGAGCCTCTTGGGCTTCTGTCTCTCCTCTCTGCCTCTCCCCAACTTGTTTTTTTTCCTCTCTCTGTCTCTCTCTCAAAACTAAATAAATAAATATTAAAAAAAAGAAGTGGATCTACCTAAATAAACATGGTGTTTTAAAACTTACTCTAATTCAGGCCTTTCAGTCCTAGTGCTCTCTGAGTATTGTCACCACTGTAACCGTCATCTAGGGCAGGTGGGACGAACAAGTAAGTCGGTGATGATGCAGGATGAGTTGGCTTTTGTGGATTCTCTGAAATGCAGAAAAAATAAAGATGAGTTCAGATCCTCTTTAGAAATTTCGCTCTTCATCCTGGTGCCTGCCTTCATATGGGCTGTCCATTTTGCCTGCATCATTTTCTGTGCGCTCCTGCATTGAGATGGGGCCTTGAAGTGGATTGGGTTTTGTTGTTGGTGGTGGTGATGGTGGTGGTGATGGTGGTGGTGGTGGTGGTGGTGGTGTGTGTGTGTGTGTGTGTGTGTTAAACTGTGTTCAAGTGGCTTGAGAATTCTTGGCCCCACTAAGCAGTTTCTGCCTGTTTATCACCCTTGCCCCTCTTCACGAGAGAGGCCATTCACATAATGGGAGGATTTCAGGTGGCTCCTATAGTAGTGTCCTTGATGCTTCTGCTCCCATACAGCTCTTTCCCACTCTCCCTGCTTGTTTACTGTAGCATGCCAATTTTCTTTTTCTGCAGTCTCCCAAGATAAGAACTGAGTGTTTTAAAGAACAGGGAAATAGAAATCGAGGAAGAATGATTTGGAGAGAACTGTCAACAAATGCTACTTTTCACATTTTTTTTTTCCCTTTAAAAGTGTTTAAATACCAAACACCATAAATGCCACTTACTGTCACGCTTTTAGCATTAGAGATGCTATTTTGGGCCATGGTTTTAGTTCTGGTTGGGTTCAGTTTGTGATCTTGTGACGTGGTTTTCCCTAAGGTTATAAAGCGGGTTAACTTTCAAAAATTCAAGTTGATTCTGTGGTCGGTGATAAAGAGCTTAGCAATCTGGTGAGGTTAAGGTGGGTGTTAGCCTTCTTTTTCTTTCTGGGTGTCCTTTCCAGTTGTACAGGCAGCTCTGTGGCGATAAAGCATGTGCTACAGCTGTTTCAGAAAGAAAACTGTAGAAACCACTACAGCATTACATTAAAGCTGGGAATGTAAACAGCAAAGTCAATTTCATTATAGTAACATAATTGACCCAGGCTGCACTAGGTAAAATGGGAATTAAAATTCTGAGTGCGTGGCTGTTGTTTGACATGGATGAGGTGACTTTATTCTTTGTGGGTTTTCATTATCATTAACTCAGGGTTTCGTGTTTGTTTTACTTGTCTCGCTCCCAGCCTGTCCACATTGTTTGGGTAAGAGCAAGTGCATGTCTCTCCTTCTGTCAACACCGAAACCTTTACAGAACCACCTGAGAGGCACAAAAACACCAGTATCTGGAAGTTTCCAGTGTAGCTGTTGTACCTTTTTTTTTTTTTTTTTTTTTTTGCCTTTTTTCCCCCCAGTGTAGTTTTTTAAAATTGTTTGATGAAATGTGAACTTTTTTCCCATTGTTTTATTTTAAAATACTAGTCAGCTCTGGGAAGCAGATGCTTGTTTTGTGAGTTTTGACAGGGTATTTCATGGCGATGAAGGGACAGTGAACAATTGAATGCTGGAAAGCGTTTTTATTTTTTTAAGCAACAATTTGTCAGGTCACTTGCTGTATAATAACATGAATTCTAATGTAATGGGGCAGGATTCCAGCTTCGATCTAGACTAAAAGTTTTCAGCCTCTGCACGGTTGACATTTTGGGCTTGTTAATTCTCTGTGGTGGGTGGGAGGGGACTGTCCTATGCATTGTACGATATTTAACAGCACTCCTCCCACCCCCACAATTCCTCCAGGTGTGACAACTGTAAATGTCTCTATACATTGCCAGATGTCCCTAGGGTGGGGAAAGGAGGGTGTCAAAATTGCTGTTTGAGAACCACTGGTTGTCTGAGAAACCACCTGCATTGCTAAAAACGACCATTGCTCATCCAAAATATCTTTTCTGGTAGCTTGACAAGCTTTTTGCCTGTGTGTCCTGTGCTGTATAAATCTGCAAGCATTAACTAAAAAAAAAGAAGAAAAAAGGTTTACTAATTAGTATAAGGTAACCAGGAAGTGGAAGGTTGGATTTTCTCACCCTTGCTGTCATGTTGAGAAACATCTCAGTTTCCCCATTGATCTGTGGAGGTTTGGGTCTATGGAAGACCGATGCATGTAGGTTCCTGTAGTTGGTAGAGCCTTTGGGGTTTTTTTGTTTGTTTTGTTTTTTTGAGGTTTTCCTGGCTGTATGGCAATGTCAGTATCACTTTTGTTGTAAAATACATTTTTCAGGTAGCATTCATGCTATCCCATTCCCACCCCTCTTCCCCCCACCCCCCCATTTTGGTGAAGGTGGCGGTCACTGGATTGTTTCCAGTGAGCCCTGTTGAGAGAAAATGTCCTTTCAAAGACACACGGTGCAGGTGGGCTGCTCTTTTGGACTTAATTGTTTACTCTCCTGGATGTGGTCCTTGTGTGCATTCCAATATGTGTGTGATGTTCAGAAATAACACTTTTTATTTGTTAAGCATCTTCTTCTGCAAGAAGCCGTAGCTGCCACTGTTCAGGCTTGATTCTTTGCAAGCTTCCTTGGAAGAGAGCTGGAACAAAAGAGATCCTTCTTTTTCTTTTTTTTTTTTTTTTTTAAATTTTTTTTTCAACGTTTTTTATTTATTTTTGGGACAGAGAGAGACAGAGCATGAACGGGGGAGGGTCAGAGAGAGAGGGAGACACAGAATCGGAAACAGGCTCCAGGCTCCGAGCCATCAGCCCAGAGCCTGACGCGGGGCTCGAACTCACGGACCGCGAGATCGTGACCTGGCTGAAGTCGGACGCTTAACCGACTGCGCCACCCAGGCGCCCCGAGATCCTTCTTTTTCAAACACAGGGATGGAGGATTGGGGATTGGAGACTAGAGAGTGGGGCTCATGAGGCACAAATCTAAGAACACATTTCCATCTGTCACTGCTGTTAAGGCTTCATGGTAAAGGTGGATTTATCTCTGGTAAACGTCCAGTGGTGAAGGTGGATTGTCTCAGGATATGTGGCATTATATGCCCACAGGAGCATCCCCTTACCTGGGAAGGGAGAGACATGGGAGGTCTTTGTTGGAGGAGATCACCTCTTCCTTCCTCTTGCTTGGCAGAACACTCTATCTAACTGCTTACGAACAGGGCTGGGCTGCTGGGTCATAGGAGAAATACTGTTCTAGGGAATGAAAGGCTTATAGTCCTCATGGCGGCTGTGAGCCCCGTGTAAGCCACTCTCTTCTCTGTGAAATGGGATCTGTGATGCCCACCCTTCTTGCCTTGGGTGTGTTCTGAGCTGAGGCCATGTAGTGGACATGAAGATGTCTAGGAGTGCTGCATGGCAGGAAAAGAAGTAGAATGTGAGGCCACAGAATCCACGTTCCCTGGATCCACAGCATCTTCGGTAGTTGTGATCCATCCTGTCACTGCTTAGTACTCCTTCCAGTTTGATAGGATTTTGCTTTAAAAGAGGGAAGAAGTGTGGCTAAGCTAGGGATGGAGGAACTTGGTTGCCTCCAGTAATGAACAGGGAGCTTTCTTCAAGAGGAGGGGAGTTTCCCCGGGGCCTATTAGGCTGTTGGATATCCCTGTTGATAGTTATTCGCTTAAATGTTGGGTTTAATCACGTGGGTCTACTTCACAGCTGTGGTGAAGCCCCTTTATTATATAAGCTAGTTTTTCTTTTCACTGACATATCAGACAATGCTTTCTAGTTCATCTTTCTCAAAACCAACTTGGGTTTGGCAGAAAAGCTCTACTTCTCGGGTATCCAGACATTTGCTTCAAGGATGCCTTTGCTGTGACATAAAATCGCACCTCCAGGAACATCTTTTGGTGACTCTGTTCTGGATTTTTGGGGGAACGGGGTGTGCAGGGAGGGGTGAAAGGGTGGTGGCCTCCACCCGGTAGTTAAATCCCTTCCCCTCTGCTTGGCCTCTCTCATCTTGTAATCCGTGCCGTGCTTAATTACCCCGTTGCACTTGCTTGTGTATGCATCATTGCCTTTCCCTCCCAGAAGCCGGACATAGCTCTTATTCTCCAAGTAATGATAGCAATTGCTGGTAGGGCAGACCTGTTCCTCATCCTTCTCCGAGCACATTTCTTATGGCAGGTGTCTAGTTCCTAATTAAGCACTAATGAGCATGCCTAGTGGACCATGAGCCTGCTGCCAGCCCCTCCAGTTTTATGTCTTGCTGTTGCCAAGCTCTTAAAAGGTGACAGAGCAAGAATTAGTGTCTTTGGGATGACAGGAAGGTGATTTTATGCATAAAGAAATTGTTATTATGATCTCAGATGGTGAATGAGGAGTTTATAAATACTTTGCAAGGATACTATCAATGCCGCCTGCTCTGACCTCTCCCCCTTTCCACTTTTCCTCTGTTTAGCACTGTGCTCCCCTCGGAAGGATTGGGAGTGTCAAGAGAAGGTTGGCTCCCAAAGATTTTTTAAAAGACGCTAGGAGTGGTTGAAAATTTATTGTAAACTGACTGAGACACCAATTTCTGGCTTTAAGATGCTGTTTTCTCTCACTCTGGAGGGCGGGAAGCATATTTAGGATTCAATTAAGGACCAGTGGTCTGGGTAGAAACTACTGAAGATCTGGCGTGAAGATTTAATGTATTCAGTACACGCGAGGGGGTAATAAATAAACGAGTAATTGAGTCCCAGGGAAGTGAGCACAAATCAGAATCTTAAGAATTTTCTAACATTACACCTTAGAAATTGAGCTTTAATCGTTTTTACTGTCTCATCAAAAATGAGTTTTATGTTGGACAGCTGAAATGTGGCCAGATTTATGGCTCAGGGGCCATTTCTTGGATACTTTTTCATTTACTACAACATGCTCTTAAATATAATGTATGAGAGTAATGGTACTTTTCAGTGTGAACAGATTTCTAACTTCTGGAATGGGTTAAGGGATAGAGGCAAAGGCATTGGGAGTGGGGGCTTGGGTCACCGTGGGTAGAGTCCACACAACAGGGGAGAGTGTGTTCCTCATCAAGGCCTCTCAGTGTCGTCCTCTGTGACACTACAGGGGTGGGTTTAGGGAAAGGAAGCAATAAACAAAGTCTCATGCTATGGTTTCTTCCAGCTATCACAGTGTGGCCCTTGGTGCCTCCCTCTGTGTGTGGTGGAATGAGGGCAGCCTTGAGGGGCATTGCTACATGACCCCACTCCCCTCCCGCCTGGTGGGACAACCTTGGCAGTTCAGTCAACACCCTGAGCCTCCGTTCCTTCTGTGAAATGGGAATGTCAGTACTTCCTCCTACTTGTGTGAGGGCTTGTGAAATGAGGACCCAGGAGTACTTGGGAGGGGAGGGGATATGCCTAAGATGCTGATTCTTTCTTCAGCCTTCCATTAATTTAAGGTAGTATTTTGGTTATGTCTCCTCATACCGCTGTGGTAATTTAGCACAAGAATATTGGGGAAACAGGGTCACCCCATGTCACCAGTCCCTGGTGACTGGTCGAGAGTAGAGTTACGGTCTGCGGGGTGCACATCTGCGCCTCCCCTGCTTTAACTTTCCTGAAATCAGGAAGAGTCTCACCTTCAGCAGCACACTGGGTTTCGTCCCTGGAGGCGTGGAGAGGTGGATCTAACATTGGAGTGCCTACCCACTAGGCCAGCTCACTGCTGGTCATCGACACTGTGCCAGGAGGACCCGTGCCAGAAGGAGGCAGTGTAGATAGAGCTCTGAGTCTGTTTGGGGAAGATGGGGAGAGGTAACTGTATAAGTGGAAGCTTTTGATGAACTGAAAACACTAATCACATTTTTTCCTTTTCTCCCTTTTGTGTCTTTGTTCTTTTCATGTGTTTGTTGAACCTCCTGTTTTGTTTCCTCCACTCTCTCATGTCGTGGGTATTTGTCCTCTGGATGTTGCTGTGCCACTGCCACCTCTTCCCTCATCTTCTCCCCCTTGCTGTCTCATCACCTCTTCTCCTTCCTCTTCCCTCTCCTCCCCTTCTTTTCTCTCCTCCAATCCCTTCCTCCTATACTTCCTCTCTCACCTCCTCCCCTTCCTCACATCTCTTCCTTCCCCTCCTCCCTCCCTTCCTTCCTTCTCCCCTTCCATTCTCACCTCCTCCCCTTCCTTCCCCTCCTCCCCCCTCCTTTCCCCTCCTCTTATACATCCTGTCTCACCTTCTCCCCTTCCCCATCACTTCCTTCTCCTCCTCCCCCCTTCTTCTCTCACCTCCTCCCCTTCTTCTCTCACCTCCTCCCCTTCTTCTCTCACCTCCTCCCCTTCTTCTCTCACCTCCTCCCCTTCTTCTCTCACCTCCTCCCCTTCTTCTCTCACCTCCTCCCCTTCTTCTCTCACCTCCTCCCCTTCTTCTCTCACCTCCTCCCCTTCTTCTCTCACCTCCTCCCCTTCTTCTCTCACCTCCTCCCCTTCTTCTCTCACCTCCTCCCCTTCTTCTCTCACCTCCTCCCCTTCCTTCTCCTCCACCTTCCTCTCTCCGCTCCTCCTCTTCCTCCCATCTCTTCCTTCTCCTTCCCTTCCTCCTCCCCTTCATCTCTCACCTCCTTCCCTCCTTCTCCTCCCCCTTCCTCTCTTACCTTTTCCCCTTCCCGCCATCTTTTCCTTCTCCTCCTTCCTCCCTGCTCCTCCTCCTCCTCCCCCCCTTCCTCTCTCACTGCCACCAACAGCAGCAGCAGTTGCAAGCTCAGCATCTTTCTCACGGCCATGGACCCCCAGTGCCCCTAACGCCTCACCCCTCGGGACTTCAGCCTCCTGGCATCCCGCCCCTCGGGGGCAGTGCTGGCCTCCTGGCACTGTCTAGTGCTCTGAGTGGGCAGTCTCACTTGGCAATAAAAGATGACAAGAAGCACCATGATGCAGAGCACCACAGAGGTGAGAGGCCGGGCAAGCCAGATTAGGACTTGGTCCTAACACTCATACAGTGCTGCAAAGTTGTGTGCACCGCTAAAGAGAGCCCCACCCCATGCAGAGAGCAAACAATGAGCTAAGAGGAACTGTCGCAAAGCTTGGCCACTGAAACACAGTCCTCCCTGGAAGTTTTCAGGGTTTAACGTGGGCATCTGTAGATTTCCCGATCTCTTTAGATTGCAGGCATCTTGACATCTTGGCAACTGCCTAGTTAATGCCAGTGGCCTGTACCATATTATGGAAAACTGTTAACTGCTTAATTGGGTAATTTTCAAAGAAAGTAATGTTGTTAAATGGGGCGAAATAAGAAGTTAAATTTGAAAGTGAATGTGTTCAAATGAAAGGTTTGATAATTGCATCTGTTACTACTTAGTTTCATAGGCTTTAATTCTAGTATGCATAAAATATTGGGCAAAATTGCACTTGACTAATTTTTTGAAGAAAAGTAATTTATTCTGTCAAGAAATAAAAAAATAGGCTTTGTGTATGGTTAAACTGTAAATCTTATGTTTACAAAATACTGTAATTTTCAGGAAATCACTGTATTAGGAATGTGCAATGACTTATATAAATAAAAGCCATTTTTAAAACTGTTTGGGGCTTGTGTTCTAATTATTCCCCCCTTTTTTTTATTTCTGTTCTTGCCTCTGTGTCTGAACGGGCATGTCTGTGCGTTTCTTGGTAACCTCGGGAGCAGACAGAGAACCGGGCACAGTAAGTACTCAACCGCCTGCTGCACATAATACATTTCCCTTCCTCCAATGCACCCCAAGCTGCCTTTTGTGAAACAGGCACAGACACGTATATTCTCCCTGTCTCTCTCAGCGACCTGGTTTTTTTCTTTTTCTTTTTTTTTCATAGGACTATCCCCCATTTCCCCCTGCCTTTTGTCTTTTATTTATTTATTTTTTTTTAAATAAAACTTTCGTTAGGTGAGAGGGACATGATTTGGAGGCAAAGCTGTCTGCTATGATTACTCACTTGGAAATATGCTTTGATCTGTAGGTGCTCCGAACCCACTTTAAAAATATGTTTATCATTGCATTCCGAGTCCAGGTTGCCTCTAGTTTAAAAGAGTATTCATTTTTATCTTAAATCAGTTTTACAGGCAAGAGGTCACAATCCATATGTGAAATTGGTTAGTAATGTGTTATTTCTACCTAAACCATTCATTATCCTCTACAAATGCATCTTAGTTGCTAGGTTTCCATATCTGGTTTTCCTTCCGTAATTGTCCTTGGAGGGTGAACTTGAACTTTAATTTATTTTCAACTGAAGAACCGTGTGTCTGAGTAAGTTCTTAAAAACAAGGAAATTCAGTGGACGGAGGTTCTGGGCTTCTACGGTTCCATTTTTTCACCAGCCTAAACCTTAGCCATTTTACATACTGCACGTTCAATCTGTACATGCACTTGCCAGTTAGCTGTGGGGAGATCTGTACCTAAAATGCATCTCTCAAATGTTGTGGAGCAAATGGAGTGAGAAATTGGCCCCTTTCAGCTGGGATGACCTACAGTTTTTTGCCCCCTTTCCTTTTTCCTTCTAAACACGGCAGTATTTTGGCCATGTTAAATCTAAATAAGGTAGCAAAATTGGGATACTGAACTTTTAAATCATTCTGATCCTTTTTTTTTTTTTTTTTTTTTAATGAGTTTGGGGGAAGATATGTAAGTCATTTGAGTTTGAAAAGTTCCCCTTACCTCTTCTGTGTAGAATAGTGGCACTTTTAAAATTCTCTTTGAGACTGATCTCAGTGTACTTTATGTATCAGGATGCATTGGGGGCATTGGGTAAGGGTGAAAGGGTGGGGTAGCTAGTTTTAAAATCCTTGTACTATAAGTTTTCTCTGGAAAACGTTGGGAAGGAAAGAGGGGAGGAAAAATTACAGCTAGGGAATAAAATATCCTACTCCCAAAGTACAAACCTAAGTAAACTGACTTTGATGGAGGTGACCTTTATGTTTGTTGCTGGTTCAGTGTCACTGTAGGTTGTCATTGTTATAGTTTTTTATACCATGTTCTTTTAGTAGAGTGTCAGATTAAAAACCCTAATCCTAGACCAAAGAACAGAGATGGCAGGAAATGTTGAGAAAGCTCCTGTCCTGTAGTCTGCTGCAGGTTTTAATTTATTGAGCTTATGCTACGTTTAGAACTATATTTCTAATTTAGCTTTCTGTTCTCAGGACTGTTTCATCTAAAAACCAATATATATTTATTGAGTACTTACTATATATGTAAGGCTACATGGGAAATGCAGCTATAGTTAGAGATATGTAGGCACACATATTACAAGCCTTTTCTCAAAGAACTGAGGAAATGTGACAAAAATACTACAAGATTTAAGCCTGTAGAAAGTTTCAGCAGGAGTTCTAGACAATTGTCAAAGGGGTACCATGGTATGTATCTGAGATGCCGTCGCAAGACTGGTGTTTTCCATACCGCTGCGTGTGTATTTTTGAGTGTATCGAATAACTTCCTATTTATATTTTTGGCTGACAAATGTAAGCAAGAACTTAATTCATTGGGGAAGTGAGGGTGGGTGGAGGAAGGGTAAGGAGTTCTACCCTCCAAATACAAAACAGTTCTTGAATTTCAGACAGCTGTGGATTGTTTCTAGGTCCTCATGTTGAGTTCACAGTCTGGACTGTTAAGTCAAAATATGGTGGATACATTGCATAAACTAATCTATGCAATAACACAAAATAAATGGTTAATGTGTTGTTTGCATATTTCTTTCACAACAAATTTTACACAAGTTTCTTAATGATAATTTTAATGGGTATTTTCAGAATAAGTATAGGTACTGTGTTTCCTGCCTAATTCCTACAAGCATCTCTTGGTGATGATGATATAAAATGAGAAAACGACACTAATTTGTAACCTAAACATTTAATTCAGTCTGTAGAGAGGAATGAAATTGTTCACTGTCCACATAAGTGGGATTTCGCTGCAGTTGTATAAAATGAAGTAGCTCTTTAAACTTTGTGTAAAATTGAATATGAAAAGCAATGGATAATGAGATGATGTGTACTATTAGTTGCCTAAAATATTGTAGTACTTACTTATTTAATAAAGTGGTTTGAATTATGAAGTATTTTACTTGGCAGAAAAAGTCAGTTGATCACCATATGGTGGCTGTGGTTTGTTTTTTATTTTTTGTTTTTTTGCCCCAACCAGTGAAGGGTTAAGGGCAGTTGCTACAGGGCACTGGTTTTCAAACCTTATGGTCTCAGGATCTTTACATCTTAAAGTAAAATTATTGATGACCCCAGAGAATTTTTGTTTATGTGGATCATATATTTTGAAAATTTTCTGGAAATAAAAAAAATTAAAAATCACTTTAACAGGTAAAGAGCTACTTAATTTGGGTTACCGTAAATAACATGATTAGTGAAAACTATTTTCCAAAACAAAAAATTATAGTGGGAAGAATGGCTTTGTTTTGCACGATTGCAGACATCTTCAGTGCTTGACTAAAAAGAGGATAGATATATTCTCGTCCACATCTGCATCCAATCTTTTGCAAGACATTGTTTTGGCTGAAGTATAAGGAAGAAAATCTGCCCCCATAGAGATTTGTAACAGTCTCTGGGAACCTCAGGGGGCCCTTGGACCAACCTGAGAACCTCTGTCATAAATAAGGCTAAGGAGTTCTGAAACATCCCACGCTGGTATATAGTCTTATTTTTTTCCTGCTGTTCTTTCTGTATTGAACAAATACGATAATTATATGTGTCAAGTGCAGAAGTCAGGGACTTCTATAGATCCAGAGGGGATGTGAGTATGTATGGATTTTCATCTGTGAGTCTAAAACTGGTTTGTAGATAGTTTGTTTGTTTATTGTTAGTGACAAAATTATTTCATTCCCTAGTTTAAAGTTTTGTTGGTAGGAAAACAAATGAGCCCTACTGTGGCCTGTTTGAATGTAAAACCTAGGAAATGAAGGTACTAAGGACAGTGAAAATATGGACACTATTTTTTAAGTTTCTTCTTTTTGACAGGGATGAATGATAAAGGTGGTAACTTTTAAGAGGGTTTGCTATTTGGCTATTGATTTTAAATTAAGATTTGACTACTGTTTTTATTAATTTGCAAAACTTGTTTGCTTTTTTTTTTTTTTTAAACATAAGGCTGCTTCTCCGAATGCTACAGTTGAGCAAAGAAATATGACCTAACAAAAAGGACTTTATTTCTTACGTAGTAATAAAAACTTGAGATATTTCAATTAATTTAAAGGTGAATTGTGTTCAATTTTGGTTGAAGGAAGTATTTAATAAGTCTGCTTGAAAGATCTGGAATCAGAGAATTGACAAAACGTTGTATGGCTTTTGAAAAAGTATGATAGAACATGTGTTTATTTTTTTTTAACAAACATTCATTGAGCACTTTCTATGTGCCAGGCACTGTGTAAGGCACTGCATGTACAGTTAACAACATGGGTTTGAACAATGGATTTTTGTTGATAAACACAATATAGTACTTTATATTTTCTTCTTCCTCATTATTAACATTCTCTTTGGCTTACCTTTAAGAATACAGTATATAACACATATACAACGTATGTGTTAATCAACTGTGATCAGTAAGACTTCTAGTCAGCATTAGACTATTAGTACTTAAGTTCTGGGGGAGTCAAAAGTTAGGCATGGATTTTTTACTGAGATGGGGGCTCCCCAAATCCCCACACTGTTCATGCGTCACCTGTACCTGCTGCCATTTTGCAGTGATGCCTTTTAATGTCACAGTCAAATATCTGTTGAATGAAAAACACTGGGATACCTCACACATGTGATCACTATTTGGAACATTTGGGGAAGGGAGAAGACGATGGTGATAGGTGTCTGGGAGAGACTCCAGAGCAGAAGCAGAGTCTTGGACTTAGGTGGGGCACACAGATGGGCTTCAGAAGGTCCTTGAATCCCTCTCCAGTTGTGTCCACATTGTTCTGGGTTCGTGCTCTACTTTCATCAAATTCTCAAAAGGGGCTCCTGGTCCAGAAAAGCGTAATCATTGTGGATCTGTTTAGAGGTCATAACGGTGCAACACCATCATCTTACCGGTAAGACACCAAGCTCAAGGAGGCTAGGTGCCTCTAATCGTGTAGTTAATTAATGGAGGTAGAGATTAAGATTATGTCTTCTTGCCCAAGGGACTGTTTTGTCACTCTCCCATAACTGACTTCTGGAATTACCAAGTTCATCTTTAGAACTTACTTAAAAATAATGATGACAGCCATCACTTTATCTCCTATGAGGTGGTGTCTTTGTGTTTCTTCTGTGGCTGTTGCACTTAAGTAGATCTCAGTGGAATTGTCACTGCACAGGCAAGGTTTTTCATCCTTTTGAACATTCCCCTAGCCTCATCTGTGAATTGGTGATGGAGTCTGCCTCACAGGGTGAGGGGTTTTAGGGACCACAAATGCAAAGTCATCAGACATAGCATAGCCTTTAAGAATGTTCTCCCTGTCCTCCCTACCTGCAGAGTAGCAGGACAGCAATAAATGCATTATTAGTCATGCTCAATGTAGTGACTATTGGTTTCTTTTCCTTTTTTAAAATGTGTGAGGCATGGGGCTCCTGGGTGGCTCAGTCGGTTAAGCAGCTAACTCTTGATTTCTTTGGGTCAGGGTCATGATCTCAGGAGAGATCAAGCTCTGCATTGGGCTTTGTGCTGACAGGGTGGAGCCTGCTTGAGATTCTCTCTCCCCCACCCTCCCTCTCCTCCCCTCCCCCAGCCCCCTGCCTCTGCCCCTCCCCCACACATGTGGGCTGACTCTCTCTCAAATAAATAAACTTTATTTAATTTTTTTTTCTAATGTTTACTTCTTTTTTGAGAAAGAGAGAGTGCAAGCTGGGGAGGTGTAGAGAGAAGGAGACACAGAATGCAAAGCAGACTCTAGGCTCTGAGCTGTCAGCACAGAGCCTGACACGGGGCTCAAACTCACCAACCATGAGATCATGACCTGAGCTGAAGTGGGACATCTGACCAACTGAGCCACCCAGGCGCCCCTTAAATAAATAAACTTTAAAAAATGTAAGGCAGTTGTGAAGATGTGGGCCGTTACTGATGTTTCTCAGTGTCGAGATAAGACTGACCTGAGACTATTATGAACTTGATTGGTTTCATGCTATTCAGTTCATGAAAGGAGGAGGTGTTTCCACCTAAACGTTTATGAATTTATGTCCTGGCATATTTCAAGGGATTGCCTGGAAACTAAGGATAAAACTGAGATGAGTCACCTAAAATCTCAATATTTAGGCACTGTGGAAAACACTTAAGTTTTCTTAAGCAGTTGTCTCAGCAGATTTCCTTTTTGGCAAAATTGAAAACTATGTGCTTAAAAAATCCTCTGGGAAAACTGCTCACTGCATCACTGCTGTGGGAAGGGTGAACCCTGAAGAATGGAAGGCTCCAGCAGTTTCTAGGTGGTGGGGAGTGGTCCATCCCTGTACCGGGCGGAGGGGTCTGTCTACCGTGGATGCCATAACTCACTGAGTGGGTACTAGAGCCTGTGTGTAACTAGAGAAATGTTCAGGTTTTATCTCACTGTGCTTACAGTGAAGATCGGCCATCAGGCATCTTTACTCTAAAAAACCAAAAAGCAGATGGAGAATATTTCCTCCCTCCAAAGCTGTTTTCAGACTTCAGTTTGTGCTCTGCAAGTAGGAAACTTAATGCCCATCATTTCGAGTAGGTTTTTGAAAATTTTATTTTCCTTTTGGCCCCATGATCATTTTTACCATTCCTTCTGAAACGTAGTAAGCAACAAACTGTGTGTCCGTCTTTCAGATGAGAAGAGGTGGATGTGAGTGCCATCAGATATTTAGGTAACTCACAGGCAAGTCCTGACCCAGTGCTTTCTAATTTCTTATATTAGAAAGTACCTCATCTGGGACTGGAGAAGGAAGGGGGACATTAACAGCTAAGCAGAGCTAAGTGGCTGTACAAAAAGTGTTTTTAAAAATGATTTGAAATATGGATTTGATTTTTGCTGTCACCAGGGTCCTGATCAGGGGGAATGAAGTTGTCATGAGGGCATTTAAAAGTTACTTTGAAATAATCGTATTTGTTGTGTACGCGTGGTGTGTTTTATTTTGCTTTACCTGGAGAACGCAGTAGTGGAAGGGCAACCCGGGGACTTAGCAAGAGAGGCCAAGGGTGACTATATAGTGCCTCCTCCAGACCACGTATTTACTGGGTGTGTGGGTCTTCTACCTGGCCACCTTCCTTTCTGAGAGTTCTCCTGACTGAAGCGCTCATCTGCCTCCGACAGCGCTGAGTTCCTAGATCGAGGTGCGAGAACACGCGGCTTCTTTCCCACATTTTGCATTCAAACCCTATGAAAAATGGACGCATACCCTTCAGACCCTCCAGCGCTCCTAGGGCGCGATGAGGGTGCCAAGTGGACACATTTCCACACATCTTCACTTTCTTACACTTCTCGCCGTTGACAAGCGGGGATCCTGTTAGTTTTAGGGGTTAAAAATGCATTTGTTGAAATGTCAGGCACAATCTGTGAATGACCCGTTGGACTGCCGCAAAAAGTACAGCGGCAGGGTGATGGCTTAATTGGCACCAGGTGTAGCTGGAGAAGGCACACAGATGTGATGGGGGTGCGTCACTACCTAATTGTTTTAATATTCACCGAGAAGTTAATTGTCAGTGTAGAGTGTGCTAGCAAATTAGGTTCCCAATGCCTTAGTGTAACTGAGGATAAATGAGGTGTCATGAGTTTCCAATCTGTACCTCTGACACAAACACTTTTCCTGCGGGGAGGAGAAAGTTCCCAAGGGGAATCAGCATGGCAGCTCAAGAAATCCATTTGAATAATGTGCATTATTTTCACATTAGGGAAAGCTGTCTAGCTTTTGCTTTCTCCACGAGTGAGTTTTCCTTTCAGATTTGCTGCTGGTGGCTTCAAGGTTTAGACACGGTTGGCAGAAGAGTTGCTTTGAGGTCTCAGAATCGATGAAGGATACATGAAGGCTCTGTAACAAGTGTTCTGGTAACACTGACAGTGTAACATTCCATTAAACTCGCTTTCTCTCATATTTTCTGGAGTTTACCTTCCAGAATATCCACCGACATGAACAGCCATTACTGTTAAATTGCTAAAGAAAAGTGCAAGTTTTGGAACAAAGGGTATAAAGACTGGTTTTCATCTGTATTGAAGGATCTGGGTCTCTGTCTCATTTTTGAGTAGATATTTAGAGCATGAAATAGAAACGTCATTGTCCAGGGTGGTGAGAATAAAGGTCACACAAAGTCCAAATCTTGATGTACTTGTTTGATTCAACTGAATGAACAGTCTCCAGGTCAGCAGGCTCTTAATGCTTAACATCAAAAGTTCTTGAATGAAGGCATGGTTTAATAATTGCATGTGGATGTTTATTTTTGATTTACGAGAATAATACATTGTCCACTTCTCCCCACGAGGTTCAAACACTCTGCCAACTCTCTAGGTGCCAACTTGCACCCAGAGAGCTACAGCAGGGAAGAGTCCTGGTATGTGTTTTTAGAAAACGTGTTTCACCCAGTTGGGATGATGGGATCAGGCTCCAGCAGCTCAAGGGAGTGTATACCACTTGTAATAGATCTGCCACTTTTTTTCTTTTCTTCTCTGAGTAGCTCTTTTACTCTTGTGACTGTTCTTAACCATCACATCACTGAATGGGAGGAGAAACGACCCTCAGGGAGTGTATATTAATTGTAGTGAACAACTCGCCTGTTGTCAGGGAAGGTGCACACTGAGATTTTATGTTCTCCAGATTTTTTAAGAGGGAGAGTTCCCTTGGGGCACATGTTTTCTTTGTCCCTGCACCTCATCTATTTATTTCATGTGTAGTTTTCTACCTGCAGATGGAGAGAACCGTATGCCATGGGGCTGACAGGTCTTGTGGACCCTCTTTCTTCTGACTGGTGGTCAGCATTGGAGGGGGATCTTTTTTTTTTCTCTAGAGACCTGTCAGATGTACCTCTCCCTTTACTGTTTTCCTTGGCTCTCTTCTCATAAGTGTGTGCCACATGTACAGAAAATCATCGCGGTTTTAGAATTTTTTTTTTATTTTTAATGGTTTTTTTAAAGTTTATTTATCCATTTTGAGAGAGAGACTGGGGAGAGGGGCAGAAAGAGGGAGAATCCTGAGCAGGCTCCGTGCTCACATGGGAGCCCGATGCGGGGCTCGATCTCACAAGCTCAGGTGAGATCTCTACCTGAGCTGAAATCAAGAGTCAGACACTTAACCAGGGTGCCTGGGTGTGTCATTTGGTTAAGTGTCCAGCTCACGTCAGATCTCACAGTTTGTGAGTTTGAGTCCTGCATTGCATCGGGCTCCGGGCTGACAGCCTGGAGTCTGCTTCGGATTCTCATTCTCCCTCTCTCTCTCTCTCTCTCTCTCTGTCTCTCTGCCCCTCCCCCCCACATGCTAGCTCTCTCTCTCTCTCTCTCTCAAAATAAACAAACAAACAAAAAGTCCGACACATAACTAGCTGAGCCACCCAGGCACCCCATGGTTTTAGAATTTCAGTTTGTTTTGAAGTCATAATGTGTTTTTCGACCTTGATTTGCTCAGATTTGTAATCTCCCCTGTGGCTGTGTAAATCTCCCAATTTCGAGCTCTTGTGGAAGATACAGAGTAAATAAGATGATTTTGTTTAGTTAAAACAGAATTTTAAAAACAAAGGGAAACTTACATGCAGTCTCAAAAATCCCAGACCTCAGGACATTTGTAATAGAAATTTGCCCAGTAATTATCATTTTTGAAAATTTCTGGCAGATGTTTAAATTTTACCAGCTGCAAGGTGAAATAAAACACTGAGTTTCTTGGCTAGAATTAGAGTATATCAGTCCGTGTGATAACCCTAGTTCTCATGCGGATTAAAAAAACTCTGATTCGCAATTAAATATTTATTTGGCAGATTAAATGTTTGAAAATGAACTTTACGTGATGAATGCTGTTTAATAGATTAAAGCCTTTCAAAATATGAACGCTGGGAGAAGTCTGGTGGCAACTAAGTCTGCACAGCGGCTAGTGGCCGTGGTTGACATCGCGTGAAGTGATGCTGTGGGTCCCTGGACTACTTTGAGTTGCCCTCTGCCGACGCCTGTTTTAGTTTGCATCTTGGGTTGCAAATGGCAGGATTCGGGAGTGGAAAGGCAGGAATTTGGGACTGTCTTGGGGTCATTTTAATATAGAATGTAATTTTTTAAAACATGTTCACAGTTTTTGTATGGTGGCATAAAACCAAGTGTGTGTTTGTGTGTGTGTGAGAGAGAGAGACAGAGACAGAGACTGTTAAGGAATCTGAGTGTGGGCGGGGGGGTTGTCAGAGAAAGCATGCAGCTTGCATTAGGTATTGTTCTGTCATATTAGAATGTTAAATGGGTAGGGGCGCCTGGGTGGCTCAGTCAGTTAAGCAACGACTTTGGCTCCGGTCATGATCTGAAGGTTCATGGGTTTGAGCCCCACTTTGGGCTCTGTGCTGACAGCTCAGAGCCTGGAGCCTGCCTCAGATTCTGTCTCCTCCTCTCTCTCTGATCCTCCTTTGCTTGCACCCTATCTCTCTCTGTCTCTCAAAAATAAATAAACGTTAAAAAAAAAAAAAGAATGTTAAATGGTTAAATGTTAATGGTTAACAGAGCCAGTGTGACTTTTAAGTGATAAGTATGTGGGGGGAAGTATTCAATGTACATAAGTTACATATAAGAATCACTCCTCTGGGAGTGGAGACACTGACTTAATAGGAAGAGCTTTGTGACTTTAGATAAATTGCCTCCCCTCTCTGGTCAGCCTCCAGATAAAAGGAGGGGGATGAAGAAGATGAATAGTAAGTCTGTTTAAGGTTGCTTTGGCCTCTTCAAAGGTTTGATCTAATTACCATCTGTATTTCCCATGTACAAGTTTAAAAAAACAGTGAAGCAGCCTTAAGTTTCGTTCTTTGGCCTTTTTCAATGTTGATTAAATGTTAAATGTTAATGTTGAATGTGATACTATCTTATCCAAGTCCAGATCTAACAAATCAAGATAGAACTCTAAATTTTGAAAATCCAAATGATACTCAGTCACTACCCAGGAATAATCTTTTTATTCTTACAGTGTGTATAAAATGGCTCCTAATGACTATTACTCACCCTTGAGCTGTGAGGAACAGAAGCTGGTGTGTGAGGAAAGCACAGAGCTCTGGGGGGTAGGGGGAGCTTATGGTATCACCAGACAGCCACTAATACCTGTGAAGTCACTTTTGGGTTTCTGGGGAGTGCACAAGGGGACCATGAAGATTAGGGTCACCTAGGCAGTAGTTTAACCAAAACAGCTGTTGTTGCCGACAGTGAAGTTCATTAGGCTGGAACTGTTTGCTGAAATCAGGAAAAACAAGGAAAGCAGTGTCAGAGCTGGAAGATGTCGGGGACAGTTACACAAAGGAGACTGGGTTCATGGGAACAAGGGTAAAGGAAGTGGTCTGTTTTTGGTGGGGTTGCGGCATGAACCAGCTACCCCCTGGCTCCTGACTGTGGCTCTCCCAGGCCTTTCCACCCACAGTCTTTGGGGCCTTGTTTTGAATCCATTTTATGGCATCAAAGGTACCATGAGACATTGTGTTTCGTAACTTGTCTGAGTCTGCCATTTTGAATGGAGCCAATTTTCACATAAGTAGGGGTGCTAATTACTAGCTGTGTCCAAATTTAGAGGAACTTCCAGAGCTTTTCAAAACCTATTCAGATTATAGACCTCATTGAAGCCCTTCATGCGGGAATTACAGTAGTAACTTCTAACGTGTAGAGAAGCAGAGGTGTCAAAGCTTGACAGGCTTATGGGTCCGGCTATAGAAATGTCACTGTTTCTGACAAATTGCATTGTTGCTAACAGAAGTGTAGTTTACTTTTATGTTTACAATACCACTTGACATCATTAAAAAAAATAATAGGATCCTTAAAAAACTGTCTATGAATGGCTGAGCGGTTTGGATGTCCAGTGCTGGTTATAGCAGGAAGGCTATGGAGAGACTTAACTTTAAAATTACATGTGGACACCAAGCCTATGCTGCATTCTTCAGGGCACTGGGGCAGCTGTAAAGTTGAGTGCGCTGTGGCACTGCCCTTAATGCATCTATCTGGTCAGTGTCTGGACAAGGAGACTTCAGAGCTGATAACATCGAAAACACAGGCAGGTGCATTTATTGGACGCTGTTTACACCTGAGCACAAGCTGCTCCTCCCCTCCATGGCTCAGCTTTTAGGAATACGCATTAACACTTTCAGGAGTTTTCTTAAGTCTCCTGTGTCCTATTGGGGGCGGCGGGGGAGGGGGGGTGGCGGTGAGTCTGGGTCGGAAGGGTTAGTTTTTAGCAGACATTTACTAAGGTAATTAGTTTAGGGATCCAGCCAGCTCACCTTTCAGCCCCACACACTGTGCTAAAGACAGTACTCGGAGCTACTCTGTATTGAATTGCATGGGTCCCTCCTTCTGCTTTTATGAAAGCCTCCTGCATTTGTATAGCTTGAATGGTCATGAATCAAAGCTCAGCTCACTTTGGTGTCAGCCCCTGCAGTGGGCAAAGAGGCTTCAGATTGCCTCCTGGTCCCCAGTTTTGATTTCCTCCTGTGTGTGGTTGAGCTGGGAATGCTCCCATGGTGAAGTCCACAGTTTTCACGAGGAGGCTTTGAGAGCCAGCCACCTGGCTATCATCTTGGACTGGTTAGGAGTGAAGACCCCCCCCCCCCCAATCCCCGACCCCGGCTTTTAAAAATTTGTTTCTGGTACATGCCATTGCATTAGGGGTGGTCTAACTTAACGGTTTTCCCCAGCCCCTTCCATTTTACATTGTGGCAGAGAAAGGTTACATAATTGTCTGTTGGCCCTGGACATCCTCTTGTTAGTTCTCCTACATCTTGCAGAAATTGGGGTTATCTGGGCTTTGTGAAGGAGATTTTTGCACAGCTCCTTCAGTATTGTTCAAGGCAGTAACACATCACTGAACAAATTGCCCCCTTGCATATGCTAATCCCGTACTTAAAAGGACTCATTGTAACTTGTTCTGATGCTTTAGCCTGAGGGGAGATGGGAATTGAAGGGATGGCAGATCGTGTCATGTGACCCCCAAATACCTAAAATGCTTGTTTTCTTTGGGTCAACAGTTCCTACTTGGCACTTGCGAATGAAAGTCTCCTGTGTGGTTGGTAGAAAAGATTAGTCCTTGCTCCTGCTTTTGTGTGGGGGAGCTGGCCTAGCTGTTGAAGATTCACTGGCTGAAATGCCCGCTTTGGGTCTTAAATTTCAGTGCTATTGGCAAGGAACACCAAATCTTATTTTCAACAGTAAATTAAAAGAATTCAAAAGAGTCCTTCATTGTTGCTGTGGAGAATGTGATTTGCCTTTTAGGAAGCCACGCTGTTAATCTCACCTGCTCTCTCGGTGTGTGTTTTTTGAGGGGCACACATTGACTGTTACAGTCACAGAATACGTCTAATAGAATAATCTCAGGTTCTGCTCATAGGCCATTTATATTCCTGACCAGGAAATTGCAGTGGGAAAGAATAAAAAACACATCCTCATGTAAACAGCAAGCTCCCATTTCTCTAACAGTAAAAAGAACGGAAGAACATTTTAAGTGAGTAGGGCCTGAAGGATCCACCAGGCTTCAGATGGTTTGATTGCATAGTCAGGGTCTCTCTTTTAAGTGCTTGAACCTCCATAAATGTTTGCCATCAAAGTCTTCAGCCAAGATGAATTAAATGGAATGAAAGGCTGTGTAGGTATCACCTTTCTAATATAGCTGTCACATCCAGGTTGGGTTTTCATGTGTACAAAGAGACCTGGGAAGGAATCCTTGATTTTTTTTTTTTTTTTTTGTCTTGCAGAGTAATTCCCTCTTGGTCCCAGACAGTCTAAGGGGCACAGATAAACGCAGAAATGGGCCTGAATTTTCCAATGACATCAAAAAAAGAAAGGTGGATGACAAGGACTCCAGCCACTATGTAAGTAAATAAAGGACTTGAAACAGTATTTGTTTGCTTACTTCTAAGTGAACATACAAGCGTACTCTAAGATTTTAGTGATAATCTCACATCCTTTAAATTTCTAATACTATAAAGAGAATAGATTCTTACATTATAAGGTACTATTTCCCTCTAGAGCTGTAAATTATGCTCTGTCAGGCTCACTATTACATTTTAGGCTTTCTGCCTAAGTTCCTCCTAAGAGGGGATTTAAGCATGCAGGACTACCTTTGTGGACTTGAAGCCTGTGCATTTGCATAGGGCCCTGCTCTTAAAGGGACCTTGCCCTTGGTTTAATGCTCTGCTCTCATCATCTTCAAATTCTCAATTTTTGAACAAGGGCCTGCATCTTTCTGTCCTCGGCCCTACAAATACGGTAGCCTGTCCTGCTAAAATAATCAGGGTAAGAATTTCACTGTTACAGAATACCTTTTGGGATGCTGTTCTGTTGATGTATTCAGACTCATATTCGGTCTTGAGGTATAGTTCATCCTCTTGAACAGCAAGCAGTTTAGCGATGTAAGTCCGTTGGTGAAAATGGGAAAAACTCTGAAGGCATCTAAATCAGACCCTGCAGACTGAGAACACAGGCCTGTGTAGGGAGGGCACTTGACTCAGATCTAGCTGCAACCACATTCACAAGGAGAGCAAACCAAGCCACATGGCGATTGGCTCAGGTCCGAGGGTCATAAACTGCAGCTGATAGATGACTTGGCGTTTTCTGTGTGTCCCTGAGTGTGTCTATTTCAAGATGGACACATTCCTGGGAACAGCATGAGACCAGAATGCTGTATTAGGCCACTTCCTGTTGCTTGTGGAAGAAGTGTCCGCCTCTGGCTGGCATGCAGGTTATATGGGGGTTTACACGCTAGGCCTCTCGGCCTCCTTCTGGCCGGCTCAAGCCAAGAGCCAACAGTGGGTAATATTTCCTGAGCAACAGCTTGTTAGTATCAGGTACTGTGTGCTTTTACATGGATTGTTTCATTGGGCTCTTAACTCTGTGAGTTCAGTGCCATGACTTCCATTTTAGAGGAAGAAACTGAGGCACAGAGCTTGTAAGTGATTTGCCCAAGGTCAGAGTTAGTGGCAGAGCCTGGAGGCAGTCTAACTCCAGAATGCATTGTCTTCACCAGGCTAAGATTCCCAAACTGAGGGTCTAGGAATGGATATTTTGCCAGAGGTCCTTGTATTGGTCCACACTTTGCACTATGATAACATTCCCAGGACATGACATGCAGAAATTTGGAGGTTGCCGATAATACAGTTTTGAGTTCTGCATGAGGCTTGTGTAGATATTTAGTAGCAAGTGATCGAGAACAGAATCCATAGCTGTGCCTTACTGTTTTATAACCTGCTTATATTAGGTATGGCCAGTTGTATAGGTAGTTCAGGGTGATGTGTTGACATGATGTTGGAGAGTCTGGGGCGAAGTCCTCAGACCTTAGCTCTTTGATGACCTTCACACTGTACTGTGAAGGCTTAACATTGGCGGAAGCGTCCAGTGCAAAGCTGATTGAAATTACAGACTCCTTAAGGACTTCACAGGCTCATTGTAGTAAATGAGTTATTTGCTACTTTTTGCCAGTTTGTACAATATGTGAACCATTTTTGTAATTGTTTTTCTAAAAGGGAAAACCTTTTGGCTTCTATTTTTCACTGCCGCTGTCTTTGGGTTCTTAACGCCTGAAAAACATTTGTGCTTTTCTGAAGTCTTTTACTAAGAGAGAAAGCAAATTTTCTTTAGTATTAACTTTTTTTTTTTTTTATTACATAAAAATATTTCTTTCAATAGGCTGTTATTTTGAATTACCCAGGCTTCCTCACTGGTTATAATTTTATGTTGTTACAGTGAATTGCATGGTGCTTTAACAACAATGATTAAAGTAAATCTAGTAACACACTGTTGGAAGAAAGTAAATTGGGTCTTCCACATGTAACATTCTAGGTACAGTTAGAAAAAAACATTTAAGGGGCTCCTGGGTGGCTCAGTTGGTTAAACAGCTGACTTCAGCTCAGGTCATGATCTCACGGTTCGTGAGTTCAAGCCCTGTGTGGGGCTCTGTGCTGACAGCTCAGAGCCTGGAGCCTGCTTCGGAGTCTGTGTCTCCCTCTCTCTCTCTGCCCCTCCCTCTCTCTCTCTGCCCCTCCCCAGCTTCTGCTCTCTCTCTTCCCTCTCTTTCTAAAAATAAATAAACATTTTAAAAAGAAGAAAACATTTAAAAGGTATGAATTTAAAGTTGAAGATAACTTTCTAGTTGAACATAGAAGCCCCTTAGAAAGCCATTGTGGCTAATATTCGCCCTCGTACTTATTAGTACAAATTGTCAGACACTTGTGTATTCGTAATTAACAGTGACATCAGGAAAAGGATTGTTTAGATCATAAATTCGTCACCAGGGGCGCCTGGGTGGCGCAGTCGGTTAAGCGTCCGACTTCAGCCAGGTCACGATCTCGCGGTCCGTGAGTTCGAGCCCCGCGTCAGGCTCTGGGCTGATGGCTCAGAGCCTGGAGCCTGTTTCCGATTCTGTGTCTCCCTCTCTCTCTGCCCCTCCCCAGTTCATGCTCTGTCTCTCTCTGTCCCAAAAATAAATAAAAAACGTTGAAAAAAAAATTTAAAAATAAATTCGTCACCTACTACTTTTTGAGAACCGGGACCCATGGCGACATCATACTTCTTTCATGTACCCATTGTATTACTCTGTACTAAAGGACGCAAAGCCTTTTGGCTAAGAAAGTAGACTTTTTCAGTCTGCCCTAAACTTGATGTAGGAATGATAACATAATTGAATAGCCTTTCTGAAGTTTTTTCAAACTTAGTGCAACCTTGCAGTTTTCCTTGATTAGCAAATTTTATGGCTTTATGAAGAGAAAATAAAAGCCCAAGGGCAGGACTCTAGCGCCTCCAGATTTTGCTGTCCTGTGTTCCTTCCATCTCTCCAAAAATATTCCAAACTCATTGCCAACAAGATTTATTCTTAACATGTCCTAACGTTATTCCAGTTGAGTGGATAGCTTTGTTGTTTTTAGTTTTTTGCTGTTTTTTTTCCTCAGTAATTAGTAACCCAATGGGAACATGGTTTAAGTTTGTCTTTGTAATTACAAATTGTCTATGAACACGAGATTTGTTGGCTGTCTTCAAGAATGATACACACAAAGCAATGACATGAAATTGTATTCTTAACATCCAGTGGGAAAGAGTCCTCTTATACTTATAAAGACATGGCGGATTTTAGATTATAAAAGAGATTCAGCTGTTACAAGCATTTATTGAGCTCTTACTAGGTACCCAGTGTTTGCAACTTGCGCTCACCAGTATGATATGTAGCAGGTATGCAACTGCAACAGTTCCTCGCTGGAGCTTTGCGTAGCCCCAGGTCAGATAAGTAGCGGGGAGGTGGTGTTAATGACAAGGGGCTGGCAATCTGGAATGGAACCTGTAGGCATGTCCTAGGCCATTTTTTAGTCTGTCTGCTACCAAGAACTCTTGAAATTTAACTGGGCCTCCAACCCTTTAATAAATGGCATTAAAATGTCTTTTTCCAGGACAGCGATGGTGACAAAAGCGATGACAACTTAGTTGTGGATGTGTCTAACGAGGTAACCATTCATTTTCTCAGAGTTTATGTTCAGAGTGACTTTTGAGAAAACAGAACGGTGGAGCCATGGTGTTTGGTTTCTTACAACTTTACACGTTAAAAACTTAGTGGCTGTTCACGGGTGGAACGACAGTGGTCTACCTGATGAGAACTTTTGTTTCCTTTAAAAAGAAAAATCTGTTTTCCCTATCATTTTGGATTTGTATGCTGGATATCTGGTGCTCCTTTCTTTCCTGTGCCCTCTGGGCAAAGTATGAGCATGAGGGGAGGATATGATAGTTCCTAGAAAACTTCCTCTGTGCTGTCTTCATGGGTGTGTTTGCAAATACCATCCTGGTAATGATAACAACATTGCACACCCCCAAGTCCCCCAGATCTAAAGGACTTAGAGCGCCCTCCTTTAATTTAGAGAATTGGTGTGGAAATAGAGTCTGTAAAGCGCAAGGTCCGTCCATTGTAAATGAAATCACGAAAACTTTACTTATGCTTGTTGAGGACCCTTCTTCTCCGCGAGCAAGCCCTGCCCATTCACCCAGGGAAAACGGGATCGACAAAAACCGTCTGCTGAAGAAAGATGCTTCTAGCAGCCCAGCATCCACAGCCTCCTCGGGAAGCTCCACTTCTTTGAAATCCAAAGAAATGAGCTTGGTAGGTCATAAGAGCCATCACTTGCCCATTTAGCAGTTTACTTATCCTTTGTGGTTCAGAGGACCCTCAAGTATTTGAAACGTGGGGATTTTTTTTTTTTTTTTTTTTTTACTGAGTGAGAGTCCTGTTTTTAAGTGTTTAAAGTGAGTCTGCTCCTCGTACTCTTTGTCCCACACAGTGTTTTCCTTTCTCCCTCTCAGTAGGCTCTTTTGGGCCATGATTAGAGAGCTTCCACGTCCATTACCCTTTTACTGGGCAACCTCATAGGTCCTGAGAAATCCTCATTTTCTTAAGCTGTCCATTTTGCCTTGTATTAAACTGACCCATTGTGTCAGGGCATGTTGGAATTGGGTTGGGGTCAGAGTGGGGAGGTACTCAAATGGCCCCGGGGCCCAGGGGAAGCCTGGAACTGGCATGGGGAGGGCAGAGCCTTGGAGCCTGTTCATGCTTTCAACCGTTCAGCAAATACTGGGGAGTGTGTCATCTCATAACTCACAAAAACCGAGCCATAACAACCCTGTGTTTGATTCCTACACAGTCTTCCTAGGCATTATCCCATTTCACTGATGGGGAGGAAAGCCTGAGGAGCTTGCCAAGTTTACACAGCCCATCAGATCCATGGCCAGAGGGGGCTGGGGTCTCTCCCTAGCCCGTGCATGCTCTTTGCTACCCCACAGCACTTCTCAGGCCTGGATTTAAAGAATGAAAGGTTGAGATGACGAGGATGATGCCCTGTAACCCCGTTACTGACTCCTGAAGGCCTCTGTGCTCGCGGGTCCACACCGGTTATGTAGGCAAGCGGGTGGCCGTGTGAAACTCCACACACATCTCTCAAACTGATAAGACTCCTTCTCGGGCTTTTGCCTTTGAGATGCCGGTTTGCTTCTCATCAGATCAGTGGCCCTGCTGCCTCTCACCATTCATCTCAATTCCACTGCTACTAAAAGGCAAGATTAGAAAATAGAGATCCTCCCTCTGACATTCTTGGTGACCGGGCCATTTGTTTCTGAGTGACTGGGAATTTTTCTCTGGGTGGTCATCATTCTAACTTGGCCCAGTTCCAAAGTCCACACGCCTGATGGAAAAATACTTTTTAAAATAAAATCTGCGGAGGAAGAAGTGTGATCATGTTCTGTGTCTCTAGCTAGAGTTTTAATTCTGGCAGGAAGAGGAAAGGTCAACATTTCTCGCTCACAAGTTAATGCTGTCAACATTGTGTGGATTTATGGAAATTGGCTGAGGGAGTAGCTAGAAGGTGCCCAGTGTCCCAGCTGCTGTTGTGATAAATTGTGTAATATGGCTTGGATTAAAAATAATACTCATTTAATTTGTTTAATGATACCAGCATGAAAAAGCCAGCACGCCTGTTCTGAAATCCAGCACACCGACGCCTCGGAGCGACATGCCAACGCCGGGCACCAGCGCCACTCCAGGACTCCGTCCAGGCCTCGGCAAGCCTCCAGCCATGGACCCCCTCGTTAACCAAGCCGGTAGAGCATTGCCTCTTATTGTGCTTTGTTTTGTTTTTTCCCTTTCCCGGCTTGGTTCGTTGTCTGTGCACTCCTGACGCCATTTCCCCATGAATATGAAATGCACTTACTGCCTGCCTGCCTCCTTCCTATCCCTGAAAAGCCATGATAAGAAACAGATGTTTGTCCTGAGAGGTTCAGCAGCTGCACCCTGTTCGGTCTCCGACTGTTTACATTTGGCGTTTTTAAAAAATTTATTTCCAAATAATCCAAATCCTAGGAACTTCGATGAAGTTTCCGATAATAATTCCACATGTAAGCTCCTTCCCGAACTGTCACTGTGTGTCTGAGTTCCCTAACTCTGACTGAAACGGGTGGCCCAAGTGTGCTGCTTGCTCACGTTACTTGGCGGGTTTTCTGCCGGCTCATCCCTCAGGAATCACTGGTCTCTCTGGCAGGAGAAATTGGGAGGGTTTCGCTGAGAGTCGAGCGAATAAATTGGTAACTTTTGACTTTATCTTCCTTAACATCTTGGGCCCAGAGGAAAGTAGGCCCCAGAATATTCCTCCTGAACCTATGCTTTGGCTTACTAAACCCAGGGTCAGGTTTTTGTTTGGAATTGGTACCAAGGAGCGGAAAGTTTGAACTGAAGGAGAAATCTTGGATTTTATCCAAACCTTCTTTTGGGATTAAGTCAAGTAGACAGGTAGTGTGTGGGCCTTGGTTTGCCATCTATGAATTGGGTACGATACTGCTGCTTCATTTTAATTCCCTGATTTCTCAGTGGTGCCAAGCCTATACCAAGGAGGAAGTGCATGGGCAGTGCTTTCCTTGGGGTCTCTTTTTCCCTGGAGAGGACTTCAGCCAAGTTGGTGGTGATCAAACCACCCACCCAAGCTTTCCCGGCTTGTCCTCGCCTCTCGTGAACGGCGCTAGAAGGGACCCCGGAGCTGACAGTCAGGCTGGACCACAGCGGCCGGCTGAGTCACGTCACGCGCGCGGCTTGTGCTTCCTTGCAGCGGCCGGCCTGAGGACGCCGCTGGCGGTGCCCGGCCCGTACCCTGCCCCGTTCGGGATGGTGCCCCACGCCGGCATGAACGGGGAGCTGACCAGCCCCGGCGCTGCCTACGCCAGCCTGCACAACATGTCCCCGCAGATGAGCGCGGCCGCCGCCGCCGCCGCCGTGGTGGCCTACGGGCGCTCCCCGATGGTAGGTGTCCCCGCCCACGCCTGCGGAACAGAGCCCCAGTGTCCCCGCGCCTGCTGCCCTCAGCATGCCGCTTCGTGACGTTAGGGCCCACCGCGTCTTGGATCACTGTTTTTGTGGATGAAATGAGGCAGTGTTAAGGAGCTGCTTTGATGGCTCCAGGGATGTCCGATTTTCTCCCCCAAGGTAGATTTTTTTTATTTGTTTATTTTTTGGAAGGTGATGGAATGACTCAAATAGCTTACAGACGCCTTTTCATGCATTTTCTTGAGGTTTTTTTTCCCCCCCTCTTTAATTATTAGGAAAAAATATTTGAGAAGCTGTAACTTGTTCTTTCTGTGCCTTTATTATTCTTTAAACCCAACAGTGTGGCTCAGGTATAAGCAGGGATCTCTCAGAGCAACAGGGAGAAAACAGGGATGACTGAAGCCTTCATGCATGTTGCCGTGTTCTTGCCCTGCCTTTTGCCACTGTGTAAACCACCTCCTTTTTGATCCAGAAGATACAAAACTGCATGTAAAGGGTAAAATCAACTGTAATCCTTGACTGCATCGGAGAAAGGGAATAGATTATACCGAATAGAAGTCCCGATATATTCTCTTGACCGGAATATGTTGTGTTCATATTTCTCCTCTCCCCTCTTCAGATAGCGTTACCTCCAGTAGTTGGGGCTGAGAGTGAAGTTTGTGTTTTTTTCTCTTACATTGCACTAGTAGGAACGGCTGTGCAGTAGAGGGCAAGATAGTTTTTTTTTGGCTTTTTTTAAAATTACTTTTGACGGGCAGGGGAGGGGCCGAGAGAGAGGTAGACACAGAATCTGAAGCAGGCTCTAGGCTCAGAGCTGTCAGCACAGAGCCCAGTGTGGGTCTTGAACCCACGAATTGTGAGATCGTGACCTAAGCCGAAGTCGGACGCTTAACCAGCTGAGCCACCCAGGTACCCCGAGGGCAAGATAGTTTAAAGCAAAGTGGGCAGCCAAGGGGCTAGGTATCTTCGTTAGGGCGCACAAACTAGGGAACCTATGAATGTTTAAGCAGTAACTGTGAAACTGGGAGGTTATTTTGCCCCCTTGGGACATTTGGTAATATGTGGAGACACTTTTTACGATCAGTAGCACTGATACTTTTGGTACGTATTGTGTAGAAGCCAGGGGTGCTGCTAAACGTCCTGCCATGCCCAGGACAGCCCCAAACTATCCGGCCCCAAAACATTGATCGTGCCAAGGTCAAGGAGTCCTGACTCAGGCAGCATACTGCTCTCTGCACTTGTTTGGGCAAGGCAGGCCATCCTAAGTCCACAGGAAGTATTTACTGTGGGAAGCTGGATCTCCACGTACAAGTAGACCATGCTCCAGCCCACCTCCCCAAAAAGATGCGTAGCTTGTCATCTAGAGGTGCTTGTATTACTTCTTGCATTATAATTTTTCTTTTGAAAAATGTTAGCACATGTTCCTGTTCCTGTTTATGTTGCTTTGGAGATCTAGGAGTTTCTAGTGAAAAGTCTTTATAGATGTTCACAAAGTACGTACGCTATATAAACTGAGTCTTCAATGCCTTATTTTGTTTCCAGGTTGGGTTTGATCCTCCCCCTCACATGAGAGTACCTACAATCCCTCCCAACCTGGCAGGAATCCCTGGGGGGAAACCGTAAGTACCTCTAACTCCTCAGTTTTGTTTTAAAGGCAATTACTTAGTCATGGGTATTAGCAGACTAGAATTCCAAAGGGAGCACAGGCTTGGGCGTTTCCAAGGAGATTTCTAGTGCCTTTTCCTGAGGAGTGTTAACACTTTCTATAAATAGGCACCTTGTAGGTGTCATGCCTCTGTCTTCTCACTATGGGTGATCTCATGCATTTAGTTATTTCTGGAGAGAAGCTGTTGTAGACAGGGACCAGGAGGAAGGCAAGAACCGGGGGTGGTTGGCCCTCCTTGCTTGACCCTTCTTCAGAAAGCTGCCCTGCTTTGCCTTTGGTCAGAGGGTAGCTGCTGGAGATTTCCAACAGGACTGTGTTGTGAGCAGTAAGCTGTCACAAACTCTTGAAATCTCAAACTTGAAACGAGTTGTCTTTTTACCCAGCTCAGCGCTACCTTTTTGTTATTTTGGTGGAAACTAGAGTTGTGCAAAGGGTAGTTGTGGCATCTGGGCATCTGTTATTGGACCTCTCCGCCCGCCCACTGAAGTTTGGTGCGTGCTTTACTCTGAGAGGTCCAGAACTACAAAACACAGAATGGCTTTGACAGAAAACAAGAAAGATAGATTAAAGGGGCAAAAGAGCATTCAGAATTTGGAAAACCCTGTTGGTTATTCTCCCAGGGTCACTTAAAATCACTTGCTTCCATATGTTAGTAATTAGAAATGTGATTTTAAAGAATTCCGAAAGTTCTCAGTTTTTGTACAAAGCAGAGTAAACTACGGGTGTCTGTCTTATCTGCCATCGTGCACTCTGCCTTTCTAGGACCTTTTACAATTTTGGTTTTTCCAAATAGGGTTGTGTGTCATAGGCCTTCAGTTCTTTTTCTTTTTCTTTCTTTTTTTTTTAATGTTTATTTACTTTAAGAGAGAGTGAGCATGAGCGGGGGAGGGACAGAAAGAGAGAGCGAGAGAATCCCAAGCAGGCTCTGCGCTGTCAGCTCAGAGCCTAATGTGAGGCTTGAACTCACAGACCGTGAGGTCATGACCTGAGCTGAAATCAAGAGTCATATGCTTAACTGACTGAGCCCCCCAGGCGCCCCCAGTTTATTTTTCTTATACTCTCTACCTTTGTGTGGTTGCTTTTAGCTTTTATTTATGTGTCCACTGTGTATTGTATATTACATTATTCTGAGTGGTCCATTCAACCACCTGCTCATCTTTGTGTGATTTTGATTGGAGCCTTTCTTCAAATTAACCAGCAGCGTGAGGAAGAATGGAATTCCTTACTCCCATCACCTGCATTTTGGAAAGCAGATTTCCATGGCTGTACTTCACATGCATTGTAATGTCTGTTTCATGGTAATTTGATTCATGACGAAATGAGAGTTTTGTCTACAGTAGGAACTGGTAGAGATGTTAGGAATTTACAGTGACATCTAGGCCCAGGGAAGAGCAGGACTGGGGCAGGGGGAGGAGTGTTGCAAATGCTTTCTTACCTGGTAGATCTCTTCTGATTGAATAACCATGAACTGCTATGTCATGTATTTTGTTGGGTATGCCCCTCTGCATCCAGCCTGAGATGCCCCAGGGCACGTAATGGGTATTTATCTGTCGTCTCTGGCAGTGTGGCTGTTGTGTGTCCTACAAACTGGTGAGAGGATAAAGGGCAAATGAGTAATGTGAATAAGAGGCAATAATTAATAGTAACTGATGAATCTTCAGGGGAATAATCCACAAGTAATGCCAAGTTCAACTGACCAGTAGGGAAAGCCGGTTTCAAGAGTTGGAGGTGTGGGGGTACGTCTGGCTGCCAGGACCCCACCCTGAATGGGATATGTGAGGCAGTTGGGGTGGGGTGACAAGAGCAATGAGCTGTCATGATGGTGTTGGAGGTTGCTGTGCAGAGGACTATTAACTCAGACCTAACTAGGTCCTTACAGTGGTGTGTGTGTTCATAATGCAATTAGACACCAAGTTTAAACCTTGTGTGAATGGTAATACTGGTGTCATTTACGAAAGCCAAAATATTCACGTCCTTGGCTTGTGAGCACCTTGGATTTCTTTGTGTTCACAGCTCCATTATAAGATACGACGTGTTCAGGGACAATGACAGTGGGTTCAGCAGCAGAGTTGTGAGGGCGAGTCTCTGGGTCAGAGTGGTCACTGCTCTCCAACACAGTGAAAATACATTTTTTAGGATTTTCTTTTAAGTTTGAGGGGAGCTATATTATGTGAGGATGATCGAGTTAATATCAGAGGGAAAAATGGGAGTTCACCATTGTCTTTGGGGTCTGGGCTATACATATTACTCCCCTTGTTTTGGTCCATTAATTAGCGTGAGAGGACTTCCTGTCCTCATTGTTGAGTAAAGGAATACTTCTTGAGGCAGTGCTTCTCCAGTTTTTTCCCAATGTGACCAAGATTGGTACTCTGGTAACAGACAAGTACAGATGAATAGGGGAAGAAAGCTAGAAAATACAAGCCCAAGTTTTTTATTACAAGAGTCAGCTGTCAGGAACTGACTTTGTCAAGCTGCTGTAGAAACGTTTTCAACACCTACTCTCCATGAGTGAGCTGATGTCAGTGCAGAGAGTAGCAGATGTTTGCAGACCACACTTTGAGCAGCTTTGGTGTGAAGCACTTAAGAGAAATGGTGGAAAAACCAGCATGGCCAGGGTGAGGGTGGACAAGGTGTGGTAAAAGTTTGTAGGTGTCACCCTCTGAGAAATACCAATTGAAGTAATATTTGGGTAGGGTGATGGATGGCTGTCCGTGGACATTTAAGCAAGATCCACGTGTCAGACTCTGTGCTAGATGCTGGGCAGGCTCTAGGAAAGAGAATGTTCATCTTCCCTGCCTTTGGGGGCCTACTGATGTGGAAACATTAAAGGGACAAATGCTGTGATTACACTTGTGAGAGGTGCTGTGAAGGCAGAGCAGTGTAAAGAGTGACCACAGTTAGGACGGGAAGGGCTTCCTTGGGGTGAGGGAGATACACAGAAAGCTGAGGCTTGTGCAAGAGAAACAAGCCCACAGGGCAGAGAAAGTGGAAAAGGTGGGCCATTGTAGGTAGAGGGGACAGCCCATGACCTGTTCCTAGGGATTCATGTGCAAATGCATGGGTGCCTCCCGAGAGCGGGCAGTACAGCCAGAAGAGTTCAGTTGGGGCTGGAGGGACCTTCAAAGTGCCTCTAGCGTAAATGTCTACCCGTGCATCAAGTCACCTATATAGCCTCTCCAGGTGGCTGTGTGCCTCTGACCGAGCATGTCTAGTGACAGGGACTTGCGGGTGCCTGAAGGAAGCCATTTTCCCTGGCTCCGTCAAAATTGCTCCAGCCCTTGAGCTGAGATCTGTCTCCTTGGAACCTTTATCCATCAGTCCTGGTCCTTTTCTACCCCTGGAGACCACACAGTGCACCATTAATCCATCGTCCCCACAATAGCCCTTCAGATATTTGGAGACCACCAGCTTGCCATGAGGCTTCTCTTCTGGCTGAATATGTCCGTTGCTTCAGCCCTCTCTTGTGGGATGTGATTTCAGGTCCCCACACCATCTGCTCACTAAAATCTAACAGTCACCTCTCTCTTGTCCCCTCTTTCATAGATTTCATTGAGACCTGCTACATAGGCATGGGGGCCCCTATTGGAAGCTCACAGCTTAGTGATGGAGAGACTACATTAATCAAATAATCACAAAAATAAGTGCATAATCATAATTGAGAGAAGAGCTATGACTGAGAGGAACACTATCCCATCAAAGCATGTGACAGGCTGATCCTTTCTGAGAGGGTCAAGAAAGAGTGTTCTGAGCTGCTTTAACTCCATAGGGGCTGGACTTAAACCTCTAGGCTGAGGAACCTGTATATGCAAAGGCCCTGTGGCCTTACTTTTATTTTTTTTTAATCAAAGTGGAATAGAGCAAGGTAGGTGTCTTGTGTTGCCACTGTTCTGTACTTGTTGTTGGTGTCACAGTGATGTAAGATCTCAGTAGGGTTTCCCAGCCAACCTGGTCATTTTCCCTGTCTCCCTCACCCCCATAACAGTGTCTCCGAACTTCAGTTTGTTAAAGGCATCTTCCCCATTCTCTCTGACATCTGGCACAAACTGTAGCCTGTAATTCTTCCTTTTTTAAGTCACATTTTACCAATTTTATTCGTTAAAATCCCCACTTATTTCCTACTCACTTTTGTCAGTAAGATCCTAGGTGAGTGCGCCCCCTTTTTATTTTTTTAAATGTTTATTTATTTATTTTGAGAGAGATTGAAAGAGAGAGAAAGTGAGCACAGGCAGGGAACGGGCAGAGAGAGGGAGAGAGTCCCAAACAGATTCCATGCTCAGCAAAGAGCCTGAGGCAGGGCTTGATCCTACAACCCTGGGATCATGACCTGAGCTGAAACCACGAGTTGGACATTTAACTGATTGAGCCACCCAGGCACCCCAAGTTTTCCCCCTTTTAAAGTGCTTACCTGGTTAGGTCTTTTCTTGCTTCAGAGATCTTCAGGAGTTGCACATAAACTCATGATGGGGGACATTCAAGGCCCTTCTGGTAGTATTACCCCCACCTGCTTTTCTAGCCTCATGTCATGTGTTCCTTGCATCTTGTGCTTGGGATGAAAGAGATAACGTTCCATTCCCTGAAAGCCTTTCCTTTTTCTCTGGAGCAGTGACCCTTCTACCAGTCTTACCTCTTCCTGTGGGAATACTTCTTGTCCTTCCTGTCTAGCAACTTCTGTTGCGGCCTTAACTCGAAGCCTTCACTGGTGCCTTGTTAAATGTGAGCCCTCTCCAGGAGCACCTTGTAACATCTTGTGACATGTTGCACACCATGGCCTTGAGTTATCATCATGTGTGCATGTCATACTTGTACCTGCTTCTTCCCCAGTAGAATTGAAGCTTCTGAAGTCCCTCTGTCCCTCTGAGCTCATATACCCAGTAAACACATATTTGGTGCATTGAGTAGGTGGGAGATGAGTCCAGGATTGTGTAAGACTCTATGATTCATCCTTTCCAAAGGAGATTCACATTTTGCATTTTAGAGTTCAGCACTGTTGATTTATAAGAGGTAACCCCGACTGTGTTTTCAAACCCTTGAGGCGAGATTTAATTGGTATTATTTGGTCAGCTTTATGTGAACTCACTTTTAGTTTTAGGAAATGTGCTCCCCTGAGCTTTGTGGAGATCCCCGGTAAGAGAAATTCTCAAGGTTAGTCAGGTCAACATCTCTTTGCTATGCTTCCCACTGCACTACCCCCAGGACGTCATTTTGGCCCTGATGTACTGGCTTCCTCCCCATAAATACTTGGGAGCTGGGCTCTACCTGCCTCATGTAGTAGCACCTAGAGGTCAGTAATAACTCAGACTAATAATAGTTTGGCTTAAGATTCCAGCTTAGTTCCAAGTTCCTTCACCCTGTGTTTTAATGCTAGACATGTAATTGAGAAATCTTACACCCACTCGTTTAGTGTTTAAATAAATCTTTAAAGTACCTTTTTGGAGTTGGAGCCTAAAGAGGAAAGAAAATCTTAACTACATATGGGGTAAAATTGCCTCTTAGGAAAACATGTTTTGCAGCAGTGAATAGAGGCCATCCCTGCTGCTAGCCAAGGAGACATTTCCGTGGTCAGTCCCCCCTCCCTCCCCAACTCCGTTTTCCATTCTTGATCTTGCTTCTGGTTCCTCTGTTGACGATGTCTAGATGTCTAGAATCCACAACTGGCTTGTTTAGTGGATTTGAAAATTAATTCAGCCCTCTTTTTACTTGGCATGGTTTTTGGGTATTTTTTGTCTATTAAATGCTGAAAGTAACTTGCCTGTTTTGTGCCATATTATCACCATTGGGTTTTGGTTTATTTTACGTATTTATTTTATTTTTTTTTTAATTTTTTTTGTAACGTTTATTTATTTTTGAGACAGAAAGAGACAGAGCATGAACGGGGGAGGAACAGAGAGAGAGGGAGACACAGAATCTGAAACAGGCTCCAGGCTCTGAGCTGTCAGCACAGAGCCCGACGCGGGGCTCGAACTCACGGACCGCGAGATCATGACCCGAGCCGAAGTCGGCCGCTTAACCGACTGAGCCACCCAGGCGCCCCACGTATTTATTTTTAAAGTTTATTTATTTATTTGGAGAGAGAGAGCACGTAAGCATGCGTAAGCAGGGGGGAGGGACATAGAGAGAGAGAGAGAGAATTCCAAGCAGCCTCTGCACTGTCAGCAAGGAGCCCTTCATGGGGCTCCATCTCATGAACTCCCAGATCATGACCTTAGCCGAAATCAAGAGTCGGACACTTAACCAACAGAGCCACCCAGATGCCACATTTGGGTTTTGGTTTAATTTCTATTTTTATACTATTTGATCTTCTGGGATTGCAGAGTTAATTTCTTGAGAATCTGTTGAAATGTGAGGCCCTTTATTTTGATGTGTGTTATGTTTAGTTTCTAGACAGTTGTCCTCCCTGCACATATCTCCCTTCTCCCTCCTCACCTCCTCAGAAATGCCTTTCAGTTTATCAGATAGAAATGTAGTTTATTTCTTGCTCAGATAATGCTTCTTTGCCCATAGTAGTTGGTTCCTCTGCTAGACTTTTCAAATTCAGCTTAGAAATGACTGTATTTTAAACTTTTCTTTGTCTTATTTTTCATCCAGGAATCTCTCGGTTTGAATCTTTGCCCTGCATGGAAGCCTCGTTGCTCCCCTAACACATTTACACATTTTGAAACATTTAGTTGGTGGAAGAAGTAGGGCCTGGAATTCAGAATCATGAATGCTAACTTTGCTAGAGAATCTCCTAGTTTTATCAAGTAGCCAGTCTCCTGTTTTCTCTGTCTAGTGATTTTCCTTATCATGTCCATTCTAAGAAGTTCTGCATTTGCCTTTTCAAGAAACGAGAATGGCCATGTGTTAAAGTAAATAAGGAAACAGACAAAAAAAGGCTCTCATCTTAATGCTTTAAGTTCACACCGTGTAATTGAATTGTTAGCAAAGCCCTCCATTCATGTAGAAATGCTGTCTTCCAAATAGGGTACGAATTGTACCCTGATCTGCATATTTGCTGTTTGGGAGGAGGCCAGGAGGCCAAGCTGGAAAAATTCTGCATTTTATAGATGTTATGGGTGAGAGATGCAGACCCTAAGAAGAGTTAAAGATCCACCTTGTTATATTGGCGGTGAAGGAGATTTTAACATAAATAGATGAATTATATTCCCAAGGACCTGTTTTTTTTCCCCTGAAATCTTAGAATAATATGGCTCTGATTTCCTTATGACCTCACATTACAATCCCCCCAGTCACCACCTTCATTGCACTCATTCTTGAGGCTAAGAGTATCTCCACCATCATAAATTAATTATTCTCATCTACCTTAGAATGACCCACATGCTCCAGCCCTCAAAGCCTCCAGTGCCAGGACTCTATAATGAAATTGCACTGGTGGCATTGACATGAAGGTCTCTTTTGTGTAAGTTACATGTTTCTATCCTGATGGGCATGTGTTCTCCCCCTTCAGGGGAAGGTGTCCAAGGTAGTGCCAATGTGAAGCTAGGTCGAAGATTAAAAGTTCTACGTTTGTGGCAGGCCTTCCCTGGGTGTCCTGGACTTGGATCTTGGCTTTTCCATTTACTTTTTAAGTTTATTTATTTTGAGAGAGAGAGAGAGTGAGAGAGCACGCACGTGCTTGTGTGCACAAGTGGGGGAGGGCAGAGAGGGAAGGAGAGAGAATCCCCACTCTGTCAGCAGAGAGCCTGACTCGCGGCTCAAACCCATGAACTATGCAATCATGACCTGAGCTGAAACCAAGCATTGGACACTCAACCAACTGAGCCACCCAGGTGCCCCTACTTAAAGCTATGCTTTTCAGTGGCCAGACACAGGATTGCGCTTTTTTGCATGTGACCTATGGCAGCTTCTGCCATGTCTTGCTTTGGAAGGAAGGGTCCTGCATCCACTGGGCTCTGCTGACTTAGGGAAGGGCCATGGACTTTACTCCGTTACTATAGTTGCTTTCATTGTTCTTTGTTTTGGTCCAGAATACCTCTCTAGGGACCACTTTTCCCCTCCCCAGGAATGTTGATAGCATCTCCCAGCGACATTTGGTACGACTACTGGAAAATTCTTAGGGAAGGTTGGTTGGCATAACCCAAGTGGCTAGAAGACCCTCCTCCACTTTCTTGTAGCTTTCTCTCCTTGCCAGAGCGACCTCTCGTGCCTCAGTTTAATAAGTGATTAGGGTAGCGATAAATGACCTGGGGAATTGAGATTCATGTACTGAGTGCCAGCTGTATGCGAGCTGGCAAAGTCCACTGAGAAAAACAATGAATGAGAAGTGTCAACACGTGCAGTGGTCCACAGTTCTGATACGTGCCATAGTTGAGATTTACAGGAAGAGCTAGGACCCTGGAAAAGAACCCTCCTGCCTGCAGAAGTTGTGGCCCACCGAGGAGGAGAGAGAACAAGTGCCCGAGCACGTCGGAGGGAGGCGGTGCTATTCTAAGCAGGAGGGAACAGTTTGTGCACAACTCAGAGATGTGACGGCATATGATATTTTAGGGGACTGGCCCATCATTCCACATGGCAGGGAATTTAGGATACAGGACAGTCATGTGAACTGAGGCCCAGTGACACTAAACCTGGTAATACAGCAAGAGAGTCCCCGCTGAGAGCGCCAAGTCCACAGGCAGCAAGGTCTTGGCCACAGCCATTACCTCCGGGGTCCATGGTTCTCCATCACTGTTGACCGGATCATGCTGCTGTTCCTATTTCCAGCAAACCAGCAACTCTGTAAACACCTGTTTTCCTTTGGTCTCAGAACACAGCATAGTTTTATTAGCAGGAGTCTGTCTGCTAGGAAAAAACCTGCTTCTCCAAAACACAGTCTTGTTTTCTAGCCTGCCACTCCCTGTGAGGATTCCCAGTGGGGACTCTGAGTTTGAGTTCCCGCACCTCTGCTGTGTGTCCAATAAAGGAAGAGTCATCCGCTCTGGAAGAGTTTGATTTTATTCCGTTTTTACATTTGTGCTGTCCAGGGGGCTTTATTCTTTTCAGTTCTCCCGACTAGATCACAGGATTAGGCCCTCATCAACAGGTGTTTGTTCAGAAAGCTGGGTTGAGGGGGGTGCTCAGTTCTGTGCAGGTGGGTGGCCCCAGCAGTGTGGCCTCTAACAAGAGCACCAGGGACTTATTCTTTCCACTTCACAGTTTGCCCCAGTCCTAGCTAAACATTTTCCTCTCCTCTTTGCCAAATACTGTCTCCCCATTCTTGTCCTTAGGGATTTATGGATTTCCTGGTTTTCTTTGCCTAGTCACTGCTGTATGCTTTCTCGACTCCCATCCGCACCTTCCTCCCATTGTGCATTCCTGGCTCGTACACTTGTCCACTGATAAAAGAGCCCTTGATGGAGCATACCCTCACTTTCCTCTTTTTAATACCAATGCTCCCATTTTCTGAAGGCCCCTGCAGGTGTGGAGTGTGGTGTTCGATGTTTTATGGTTTTGTAGCTCCTTTCATCCTTATAGCAATCCTTGCAACCCTTCTGTTTTGTTAACTATCTTGTGGATCAGGAATGGACACATTATAGGCTGCAGATAGTTAGGCTGGTAAGGACGACCACAGTTAGTGAGGTCAGCGAGCCAGGCATTTCCTGTATATTTAACAGTAGAGTCAGGGCTCTCGACTTGGCTGTGGACTCAGTCTACTTGATCATGGGTCAGGAGCCCTCTTGACTTTTTCTTGAATAAACAAATAAATCTCACCTTTATCTTAAAATTGAGATATATACATAAGGGTGCCTGGGTGGCTTAGTTGGTTAAGCATCCAAACTCAGGTCATAATCTCATTGTTCATGGGTTTGAGCCCTGAGTTGGGCTCCATGCTGACAGCGTGGAGCCTGCTTGGGATTCTCTCTGTCTCCCTCTCTCTCATCCCTTCCCCCGCTCGTGCTCTCTCTCAAAATAAATACATAAACTTAAAAAAAAAAAACTACAAAATATTAAAATTGAGATATACCTATAGAAGAGTGCATGAATCATATGTGTATAGCTCAGTGACTTTTCACCAGGGACACTGACAAAGCCCCTCTCACGTTCCTTGCAGTAGCTGTGGGGAGTCACCACTCTGGATTAATATTACAGATGAATTCTGCCTGTATTTGAAACTCTATAAATCCAGTCATTCCATGTACATTCTTTGGTGGCTGGCCTCTTTCTGAATTCAGGCTTGCGAGGTATTTATTAAATCCTCACTCTCTATAAATTCCCCTTCCTGGTTGATTTTACTTTTCCTGGTTCTTCAATAAGTAGGAAATCTAAGTTTCCTTCTGGGAAGTCTTTAACGTTGCCATGATATGCCATCAATGTGGCCTTTTCTCAACAAGATTCTTGTTCTTCCTGTAGGTGAATAACTAATTCCAGGCTCTCATTTGCTCCCCTCATTTTTCCTTCCAGTTGATCCCTCTTTGAGACCTATCAGCCCTTTGCATCGGTCTGGTTTGTTCATTTGATTAGGCTTTCCAGCACAGCGGGCAGCACCAGCTTCCTGCAAGGCCCCCTGTGACTGATGTATTAACATCCATATGGGTTTCTCCTGGGACCAAGCAGTGTTTACAGCTTCTGGCTGCAGTTCACTACTCTGTGAATCCATTTTAAATTGCCTCAGTATGATATCACAGCCCACCTGTGTGGTTTAAAGAAGGGTACACCTGGGAGAGAGGCGGGTATCTTCCAAAAATGAATGTACAGCTCTCTGTCTACACTTTGTGCATCGATTTTAATCTGGATCATTTAACTCTATAATAAGTGGGCTTCCAGTTGAAACAAGGTAAAATTGTCTTCCCCTAAAAATCTAGAAATGCTATAATGGTGCCTGATGGAAAGTTTGCCCACCTGGGGGCACCCACCTTGATTTATGGCAGACCAAGAAACTAACCTTCACACAGCGCCATTATTCTCACAGCATAGAAAGCTTTAAGAGGCAAGTTCTCTCCCCACGTCAGCCATTGTTCTAACCAAATACGTTCAGTTCAATTGTTTTATGAAAACGCTCTGGTCATTTCTCTAAGCTTCACCTGGCTGTTTGTTATTTTCAGACTCAACTCATGGTACCTGATGTCTGGGTCACACAACTTACTACTGGACCTTGAAGAATTCTTCCAGAACATGAATAGAGTTAATCTCCAGTTCTTGTGGTCCTGTCTTCAGGGCAATACAGTGAATGTTATTTGATTCCAACCCCAAATATCTTGTAATAAATAGCATAGGTTCAATTAACTACAGTGTGCTTGTATTAGAATTAGAATATCACGTGGGCTTGATGTGTTACTAAGGACACCAAAGGATACCGTTGGGTAAAAAACAGGGAATTTAGTCGTGTGGTGTTGTAAGGGCTTGGAGCTGTAGTTGTTTTGTATGCATATTTATTTTCTAGGACATTCTGTAGGGCTCCCATTATGTGTGCTCAATTATTCAAATTAAGAGTAATGTTAAGGATTTGGTTCATCTAGCCATTTAAGATTAGTTACTGGAACCAGTCTGTCAGGAAATAACATATATCTAAGATTGTGTTGTTTGGTTTGGGGTCAAGGCAGTTCTTTTTCAAGCCTTCCACGTATATGATATTTTGCGTTCATAAAGAAAATAATAGCCTAATTTTCTTCTCAAGCTTAGGGAATTATGTGGGTTTTATGTGCAGGCATGTTGGAAACCTAATAACCTTGTATCAGTTTTCAATTTTGTGCGTGCTAAGTTATTTTACAAAATTTGAGTGAACGTTTAAATGAAAATTTGAGTTCTGTGGTAATACCCATGGTCTTTAGATCTGTAAAGGGAATGTAAGGTGCCAATGACAAGTTCCAGAAAGTGCCCCAGACTTATCCCAGAGGGTTATGGAAACTCTACATCCTTTATTTATTATATATGCAGACCTATAGAAAAGGCTTAATGTTGAACTTCTAGACTGCCTAGTGATGTTTCAGATAAGAAGAAAGTGAATGTAGTGGTCTCTTCAAAAGTGTCATGTGCATAATTCCATCTGCTTGGATGCTGGGGGCGGGTATTAGCACTTCTGTACCTTCCACCTTCTTTTTTTTTAATGTTTATTTCTTTTTTTGAGAGAGAGAGAGAGAGCACGAGAGGGGTAGGGGCAGAGAGAGGGAGATACAGAATTCGAAGCAGACTCCAGGGTCTGAGCTTGTCAGTACAGAGCCCGATGCAGGGCTCGAACCCACGAACCATGAGATCATGACCTGAGCTGAAGTTGGACGCTTAACTGAGCCACCCAGGTGCCCCTGCATTTTCCACCTTCTAAAGTGTCTTTTCTTTGTGCATGTTTTATATCTGTAATATATTATTGCTTGGAGTTTAAATCATTAGATCACAAAACATAAAATATGCCTTAAGATTTTGAGGTGGAAATAAATATGTACTGGGATTAGGTTTGTATTTTACAGGAGAGGAAAACAATAGCTTAAGCAACATGAAGGTTTATTTCTCTCTCCCATAAAAGATACTGGCTGTCAGTAGCCTAGGTCAGGTCTCACAGCCCCACAGTGTCACAGGGCCTCTGCATCCTATCTTTGTGTTCTACTTCCTTCCGCAATTGATTTCCATCTTCAGAGTCACCTTGAAGGTGACCCCAAAAGGCTGGCTGAGCAAGGCATCTTGCTCATAGTTGAGGCAGTGGAAGGAGGAAGAAAAGAGGACAGGAATCCTGATCTTCCTCACTTAAAAAATTTTTTTTTCTTTTAATTAATCGCCTTTGTTTTTTAGAGCAGTTTTAGGTTCATAGCAAAATTGAGCCAAAAGTACAGAGAGCTTCTGGATCCCCTGGCGTCCCTCTCTTTGAAGTTATGAACCACATGTCCCCAGCAGCGCATGTATGTTGAGCATGTACCTCTTACTGCTGAAAACGTGGCATACCTAGCCAAAGGGAAGCTGGGGAGGGTACCAAAGAGTACTTTGCTGCCTTAGATAAAACTGGGGTTCGTGGCCAAGGTAGGGAGATTGTTGAGGAGAAAACTTGAAATCTGTCATAAAGTTGGAGTGCCTGGGTGGCTCAGTTGGTTAGGCCACCAACTTCGGCTCAGGTCATGATCTCACGGTTCGTGGGTTCTAGCCCCGTGTCGAGCTCTGTGCTGACAGCTCAGAGCCTGGAGCCTACTTCAGATTCTCTGTCTCTCTCTCTGTCTCTCTCTCTCTCTCTCTCTGCCCCAGCCTCCCCCAAAATAAAAATATACATCAAAAAAAAAATCTATCATAAAGCCAATCTTTTATTGGGGCACCTGGGTGGCTCAGTCAATTGAGCATCTGACTTCGGCTCAGGTCATGACCTTGTGGTTTGTGGGTTCGAGCCCTGCGCCGGGCTCCCTGCTGTCAGTGCAGAGCCTGCTTCAGATCCTCTGTCCCCCTGTCTCTCTGCCCCTCCTCTGCTCACGCTCTGTCTCAAAAATAGATAAACATTAAAAAAAAGAGAGAATCTTTTATTATTTTTTCTTGATTATGCAAAAGAGTAACTTCAAGCCTGAAACTGGTACGTTTAGAACTGTTTTCATATGTTAGTGTTGGAATAGAGTGTTTACTGTGTGAAATTATTATGAGTTCTTGAGGGCTTCATCTGAAGCATAAAAAATAATCATTTAAAATTATGGTAAGAAATCATACAATTATACAGGGGTGTTGGGAAGGAGGTATTTTATGTTAATTAGGAAGCGTAGTTAGCGTCGTAGATGGGATTTGAAGGGATGCTTTCTGGAATGGTTAGGCACAATTGAGAAATTTCTAAATATTTAAAAAATACAGTTTAATATACGTACACCCTAGACTTCTGCTATTATGTATTTTAAATTTGTTCCTTCGGTAAATACTTCAGCTTCTGTTGATTTCAGAGAATCATGAGGAGAATCGTTCTTTCCTCTTCTTCCTCACAGAGACTGCTGAGGTGATGACTAACTGCTTTATGATCCGTGTTTTCTCTGTCTCCTCTCCTGTCTCTCTCTCTCTCTCTCTAACTGTTCCCTTCCCCAAAAGTGCATACTCCTTCCACGTCACCGCGGACGGTCAGATGCAGCCCGTCCCTTTCCCCCCCGACGCCCTCATCGGACCCGGCATCCCCCGCCACGCGCGCCAGATCAACACCCTGAACCACGGGGAGGTGGTGTGCGCGGTGACCATCAGCAACCCCACGAGACACGTGTACACGGGCGGGAAGGGCTGCGTCAAGGTCTGGGACATCAGCCACCCCGGCAACAAGAGCCCCGTGTCTCAGCTCGACTGTCTGGTGAGCGAACAGGAACTGGTGCACAAGGGTAATGTCTCCCTGGAGACTCAATAAGGAAATAGCTGTTTGGGCCTGGGTTTTATTCCCATTATGAGGAAATGGAAGCCCTTTCTGTTTCCTGCGTTAGCTATTTAGCCCCTGCACCACCACCACCCTGCCCGAAATGTGAAGGTTTCATTTGTTGCTGTTTCAGTGGTTAAATCCCAGAGTTGATGGATTTCTTTCACAAAATATTTTACAGTGGTTTACAGAAGCTGTCCTTGTTTGAACGTGTACTCAGAAGGGGGTTTCCCATTGAACTAGGCCTGGACTCTGAGCCCTGCGGTCCACTTAACTTGTGATTTCCCTACAGCCTTTGCATAAATATTGAATAGTAAACATTTCATAATGTGGCATAAAAACCGTTCTGAACAGGGCCTGTGTTTTCAGGGAGACCTGGGAGGGCTGGCTGGGTTTTATTACCTTAACTTCGGGAAAGGTTAATAGATCACACTGCAAGGAAACAGGGTGGCCATCCGCAAAACTGGAACGGTGAGAACGCTTTCCCAAGGCACCCGAAGCCACCTCCTCCCAGAGTATGAGAATGCCATTTTGCATTTTTCAGGACCCATACGCCATGTTGGGACATGTTCTCTTCTCTGAACTGTAACCCCAGAATTTACAGACCACGTACCATTGGCCCTAAGCAGACTAAAGGCCACCTTGCCCCTGATGTGGTGTTTGCTTGCACTTCGCCGTGATGGGTGGAACAGTTCACCCACTGCGTGCCTAGTGACTGGTGAGGATTCCAGAGACAGTGTTCAGAAAGAAGAACGGTGTTTTTGAGATACAAAAGCCTTTTTTGGAGTAGTTATTGATTTATTTTATTTTCAATTTTATTTTTTAATGTTTATATTTTTGAGAGAGAGAGAGACAGAGTGCAAGTGGGGGAGAGGCAGAGAGAGAGGGAGACAGAATCTGAAGCAGGCTCCAGGCTCCGAGCTGTCAGCAGAGCTTGACATGGGACTTGAACCCATGAACCGAGAGATCGTGGCCTGAGCTAAAGTCAGACACTTAACCATCTGAGCCACCCAGGCGCCCCATTGATTTATTTTTTAATCAGATAACTTTATTTTTATTTTAATGTTTATTCATGAGAGAGCAAGCGCAAGCGGGGGCGGGGGGGGCAGAGAGAGGGAGACACAGGATCTGAAGCAGGCTCTGCGAATCGGATGTGAGGCTAGAACTCACAAACTATGAGATCGTGACCTGAGCTGAAGTCCGATGCTCAACTGACTAAACCACCAGGCTCCCCAAATCAAATAACTTTAAAAAATCTCCATTAATGAAATTGAAACACGCTGAAACATAGCCGGACATTCTAAAATAGTAGGAGTGTTTTGTAATGTTCATCGTCTCTTTTGAAATTTATGAATGATAGGTCAAAGCATAGTGAAAACTTCAGCTCGGTCTATTTGGGTTGAAGAATAGCAATTACTTCTTTCAGGGAGGGGAGGGTTATTTTAGGTCTCACCTTACTTTTTTGATGTGTGTTGCTTTCGATAGGAAGATGCCATCTTTTATCGATTTCTTTGGACTGAGAGGCTTGAATATGGTAGCAGCCATGTTATCGCTTGAGAAAGCAGCTCTGTTAAATTCTTAATAAGGATCCACATGACTAGTGCAAGCCTTAGGTAGAGATTTAACAGTAACGAAAATCAAAACCTAGGCAGTAGGTCTGCAGTTTCCAAATAGTAAATAATGGAGGGTGATGAGGTCGGACATTTATAAGCTAGCTTTGAAAAGTGGTTTCTTCATAGAGGGGTACATGTACACCTATCTTGCATCCACTGATCATTTCAGTTCTTTCTACTCAGCAGGAAACTGGACGTCGGGAACAGTTCTATCCAAATGTTTGCACATGCCCGAGCAAGCCCAGGAGTTTGTTTTATTTACCGTTTCAAAGGGAACAGTTACAACTCGATCCCAATTTTTACAACAGAACTCTTGCTTTATTAAATAGTGTCCATGAAATACTATTTTTCAAGTCAAAAGCCAAGATAGCAGTTAGAGAACATGGTATTGTTAGTGCTGGCTAATGCATCATAGCAATTGAATTACATTTATTTCACAGAACAGAGATAACTACATCCGTTCCTGCAAATTGCTCCCTGATGGTTGCACCCTCATCGTGGGAGGGGAAGCCAGCACTCTGTCCATCTGGGACCTGGCGGCTCCGACCCCGCGCATCAAGGCGGAGCTGACGTCCTCGGCCCCTGCGTGCTACGCCCTGGCCATCAGCCCCGACTCCAAGGTCTGCTTCTCGTGCTGCAGTGACGGCAACATCGCGGTCTGGGACCTGCACAACCAGACGCTGGTGAGGTGAGCAGACATGGTTGTCTATGGTGGGGGTTCCCTCCTTAGCTACCTGGGCCTGAAGGCCTCCTGTCCCCTCTGTTTCTCTGGCTGCACCCAGGCTCTCGGCCCATGTTCAGAGCCTCTTGTGTGCCAGGCTGGGAGTTCCAGGTATTGGGAGTATGAAGACAAAACTGTGGCAGTTGCCCTCTGGGGGGTTTACAGTCTGGCTGCTATGCTCAGTGTCCCCCACAATTTATATTTACCTCCCTTATGTCCCCATTCTTCAGCCACTTACAGATGCCAGACCTGTCCAAAAAGTATTCCTGATTTTTGCCAAGGGGCAGCACGTGCACCATGGATTACCTGGCAGTATCAAGGGTCCTTAATACTCGATGTTTTTGGCTTTGGCTAGAACTTTGTGCAAACAGGAGCCGAGTGATAAAGGAGAACAGAAAACCAACAAAAGGACATGAGAAGAGGAGATTCCATGAACTTTACTCGCAAAATGATTTTATTTATTTTTTTCTAAATGTTTATTCAGTTTTGAGAGAGAGAGCGTGAGCAGGGGAGAGGCAGAGAGAGAGGGAGACAGAGAAGCTGGCTCTGCCCTGACAGCAGACAGCTCAACGTGGGGCTCAAAACCACGAACCGTGAGATCATGACCTGAGCCAAAGTCTGACGTTTAACTGACTGAGCCACCCAGGTGCTCCCACAAAAATTATATTAAAGTATACATGTTTCTCAGTAACTAAATCAGCCCTTTCCAGGGGTTACTCCACCCAGGAATGGGCCTGGCTTCCTGGAATCATTCCTCTGAACTGTTGACAGCTGCAGTCCTGCCATCTCTGTGTCTCTCCTCGGCTCTGGCCACCTCATTCCCTCTGCCGAAGTCGAAGTCCACACTTACAGCAAAGTCTTTGTGAAGGGAAGCGCTAGCTAAACATCCCAGGGAAAACCTGTCATCATTTGCTTTTTTGTTTTCTATTTCATCTTCACTCGGAAATGGTCTTTGTTGATATTGTGATTTTAGGCGTGTAGATTATTTAGCAGGGCTCTTCTCATGCTTTGGGCCCAAGTGCCACAGTGAAGGGGACAGACTTTAGGAGTCATTATAGCAGCTTCGTCTCCCTTCAGACCTCTTCTGTAGAAATCCAGTGTCACCAAACCAGGCTCTGTCCCTGCGTACGGGTGGCACTCTGGTAGTAATTTTTCCCTTGTAGGGCACTGGGCAACTCAGAATGAGCAAAATTGACAAACGTAGCTGGAGCTGACAGCCACTTCAGATTTTTTTAGCCTAGCAAGTGTTTGTTGTTTTTCTTTTCTTCTTCTTCTTTTTTAAGTTTATTTAGTTTGAGAGAGAGAGAGAGCGTGCAGGGGAGGGGCAGAGAGAGATGGAGAGAGAGAATCCCAAACAGGCTCCACACTGCCAGCACAGAGCCTGATGCAGGGCTGAAACCCACGAACCATGAGATCATGACCTGAGCCAAATCCAAGAGCCAGAAGCTGAATGACTGAGCCACCTAGGTGCCCCTCTTCCTCTTCTTTTTTTGAAAAAAATCTTAATAAATAGCACTTTCAAAATTTTAATTCTAAGTGCTTTTTAAACACTAATCCTTTTAATCCTCATAATGTCTGCATTGTAATTATCCTAATTTTATAGATGCGGAACCCGAGGTACAGAGAAGGTAAAAGTCAGCTTGTCTGCTCACACATTCGGGCGTGGGGGAGATGTGATGGGGTGCAGGCGTGCTGCTCTCCTGTCTGTGCCCTGAACCCCTGCTCTGTGCCGGCTCCCGGGAGTAAGCACCTGCTGGATACAATGGGGTAGTGCTTTACAAATGTCTTGCTCAGTGTGGGCTGACCACATGCAGCTAGTGGCTACTCTGTGTGAGAGGGTAGCACAGAGTCTGCTGAGCATCTCAGTATCTACTGAGACCCACCACAGCCTGGACAGTCCTGGTATCTGCCTTCTAGGAGGCTGAGGTAGTGCTGCGATGTGCGGACAGGGGGGTGGAGGAGCCACCACCAAGCACCTGAAGTCAGAAGAGAACAGCATTTGTAGTCAAGGCGAGAAAGTATTTTATGACCTCTAGAGGATGCAGAGGGAGGTCACTGGGTTTCCAGAGCAGTTTGATGGAAAGAAGAGCAAATCAGCTTTCAAAAGCTGCATCTGGGACTGGCGTGACCCGCGGGGGAGTCTTGGAGGCAAGCTGGGGTGGTTGGGGGAACGTGTGTGTGCATGGGACAGGGGTGGGGGCAGAGAACTAAGATGGACATTCGGAATAGCTTTTGGAGGAACAATTTTTGAAATGATAGCTCTCACCTTGTCTCAGAATTCACAGCAAGTGGTGCTTTTGTCTTATCTTCCATGCTCTTTAAATTCCAAGCCCAGTTTAAAAGTTTGGAGATCTGTGGGAAAAAGAATAAGGGGGGGAAGGGCACCTAGAGGAAGGACAGACATAGAAACCTTCCTCTGAGTGTTGGAATTCCCAAGCCACTCGAATGCATCCCGCCTAGTTCACCATAGTGATTGGGCCTGTTCTGGTCACTTCCCTGCCGGTTCCCTGTTGGCATGCAAAACCAGGTCCGGGACCCACAGATCACCAACCCTGCGGTAGCTCACTTTTGCCTACCCCTCAGCAAACCCTGCTTTGGCCTGGCAAAGCATCTGTGCTCAGTGAGTCCCTGTTGGTTGATTGGTTTTGGTAGTGTTTTCCAAAGCACAAGGTTTCCCTTTCAGAGAACAAGCATGTGCTCAGCTTCCAGGCAGGGTCCTGCAGAGGTGCCCACGGGGCCGCCTCAGCAATTAGCTCTGACTCTGTTCAGCGCCCCTAAGTCAGGAGGCCAGCATGACCCTTTGTCTCTGGGAGTCCAGATTTCCTAATGCAGGGCTCTTTCTAATACAGAAAGCAAGGTTGAGTAAATACGTGAGCTCATGCTTTGTTGGCATGAAGGGCATTGCTGTGTTGATTCACTCATGGAAAAGGAGTGCTTCTGGACCCTGAGCTTATAATGTAGTGATGGAGGCCTACCTCTTTCCTTACAGAATACACGTGGGATTTTGTGTGTTTGTCCTTTTTCTTTTCTTTTCTTTTCTTTCTTTTCTTTTTTTTCTTTTAACACTCAAACACTTTTTCCAGACCTGGGAGGAATTTTCCCTTCCAGACGGATTTGTAAGAAGAGCTGTAAGAGTGTATTTAGCTTCTCCCGTATGATGACCTAAAGTGGCATTCCATTTCTTTAACGCTTGGATTGCGAAAAAAGAAAATCCACGAGTGCTGTTTCCTCCTCGGGGTGGGGGATGTTAGTTTGATCTTGCACATCAGAAGACACTGAGGAGATCACACACACACACACACACACACACACACACACACACACACACTGAGTCCAAAACTAACAACACAACAGTGTTTACCTTGAGCTCTGGCAGGAAATCATTATTCAATCTGGTTTGTTTTATCAGGCAATTCCAGGGCCACACAGATGGGGCCAGCTGTATTGACATTTCTAATGATGGCACCAAGCTCTGGACGGGCGGCCTGGACAACACGGTCAGGTCCTGGGACCTGCGCGAAGGGCGGCAGCTACAGCAGCATGACTTCACCTCACAGGTGACGGGCTTTTCCCCACCAGGAATCTCTGTGTGGGGCGTCCTGCTCCCTCCCTTCACATCTCATGGTAATAACAACTGGGCCAACGGACCAGGCTTAAATTTGAGATACTGATTAAAAACAACAACCCACAGACAAGCAGAACCCCTGAAATGCTTAGAGTGGTTTCTAAAACCCTACTGGTTAAGACCTGCTAGTTGTTTACTTCTACAGGAGTTCATTGAAGGAATTTGTTCAGTGAAGAATAGACGGTTGGACCTGTTGTACATGTTCCCACCATCTAATGTGGGGGTGAGAGAAGATTATTTGATTCACATATAAATAGAGCTTGAAAAATATGCAGGGTTATTATAAGGAGTAGAGAACAATCACAACAGCTCTGGAGTTAATTCATTTCCCTTGCATCAGGGAGCTTAAAAAAGACAGCAGTATCTCACTGGAGGCCCATTTTATTATTCAACCCTTAGAAAATGGACTCAATGGCTGACTAGATTTATGGAAGTTTGAAGTGATATAAAATGGCAACTTTATGGCTTGTGAAGACTATCTGGATGTGGAGTATCTGAATCTGAATCTAGACCTGCTTTGGGAAAGACATTGCCTTGTTAAGTGCCTTCTGTTGGTAGAATTGTTCTTTTGATTACGACTTGTTTACAAGCATGTGTTTTACTAAATTTCATGTCCCTGTTAATCTTTTGTTGAGTTTCTTATAGTCTTCCTCATTCCAGTCTTTTTCCAAATATATGGAGGGTACTATTTTTGGTCTGCCTTTTTTTTTTAAAGCTTCTTAAAATGCCCATCACCCAGCTTTATAGTTTCTAACCCATGACCAGTCTGGTCTCATGTATCATCCCTGCCTCCAAACACTGGATTATTTTAAATATTGGGGGTTTTTTTTAAGTTTATTTTTATTATTCATTTTGAGAGAGAGAGTGCAAGTGGGGCAGAGAGAGAGAAGGAGAGAGACAGAATCCGCACTGAGGGTGCAGAGCCCGATGCGGGGCTCAAACTCATGAACCATGAGATCATGACCTGAGCTGAAATCAAGAGTCAGACACTTAACTGACTGAGCCACTGAGGCACCCCTGCACTGGATTATTTTAAAGTAAATCTCAGACACTATCTGCAAGTGTTTCAGTTAGTATCTGCAAAAGACAGGGACCACTTTAAAATGCCATATACACAAATGCCATTATTATTAAGAATAATTTCTTAATCACATGTGATAAGTGTTCCAAGTTTTCCGATTGTTTCATAAAGGTTTTCCACACTCGGCTTGTCTGGGTTCCGTCTCTTGTGCTGTGGACTATGCTACAATCTGGAGTTTGCTGATTACATCCCCCTCTTCTTGCTATTTTCCCCATTTCTTGTTTATCACTTCTCAGTTCATTGGGCAAAATCACTAGTGAGCCTGTTCTGCTTCCTACAGATATTCTCCCTTGGATACTGCCCAACTGGGGAGTGGCTGGCCGTGGGCATGGAGAGTAGCAATGTGGAAGTTCTTCACGTAAACAAACCCGACAAGTACCAGCTGCATCTCCATGAGAGCTGTGTGCTGTCCCTCAAATTTGCTTATTGTGGTGAGTTTAGCGGAAAGGAAACGGGAGGACACCGATGGCCTCAATGGAAAATACTTCTAAAAAAAAAATTACAGTAGAGATCATGTCTGGAAAAAATGTTCTCTGAGCAGCTGGATGCAATCATTCTATTGTCTTAATATGTCCCTCAGAGCATAGTGATGTCCGTTTCGGCCTGTTTTCGTAATGGGAGAAAGGTCAGCAGGTGATGCAGTTGCCTAATATGATGTTTTGACACAGATTTTTTTTTTTTCTTTTTTTTTTTTAGCGGGGGAGTCTGAGGCAGAGGTGGAGGACAAGTAGTTACCACTCTGAAGGGGGGCAGGATTTATAGAAGCCTGGGGCAGCCACGTTGGAAGTCATTATGGACTGAGGAGGAGAGGGAAGTAGGGTCAGAGAAGAGAATATTTTTAGCTCCCCCCAGACCATTATACTCTGCAGTGAAGATGAAGAAGTTCACGTAGGGTCAAATATTTGTTCTCAGGATGGATGGAGAGATGTGTAGCCATTAGTCACTGAGCCCATTCTATGTGCCATGCGTCATGTCTGGCATTTTACTTAAGTTCATCATTTATTCCTTCCTAGTCCCATTTCATCAAGAGGAGACTGACTGAAAGAACAGCAGCTTCACTGATTCACTATTTGAGGACCCGCTGTGTGCTGGGTGTGATGCTACCCGAAGCGTATCCTTCTAGTGGCTAATGGGGCTGACACGGTCCCTGCCACTGCTTTGACAAAACCCAAGACCACAGATGGTTCATAGTGGAGCCCAGATTCAAAACCTGCTCTCTCAAGTTCTAGCCTAACCCGTTGGACATGATAGTTCGTGATTAGAAATGCGTGGAGTTCAGTTAAGTCCAGGTTGCTAATAGTATAGCAGGAATTTTAATATTGTTGAACTACATGTTCCTTTGCTAATTCTAGGTAAATGGTTTGTGAGTACTGGCAAAGACAACCTCCTCAATGCTTGGCGGACCCCCTACGGAGCTAGTATATTCCAGGTAAGTCAGCTCTCCTTACCAAGAATGACAATTTGATCACGGCATTCGCCGTGACTCCAGGAGCGAAGGTGCCTTCAGAAGCCTGGGGGGGGAGCAGGGCCCCTGAGTATCTCTATTCACATTAAACGTGAGCCTGTTGTTTTCTCTTCCAGTCCAAAGAGTCCTCGTCCGTGCTTAGCTGTGACATCTCTGTGGATGATAAGTACATAGTCACTGGCTCAGGGGACAAGAAGGCTACAGTCTACGAAGTCATCTACTGAAAACATTATGTGGTTTCACATTTATAGTTGAATTGGGCCAAAATGTTTTGAATTTGTAGAAATAGAAAAGTTGTAATTTTAAAAGGAAAAAAAAACAACATGAAAACCTATTTCCAAACTTTGACACAAAACTACTTTGAGTCTATAAAGAGGAGGCGACGAGTCCATCAACTGAAGGTCACCTATCTACCTAGACCAAATGGAGCACCGAAGCAAAGTGGGCAGAGGGGCCAAGGGGTAGGCAGAGCCTGTTTTGTTTTTTTTTCTTTCTGTGTGATCTGCCGAGATTACCTTTCTGTTCCTTGCAGTTCCCCTCAATGTTCTGTGCTTGGTAGAGCAGTGGTGTCTCCAATGAACTTGTTTCTTGGTTTTGCATCTTGTGAAATGTTTTTTTGTATTTTTGTTGAAGGTTAAACATTTGTATAAATTGTAAATATATTTGGTTTATTACAGTAAAGGCTTTAGTACCAATAAGTGGTTTTCCTTTTCCTTCTTTGTTATTTTTAATCAAAGCTTTGGGATCATTGATGGGGGTTTTATAAGCAAAGTTCACACATTTGCAGAAGAAGTTTAAAATGAATGCACCTCTTAATTTATAAATATATTTGGACGTCGCCTTGCATCACACTGGAACCTAATCAACACGCCTGAGTTATGGGGAACTCAAGACTAGGAATCCTCAGTAATTGAAGGTTTACTAATGGCAGTTTTATCTGGGAAGCTAAAGTGACTTCATCAGGATTCATGTTTTTGCTAAGATACTCTTGTGATTGGAGGTCACAGATTAAAGCTCTCCTTTTTCTTGGCGAATCCTTGGGAGACAGAACATTGTCTTCTGAATGAAAGCCCAGCATCTTCAAATTTTTATTTTCTCCCTTGGCAAGCATCACATCTCATGACATGTGGGTGACTTGGGTTTAGTGTTAAGACTGACGATATTCACAAAGCTATGGAATTCGTTAACCTGTAAAAGAAAGGTTGGGATGCCAACTGGTTTTGTCTCATTAATACTCATTATAATACTCATTATAATTTGATCTATTATATGGAATGACTTAGCCAACCACACCTAGCACTGAGCCCCGTTCTTTTCCTTAAGGCTTTCCCTGAAGCTTCTAGGCATTTCGATCTCTCATTAGTGTGGTCTTCCTCTTTGTGGACAAGCTTTCATTGATTTGATTAGATGAAATCTGTAACCCCAGGCTTTTAATAAGTTGATTATGCATGTTTCTTCCCCAAAATGCTCCATGTCTCACTCTTCATATACCTATTATTTACTGTTAGGTTTTAGGAAATAATGGTGAAAATTTTTAAACCAAGTTTCCTGGCTGTTTAAAAATAGAACCTAAGGAATTTTTAATGTTCTTGTTTTCTTATGATCCAGCAAGTTGTTGGCAGTTTGTCTTAATATTTTTCGTTTGTTACCCAGACCTTCTTGTTTTTATACATTTAACAGTATTTTGTTTGCTTTTTACCAAAATATTTGTTTGTACAGTTTGTTAAATATTTTCTCTTCTCGTTGAGTGAATGGCAAAGCCCTAATTACTGAAGCTGATTTCTCTCTCATCCTTTCCTAATCTAATGAAGTAGGTTTCTGTATTATAGACGCTGATGACTTATTACTGTAGTATCTATCTTTTCTGTTCTCTCTTTCCTTTCCTGCCTTACTTCCCTATATTCTGTAATAGAAGGGGAGAAGTCAAGTTGCTAGAACAGAGACCCAACAATACAGTGGCTCAGAAACCACAGGGGCTTGTGTCTCACTTAGAGGCCCAGGCCAGCAGTACAGCTCTATGCTCTCCTGCTTCTTCAGTCATCACCACTTCCAGCCACGAGTGGGGATAGTGAAAGTCCAGGGGGACAGATGTGCTTTCCAGCAGATGACTTAATAATTTGGCCATTATTTCCATTGGCTGGGACTTAGTCACGTGGGAGACTGGGCAATGAGGTCTCTTGCTTGCTGTGCAGCTCTGTGCCCATTAAGAAGAGCGGGGCACAGGGGCATCTGGGTGGCTCAGTCGGTTCAGCATCCAACTCTTGGTTTCAGGTCAGGTCATGATCTCATGGTTTTGTGAGCTTGAGCCCCACGCTGGGCTCTGCACTGACAGTGCGGAGCCTGCTTGAGATTCTCTCTCTGCCCCTCTCCTACTCATGCTCTCTCTGTCTCTCTCAGGATAAATAAATAAACTTAAAAAAAAAAAGAGGGGGGCACATGTCAAAGGATTCTGGGTTAAAGAAATAGCCCCGTTTTCTGTTGGTGTATTTTTTTCCTTCCATGTTTTCTTGTTTCCCAAGTTTCTGATATTGTTTCTCTAATGAGATTTTCTGAGGATTTAGACTTTGTCAACTCCTCGATTATCTTGGATCTGAAGAAACCACTTGTATTTGCTAGTTTGGTGCTGGAAGAGACATTCCAGAGCTAGTTCTGCTCCTCGAGTCAGGGTGTTTGGAATCTTGGGGAATTGTGGAGACAAGTACTTCCCTACTTGTAAAATGGGAACAATACCGTAGTCACGCCTGCCTCTCAGAGTCCTGTCAGAAGCAGGTATGTGAAGCGGGACTGAGTAGCAACTGTTTCACAATTGGAGGATGTGAGTGGGAAAACAATTTTTTCCTAAACTGAGATTAGGAGTCACAGTCTTGCCTCCAAGGAGACTGGAATCCTGGGATTGTTGAAACCCTGGTGAACCAAATGTTAGTGTACCCCTTGCCTTGCATATGGATTACAAATTTGGGTTCAGTGAATTCGGATTCAACTAGACATTCATTGATCATCTGTATTTGCCAAGACCTGTGCTGGTGGTTTCACCTACAAAATGTTAGGAAATGATTGTTATTATCCCTAGATGTATTTAATCTTGGTTTTTTATCACTCACAGTCTTTGCATCCTGTAATGCAGATTTCTGCCATGTAGCTCTCCCATGGAATGAAGTTCACTGGGTAAAAATTGAAATCCTGGTAAGATTAGGTTTGGAATGCCTTTTTCATAAATTTATTTTGAGAAAGAGAACAAGCAGGGGAGGGACAGAGAGAAGGGGAGAGAATCCCAAGCAGGCTGTATGCTCTAGCGCAGAGCCTCATGTGGGGCTTGAACTCACAAACCCGTGAGATTATGACCTGAGCCAAAATTGAGTCAGACAGTTAACCAACTGTACCACCTGGGCACCCGAGCGGATTTTTTAAAATGTTTTATTTATTTGGGGGGGGGGTCAACATGGTGGGGGGGGGGGGGGACAGAGGATCTGAGTGGGCTCCACACTGTGGGGCTTGAACTCAAAAACCACGAGATATGGCCTGAGCAGAAGTTGGACGCTCAACCGGCTGAACCACTCAGGTTGCCCCGAGAGATAGGATTTTTGATGGCCCGGGTTTTTTTGTTTTGTTTTGTTTTTTTAAGATTTCATGACTGTAAGTAGCATCTGGTTCTAAAGCCGTAGAGCATTCATACAGGGATTTTCAAATTGTACTTTTGCTAATGGTACACAGAGGTGGTGACTTTCCCAAAAGTTTTCCAACAAATCAGAGAGAGAGATCAAATTTTTCAGCATGCTGTTTCATGCCATCAGGAGACTGCTGCCTCTGTCATCAGCTTGAAATCAAGTGATGACATTTCAAACCCTCCACTCTACTGTGGATCCATGGATTGTTTTCTTCTCTGATATCTTCATTCCTCTCTCAGCAACGAAATGGTCAGGTCACCACAGTTCTGGGCTGGCACTTAGTTAAATGTTTGTTAGTTGGGTTCCTGTTTCTAGAAAGAGTTGTTCTCAAACTTCAGGCTGCATCAGAATCACCAGGAGGATCAGATTCAGATTTCTGGGTCCCAGTCTGTGAGTTTTTGAGTCAGTAGATCAGGGTGGGACCTGAGAATTTGTATTTTTCCCAAGTTCCCACTTCGTCATGAGGCTGCTGGTCTGGAGACCACACTTTGAGAGCTGCTAATGTAGAGCAATAATCTTTACAATAGAACTATCAGTGTTTTCAAAAACTATTAGAATATATTCATATTCTCTTAAGACTGGAACTCTCCCATCTTTGTTGGTGAGGATAAAAAGTAAAATGATAACAAAGTGCAAGACATACTGTTTTGAAGTGGCTGTTCTTGCATTAGTCTTTGTTCGCCAAACTAACTTTTAAAGCTGACTATTACAACCCATCTAAATGCAAATTGAGTTCTTTAAAAAGTTGCTTTTTTTTACTTAGTCATAACTTAATCTGAGTTATGTGAGTCTCCCATCAGGGTTAGAAAACCTACCAGAATGACCTAATGTAGTGGAAGCCATGCTTAATTGGAGTGGTGATGCATAATTAAAAGTTAGAAATTGTTCTTTGAAAATTGGAATACTTGGTGTGTGTAGAACAATAAACTGCTGACTTTATAGAATGTTTTTGTTCTTCAAATTATCCTATTAGATTCAGTCAATCAGCCAGCATCTACTAAGGATGTGAAGTCGGCACGGGGCAAGGTGGCCACTGGGGCTGGTGGCTAAGGTGCAGTTTTTTTAATGAGGGTTGACTGGGGAAGAATCTGCTGATGGTAACGGAGAGGGATATGGGTGAGGCGCTGCCTTAAGGAAACCCAGCAGTAACAGATGGACAGGCAGCTCTTAACAGTCTTGGATGTAAATTACTCATTTGACATCAGCTGTCTGGGACAACCAATTGTGCCCTTCCAGCAAGTGTTTGGAACTGTTGTGTGCCAGGCACAGGGCCAAGGGCTTCCAGATGTTCTCACATGATAATTTTTTTTTTTTATTCACAAAAGTATCATATACCTCTGATTTCAATTTGGAAAATATAGCAAGGTACAAAGAAGAAAAATAAGCCCCATAATTGTGCCACTTAGAAACAATATTTTACCATTTTCCTACCAAATATGTTCAATATAATACAGATGATTCAGAATAACAGACATTTGTTGGGTATTTACTACATACCAAGGACATTTGAGCAATTTGTGTTATCCCACTTAATCTTCAAAAAAGCCCAATGAGGTAGTTACTGGGTTCATGCTCATTTAACAGATAAGGAAACTGAGGCACAGAGATGCAGTAACTGGCTGGAGGCTCAAGGCTAATTGTTAGTTGAGTCAGATTTTAACCCATTTGGTCAGACTCTAAAGCCAATTGTTTTAAATCTGTTCGGGGACATCTGGATGGCTCAGTCGGTTGAGCGTCTGACTTCAGCTCAGGTCATGATCTCATGGTCTGTGAGTTTGAGCTCTGCGTCGGGCTCTGTGCTGACAGCTCAGAGCCTGGAGCCTGCTTCAGATTCTGTGTCTCCCTCTCTCTCTGCCTCTCCCCTGCTCATGCTCTCTCTCTGTCTTAAAGATAAACATTAAAAAAAATTAAAAATAAATCTGTTCTACCTCCTTGTCCACATGGTTTTATAATGTGTTTCTCACTTTTCTTGTTTTTAGCTTGAAGTGTAATGGACATATTAAAAATTGTAGGTATTTAAAGTGTACAGTGTAATGATTTGATATAAGAATATATTATGAAAGGATTCCCTCCAAGTTAATTAACATATCCGTTACCTCAAATATTTATTTTTGGGGGCTTAGTGAGAACACTTAAGTTCTACTTAGCAAATTTAACTTATACAGTACGGTATCATTATCCTCAGACCTTATTCACCTTAAAACGGAAAGCTGGTACCCTTCACCAACCTCTGCCTATTACCCCCCACTAACCAGCCCCTGGCAATCACCGTTCTACTCTGTTTCTAGAAGTTCAACCTTCTTTTTGTTAATTGCACATAGGTGATAGTTGATACCATGTAATATTTATCTTTCTCGACTTATTTTGTTTAGTATAATGACCTCTGGATTCATCTATGTTGTCACAAATGCCAGCATTTCATTCTTTTTAAAGGCTGAATAATCACTCTGTGTGTGTGTGTGTGTGTGTGTGTGTGTGTGTGTGTGTGTGTGTGTGTGACATTTCCTTTATCTGTTCATCTACTTATGGACCCTTAGGTTGTTTCCATACCTTAGCTGTTGTGAACAATGCAGCATTGATATGGGGTGTAGATATCTCTTTTGAGATAATTTCATTTCCTTTGGATATAAACCCAGAATCGGGGTGACTGGATCACATGATAGTTCTATTTTAAATTTTTTGAGGAGCCTCCGTACTGTTTTCCTTAGTGTCTCTACCAGTTAACATTCCTACCAACAGTGCACAAGGGACCCCTTTTCTCCACATTCTTGCCAGAATTTGTTATCTCTTGTGTTTTTGATAATAGATGTCTTAACAGGTGTGAGGTGGTATCACCGTGTGGTTTTGTTTTCGATTTCTTTTAATGATTAGTGATGCTAAGCACCTTCCCATGTATCTGTTGGCCACTTGTATGTCTTCTTTGGAAAAACATCTACTTGTGTCCTTTGTCCCTTTGTTCTCGTTTTTGCTAGTTGGTTGACTTTATTTTTCTTCATTAAAATTTATTCACAAACAACTTACAATGTTGCATTTACTATAATTTGCTCATTTCTCATTTGTTAGGTAGGTAGGCTATCTCAAACATTGAGATATTACTATAATCCTTGGAAAGAAAATGTTCATATATAATTTTCTCTCCTTATTTCTGTCCTTTTCCTTAGGATTAATCCCGAGGAATGGAATTATGACATCAAAAGATAAAATGTTATTTCAGATCTTTGATATACACTGTCAAATTGCTTTCCAGAAATCCTGGGCCTATTTATGTTACTCCCAGCAGAGCATGGTAATGCTGGCTTGCCTCAGGTCAGACACATTGTTCTTACTCTGAAAAGTATTTGCTAATGATAGGCAATAAGTGATACCTCATTTTCCCATTTAGTTTTGCTCTAGCTTGGATTTGTTCTTTGAAAGGATCGTGACGAGGTCAGCTCATTGACCATCCGAGCCTCATACTTAAGATATCTGTCCATTAACGGTTCCTAGGAAACCTTTCCTAGAGCCTTGATAGCTTCTTTTAGACACCTAAAGTGGATGTCCAATTTTCTCAGGATAGGTTTCTATTATATAAACTTATGTGTTCTATTTTCAGTATTAAGAAAGTGTGTTCATTATTTTTCACCGTGTTCCTTTGCTTGCTTCAAAGAGGTAATTTACAAACCCCAATGATGGTAAACCTTAGTAATGAGTTAAAAGTAGGGAACTATAACTTGCTTCTATATTGTTTTTGTTGTTTGAAATGAAAGGCTCTTTTGTAGTTGCAGGTGTGATACCCTACTTGTAAGGAGAATGTGAACTGGAAGTAGCCCACCGGGCATGGCGATGTGCTAGAAGGACACCAAGTTTGGAATCTGGCACAGATCCCGGGCGCGATATGTGTTTATCATTTGTGTATGGCCCTGGGCAACTTCCTTAGCCCCTCTCAGGACTTTTCGACAACTATGAAAATGGAAATAAAAATACCTATCTTACCAGGGCTGTTGAAGGGATTAAACAAGATACCATTTTCTGAGAATTTAACAATTTTAACAAATTTGAGAGTTTCTGAACAGTTTTAAAGGATTTGTATCTTTTTTTGTTTTGTTTTTTGAGATTTTAACAGTTCTGAGAATTTAACAGTACTAGCTGTGTTTTTCTTTTAGTTGCTGCTTTAGGTCCAGTTTAGCTGACCATTGAACTCATCAGCTGGCTTTTAATTGTGAATGCCTTGAGCAGAGAGTTGATGGTCTTGGGGTGGACTTTAACAAAAGCTTGTACATCAGTAACCACAACAGTAACTGGAGGCTCCAGTTCAGTCTGTTCAGGTACATGTGTGTATCTTGTCAAGTCACGCCTCTGTGTCCAGGACCCTCTGAACTGGCATCTTTCCCTAGAAGATTCCCCTAGAAATAACCCCACTCAAATGTCACCTTCTGAAAAGGCAATTTGTAAAGAAACTTGGAATTGTTTTGCAGCATGCTCGGACTGGGGGGCCGGGGCGGGAGGGGGCCATGCTGTGGGTGTTTGTTCACTCTGTGCTCTGGAAAAAGATGTTGATGGTGCTGATGAATGAACTTTAGCTTAATGGGTTAGTTTGGGAGGGTTCTCTTCATGTTTTTGGAACACTGATCATTCAGACCATGCTCTCTAGGAGGTGAATGTGTGTTTCCATGTCCGTTAGAGTTTGGGTGGTATGTACCTCTTGCCATTTTAAAGGCTCTATTATGCATTTCACCCAAAAGGAGTGAGCTATGAGGCTTGCATAATTTCCACCTGCCCCATGCCGTCAAATGCTGTTCCACTGAGTTATATATATCCCCACCACTCTACCTGCCCCATGAATTGTCAGTGTGTCAGCAATGTTTTGATGCATGTGGCCATTGCCCTTGCTGTAAGCAGAGCATGCTATTATTTCCCTACTTTCCTCAGTCTGTGTCTGGTTAGGAAAGTAACCAGTGTAACACCCAGCTTTACTGTATGCTGTGAAGCTGAAGCCATAAGCAACAGCCAATGTGCAAAGCCACTTGCAAAAGTGAGGTGGGAAGGGTCCAAAAATCAATTACTGCCTTACATATATATGTATCATCGAGGGAAGGGGCTACAAAGCATCAAAAAAACCCCAAACCCCTCCATCCTAATGTTTCTATTTTTGATGTGTTTCCCATGCATTCATTCATATGCGAGCACAACGCTCCTCCCATTTCATATTCTGCTCTTCTCATTAAGCTATCACGAGTCCTTTCCCCATATTTCTGGGTAGTCTTCAGTTCTTTTTATTGGTTCCATCAAATGATACACCACCATTTTATTAGACTCCTCCTACAATGTTTCATGACTATTTTTTTTTTTACCACATTTTAACTCTAATAACTACTGCATTAAGCAGCTTCACAGATAGAACTGCTTTCTTCTTCCTTTGAACTATTTCCTTGGAATCATCTCAGGAATGGGATTGCTGGATCGTAGGGTGTGAATGTATTAGAAGCCCATTTTTCATTTCTGCAGTTGGCTTTCCTGTTTGCACAAAAGTAAAATCTGTTACCTCCACCCAACACAAGCATCTCAATCAAGAGTTTTATTTTTATCAAGCATTTCGGGTATAATATTTCACGGGAATGTTTTCGATGGCAAAATTAAAGAAAGGAACACACTGTTTCCTTTCCCATAATACAAACCATCAAGCACTCATATAAGGTCTACGTGCTGAAACCTAGGCCCTTCGGCTTTTCTTTCTGATACTGTATGAAGTGACCCATATCCTACTTGTGCATAAAAGACAGTTGATGAGAAAGACAAAGCTCTTGTTCTTTGGGTGAGTGATTCATTGGTTGATTGCCTAGAGTTTTCCACTTGGGAGCAAATTCCTTCTGTGGTTTCCAGAGCTTGAAGAGACATTAGTTTGCTTTTCAATTTACATGGCCATTCTACTGAATCCCTGCACAGCACTCTGCAATTGTAATAGCCCCAATACATAACTTCACATTTGGAATGTAAAGTGCAACCATTCTTAATAGTTTAGTTTAATGGCCACTCTTTTCTTTCCCCTATGGTTTCTTGTGTATTATTTTTTTTTAAGCAGACAGCCATTTCAGTGCCACCACATTCTCCACTGAACATACCCTCTGCGGTGAAAATCCTTTTAAAAACAACTTATAGTCGCTTGGAAAGCAAATCACTTAGGATGAGAAAACATTGATCTGTGGGGGAAAATGATCCAGTGAGTCCTTGTCTGGAATTTTCCTCCCTTTTTGTTTTTTTCCCCTCTGAGAAAAATGAGCATGATGTGTATGAAAATGCATGAGCAGGCTATCTGAGCTACAGGGAGAGGAGTTGTGTAGACCAGTGGGGTTTAGGTAGTTACCTCGCGTGGCGGCAGTTTCTAAGGTCAATGGCAGACCACTACCTGTATATTTGTTTTGCTTGAATGACTAGATCCTTAATTAAAGAAAACCTTGTATTCTTTTTTTTTTTAACCTTAGGAAGTTACAGGTGACTTCCAATTCTTTCCACTCCCTCAGCTGATCCCAGGAATCCTCGCCTTGCTGGCTTTCCCCTTCAGTGCTGTCTTCTGAGATCAGCAAAGAAAGAGTTCTTGCTCTCAGCTCTTAGGGGGCGGCATCCCTGTTTCTGTTACCAGGGAAACCAGTTTCAGATGGGTGCAAAGAAGGCAAAAGGTTCAAACATCTTATTTGAAATAATGAAATAAGAATGCAACCTATAACTCCCCCTCTCGCCAACTATCTAATGTCAATTTCCATGGCAACAAGATCAGAAAGGCCCCTGACAGCCAGCAACTGACAGTAAACTCACGTGTCTCTCTAGGTGGCAGGCATCCTTTTGATAACCGTAAATGCCAATTTGTTCAATCCCATGACATATCATTGGGCTGGAAAGACTCTTATTTGAAGAGTGAATAAAATAGAATCCACCTAGCCAAGATGTCTGTCCTTCTAACTTCTCTCAGACAAAAAATAAATCAGGCATACTGTTCAGGTGATTACTGTTGCTTTCGTGATAGCCACTTTGTCAATGTGCAAACCTTGTTTGCGTCTACCGTGTTTGTCTTTCTAATTTCTGGACTAACATGTAACAGCATGATGAGCATCTCCTCCGGGCTGTACTTGGTTAGATTGGATATTCTGACCCTCAATATGTGTGGACTTTCTGGACTGTTAGCATATAGAATGTAAATGTTAGTGTTGATTTTAATCTCTGCAGTGGTGCCTAAACATTTGGTCATATTGTCTACTAATGTATATCCATTGTGGATGTTTTGCCTTCTCGAAGACATGGACTCTCAGGATGAAATAGTTGGAAATTAATGTACACATCTAAATAGTTAAAAAGCTCTAGGTGGTCACTAGCATATGAGGGGCTGAATCCCTCACAGGTAAGCAACATACTATTCAAGAATGCTTTGTCATGGCCATAATCCAACTGAACATTTCAACACAAGATGGCTATTTCTTAACATGGGCAAAGTAGTAGCAGAAGGGACTCTTTAAAAGGAATAGAGGGGGGCGCCTGGGTGGCTCAGTCGGTTAAGCGGCTAACTTCGGCTCAGGTCATGATCTCGCGGTCTGTGGGTTCGAGCCCCGCGTCGGGCTCTGTGCTGACAGCTCAGAGCCTGGAGCCTGTTTCAGATTCTGTGTCTCCCTCTCTCTGACCCTCCCCCATTCATGCTTTGTGTCTCTCTGTCTCAAAAATAAATAAACGTTAAAAAATAAATAAATAAATAAATAAATAAATAAATAAATAAATAAATAAAAGGAATAGAGGGCTTCAAAAGGATTTCAGCCCTTACCATTGTGTAGAGATGCTGGATCACTTACATTATGAATTTTTGCCTTTTCCGTTGGCTTTTGCTAAAATCCCATCCCATCTTCTCTGGGCTCCCATCCCATCTTCTCTGGGCTCCTCTAGTTTCGCATCCCATCTTCTCTGGGCTCCTCTAGTAATATTAGACTTAAATTATTTAGACTGAATCAATTAGATGTTCACTAAGTTTTAAATCAATGGATTATTTGCACTTAGTAAATATCAATTGCTGTTAATGGTGGTATGAAATATATAAAACTCTTAAATTTTTTAGCACATACCTGCCTGTCTGATGAAACACATCTGTAGAGCAGTCCCAACGTATGCCAAGCTCAGCCCTGGGTCCGTGCTGCCCTTGTCAGCCACGTTCCTCTTAACATTCATAGCTGAGGGAAGCTTTCCCATTAGACAACTCAACACGTTTTCTGGGGGCGAGGTGACAGAGAGTTAGTTGAGTTGGTTCAGTGACTCACACAGGAAAAGTGCTGACATGGATTTTGGTGTTGGCCTTTCTCCCCACTCCTGGGGACAGAGAAACATTAGGATAAGACACCAGTGAGCTGATATTTTCACAAGCTAAAAAAAAATTAAGCTTGCCACTTTCTCTGTTCTCCTCCTCTATCTTTCTTCACGTTGTGTCATGGGCAAGGCTGACATCCCACCTGGGCTTGACTGAAGCCCTTGACACACACATGATTTCTTTGAGTTAGGTTGGGAGATATAGAAATGCGTATAAACAAAAAAAATGTGCATTTGATTTGAACAGAAATTTCATTGTCTGTAATGCCATGGTTCCTTATGTTGTCAATCAACAGCTGTTCAAAGCAGGTTATTAAATAGCTTGCCTTGTGCAGTTGTGAGAACCTTTGGAATAACTTCTTGGCACAATCACAAAAATATCAGTGACTATCCAGTTTGAATGGGAAATGTTTCTCCTGGCATTTCCATAGACTATTTCACAAGATTCTCTCGTCATTATTTTATATTCTGAGCTACTTTGGTTTATGGCGATTTCAGTTTTAGGAATTGTAATTCTGTACTTTGCCAGTAATTGAAAGCTTCTACGTCCTTTGGATCAACATTTCAATGATTCTAGAATGTGAGGAAAATCATAGAAGAAGTAAACGCTGATCAAGTAAAACTAGAGTTGATAAAATCATTAGAGCAAACCCTAAAGTCAGTGCTGAATTACACTTCAGTTTTTGAACTTTAAATAGAAAATAACCACAGTGACATGTAGCCATGTGTAAGTGACACTGCCTGGAGCACTTTTTATTGAATCATAATGTTATTTTAATCACCAGTAGAATCCCAGAGCAAATACCTATCCACTTTGCACTCCATAACAAGAAAGGCAAAGGAAACCAGGTTTTTTTTTTTACAGCCTGGATAGAAAATATTTTCTTTTTTCCATCCAGAACCCAGTGGAAGCATTTACTACCTAAAAGCAGTAGATTTGATTTCCAGTGTTTGAAATGTTAGAAGTAAACATAAAGATGTGGACAGGCCCCAAACACCAAATCTGCCCAGCCTGACAAAGCAGACAATAGCATACTTTTAAAATACATGAAAGTTTAGAGGATACTTCAATTGTATGAAAAGCCATACTTCATTCAATAAACATTTACTATGTTCAGGTAACTCTGAAAGGCTATTTGAGGGACATAATACTATGGTTAACATTTATTGAATACTTACTGTATATCAGGTACTTCACTAAGTACTCTATTTGCCAAATTTCATTTAAAAATAAGACCTGGTGGGGCACATGGGTGGCTCAGTCGGTTAAGTCTCTGACTTCAGCTCAGGTCATGATCTTGTGGCTCATGATTTCAAGCTCCATGTCGGGCTCAGCGCTGACAGCTCAGAGCCTGGAGGCTTCTTCGGATTCTGTGTGTGTGTGTGTGTGTGTGTGTGTGTTTGAAAAATAAATAAACATTAAAAATAAGACATGGTTTCTGCCCTAAAGGAGCTGAGTTGGGGCCAGCACTAGGGTAGTTGAGGAAGAACTATTCTTGGGCTCCCAAGTTTAAGGTGGCACCAAAAAACTCAGTGATCAAGATAAATAAGGTTTTGCTTTAATTTTTAAAATATCAAAATTAGTGCAAAAAAAACTGTGATGATCTGAAACAAGAGGGACTCTCATTCATTGCTGGTGGGAATGCAAAATGCTACAGCCACTTTGGAAGGCAGTTGGCAGTTTGTTAGAAAACCAAACATACTCTTACCATATAGTCCAGCAATCAATGCTCCTTGGTATTTATCCAAAGGAGTTGAAAACTTATGTCCACACAAAAACCCACACAGAGATGTTTATAGCAGCTTCCTTCAATATTGTCAAAATTTGGAAGCAACCATGATGTCCTTCATTAAGTGAGTGGATATGGTGATTAATTTTATGTGTCAACTTGACTAACCCCTGGTGTGCCCATATATTTGCTAAAATGTTATTCTGGTGTGTGTGTGATGGCATCTCTGGATGAGATTAGTGTTTGAGTTGAATAAGCTGAATAAAGCAGATTGCCCTCCCTAATGAGTGGGTCTCATTCAATATTTGAAGGCCCAAATAGAACAAAAAGACTAGTAAGAGAGAATTCACTCTCTGCCTATCTTCAAACTGGGACTGTCTTCTGCCTTCAGCCTCCGACTTGGATTGGCATTACATCACTGGCTCCCCTGGGTCTCCAGCTTACTGACTACAGAACTTGGGACTTCTCCATCTCCATAATCACATGAGCTAATTCCATAAAATAAATCTCTCTCTCTCTCTCTCTCTCTCTCTCTCTCTCTCTCTGTGTGTGTGTGTGTGTGTTTACATATATCCATAGATGTATATATTACCTATTGATTTTGTTTCCTTGAAGAACCTGGACCAATATGGTAGATGAATAAACACTGGCATATCCAGGCAAAGGAGTATTACTCAGCAGTAAAAAGAGGTGAACCGTCAGGCCATGAAAAGTCATGGAAGAAACTTAAATGCACATTACTAAGTGAAAGAAGCCAATCTGAAAAGCCTGTGTACCCTAGGATTCCAACTATATGACATTCTGGAAAAGGCAAAACAATGAAGACAGTAGAAAGATTGTGGTTGCCAAGGTGGTAGTGGAGAGGGAGGGATGAATAAGTGAAGCAATAGATTCACCAATTGTAACAAATGTACCACTTGGGTGTGGGATGGTGGTAGTGGGGAGGTATGTTTGTGTGGGGGCAGCAGGTGTATGGAAAGTGTGTACTTTCCACTCAATTTCATGGTGAACCTAACACTGTTCTAAAAAATAAAGTCTCCTTAAAAAATCCATAATCAATACAATATGAAGATTTTAAATCAAAGCATATCTAACCCTATCCTTGCATAATATTGCCCCCTACCCCTCACCTTACCCTACATTTGATCATATTGGATCCTGGCTTTGCTTAAAATTTTGACACTGTTCATTATGGATTTTTTGCATCAATATTTTAAAAGTACTGCTTTAAAACATTTCTTTTGATTACAGAGTTTCCCGACACCCCTTTAAATTTTGTAGCCACGGTGAATGCCTCTCACCCTAATTTCAGCCCTGAGTATGACAGATGTCATACACACAGCTAATTATAAAATAAGGTAATAAATGATATATTCCATTAAGGTAATTGTTATAGTCGCCAAAGAGAGGTATGAAAGATGTTCCGCCAGAGGCACGGGAAGGAAATATAGCGTCAATTATAAACATAGATTTACTATTTACATACATACATGGGTGTATATACAAATATTACTACTTTGATATATATTCTTTATAAATTTAAATAGAGATATTAATTGAAGTAGTATTTATTTACTTATAGAATAATAAAGCTTACTGATATTTAAAAGTAGGTTCTAAAAGCAGGTTTAACATTATAATCCCTACTGAGTCCATCTATGTCAGCAGGCCGTGTGTCCCGTTCAGTTAATGAGAAGATGCGTCAAGAAATGGCAGGGCCAGTGGAGTGTGGGTTGACCGTGGTGTCCTCATAGCAAATTGCAATGTGTTGCAAATTCCATGTTCAGGTGAAATAGATTTCTGTACAAATGCACCTAATTTTAGCCAACTCACTCTTACCAGTTGTAGAGGTGACTTTACAACCTTTCAGCAGTGGAGCTGGAGGTTGAAAATAATATTAGTGATACAAACATGCACAACCCAAAATGTCTGTGCTGACCCTTTTTCTGCTTGGAATATTTTGAACTCTTCGTCAGATAAATTATGAGATTAAAAAAAAAGAGGGGGAATCTCACAAGAAGTTTGTCCAGAAGGAAAATTCAAAATTAACAAGAAGACTCTTTGAAGAGAGAGGTTAACATCTACTCTGGTTAAGGATGTGCCTTAACCTCATGTGCTGCGTTCTTGTGTTAAATGATTCAAGGTGGGAGTACATGGGAGTTCTTTGTCCCCCACCCCACCCCCACATAACCAATGGGGGAGCAGGTCATTATCATAATGGCCCCATGCTTTATTGCTCCCTGTGACCTCTTTGCACTGTGATGTTGCTGCTAGTCCCATCGAGTGTCAGCGTCTATTTTTCTGTGCCCTTGAATTTGAGGTGGTCTTGGGACTCACTCCCCTTGACCAATATATAGCACATGACAGAAGTGACATTGAGCTAGTTTCTCTGCAGGCCTTTCAGCTTCCATTCACAGTCTGAGAAGCCCACGATCATCATCTATGAAGAATTCAGAATCCAGCCTTCTGGAGGCTGACTGTTCACACGGAGGATGAGGGGCTCCGCTGACAGCCAGCACCAATAGCCCCAGTCAAATCACCAGACTACCATACCTGCATGAGACCAGCAGAACAATGGCCCAGACTTCCAACCAACAGAATTTTGAAAACTGATAAATCATTGCTTCAAACCACTAAGTTTGGGCTGGTTCATCACACAGCAACAGGTAACCGAAGCAGGTGGTCTGTTAGAAATGGATTCTGGTCTCCAATAGAATGTGCCAACTTTTGTAGGAAAACAGGTTCAAAAACATCACACAACCCTTCTGGGCTGGTAGTGTCCCTGTTCTCTGTTCTCATAGGTGTTCTGAACAGCATCCTGCATGAAAGGGTCCACAAGTCCTCCAGTTGGATCAGGCAACGAGTCCTTTCAGGACCACATGGCATTCTGGACGTGGGGAAGGTTCTGAAGTCGTGCTGCAGGCTTGATGTTTTGTTCCTGCAGGATGGTGGTACATGCATAATCATAAGCTTTAACACACTTATTTCCCCAGTGAAAAACTTAAACCTAGTCTCTCTGTGCTAATTAAGGAAACTTGGTGCTGATTTAGATAGTATTTGAAGCATTTGCAGAATCTGGAGTATAGACTCTTGATTAGGGTTCTTTGCTTCCTGATTAACTGCCCCTGGAGTAGAGATTCCTGAGTAGGGTTCACACTCATGGCAACCAGGGAGATTGCCATTAACCTACATGGATGTGTGGATCACTGATTTTATCGGCCTCTTTTTCCAGATAGCAACCTCAAACTTACGTGTAACACTGTCCTATACAAGACTGCTGACCTGAGAGAGGATAGGAACTCTCCAAGGGAGAAAGGCAGGGCAGACAATGGAGGTTGTGGCGGGGAGGGGGGCAACCAGGGGCCCATCCAGGAGGAGTTAGGAAAAAAGCAGAAGGACTGGTCTGACTTTTGACTCTCACTCAGTGTTTGTTTGTTTGTTTGCTTGCTTGCTTTAATGTTTATTTATTTTTGAGAGAGAGAGAGACAGAGAGACAGAGCACGAGCAGGATTGGGGCAGAGAGACAGGAAGACACAGAATCTGAAGCAGGCTCCAGGCTCTGAGCTGTCAGCACAGAGCCTGACACAGGGCTGGAACCCACAAACGGTGAGATCATGACCTGAGCTGAAGTCGGACGCTTAACTGACCGAGCCACCTAGGTACCCCCCTCCCTGACTCTGTTTTTAAGTAATTATTTCTTAACCTCCTTCAGGCTGTGGTACATGCAGAACAGGAAAATATTAATAAGATACAACGAGGGAACATAGAGTGAGCTGCTGCTGAGTATCACAACCACTGAGGGGACGGTGGTTCCCCCGAATGTGTTTCAGGGCAACCAGTGGGAAGATCTGGCTATTTGTTAAAAACAAAACCAAAAAACTTCTTTTTATGGCATGTATATGTAATTACAGTAGATAAAAGTTGACCTTTAATAATCTGTACGATATTTTTCACTACCGCTTGAGATCACTGGACATTCTCTAGACTGGGCCCACCTGGGGCTGTGAGTCTACACCCTGCCACATTTAATCACAAGAGCTCAGTAGGAATAAGCCACAAGAGTGTAAGAGAAGAGACAAGTCTAAATTTAAAATTGCATACTGTAGAAAAAAGATTCTTTTATTACTTCCATAAACTCAGCAAATTAGATGCTAAAATCTCAATAGCTACTCATGGGTTAAATGAGAAGAGCTATCAGAAGAACTACCATTCTCAATTAAATTAGGAACAAAAATGTCCCAAGTTGCCAAATTAGCTGTCTCAAATTAGTTGGGTCTAAATAAAATCTAGTCACAAGGGTAAGGATGGAAACTGCATTTACTGAGTGACTGCGGTGTTCCAGAGACTTCTGCATCTTACCTTTCAGCCCATGCAGGCTGACCTATCTCCCATCTTTAAACCAAAAACCAAACTCAAATCCCAAAGTCAAAGCAAAACAAGCTCGCTGAGCTCCATGCCCCCGAGGGACTGGCCATTTGTCTTCTCTGTGTCACCTCAGCTCTTTTCAGAGTAATTCCATACCATTTGCCTCCCTTTCTTCATGTCCAGCCTCGGCTTAACACACTCAGGCTTTTAATCCCAACCATGTCTTGGAAACTGCTTGTGACAAGGTCTCTGGTGCTCTTCCTGCTAAACCCATTGACCAATGTTTTCTGTTTGACTTGTTCAAACTCTCAGCAGCTTTTTTTTTTTTTTTTAGTTTATTTATTTATGAGAGAGACAGGAGACAGAAAATTCCAAGCAGCCTCCGTGCTGCCAGTGCAGAGCCCGACGCAGGACTCGAGGTCATGAACCATGACATCATGACCTGAACTGAAATCAAGAGTTGTATGCTTTAACCGACTGAGCCCCCCACGCGCCACGCCCCAGAAACTAGCCATTAAAACAGTTGATTACTCTGTCCTTTTAGAAACTCTCTTTTCTCAGTTTTGGAGACACCAAACTCTTCTAGGTTGCCATCTATCTTTCTGGATGCTGGCCTCTTCTCACTGGCACTCCCTGTTTCTATACTACCCTCCAGACACACTTGCTTTCTTTCTGTTTCTGAAACACATCGAGCTTGTTCAGGTTGGTCCAGTGCCTTTGCACAAACTGTTCCTTCTGTCTTGTTGCCGCATGGAGGTGTTCCTATATGCCATTCAGCTCTACTATCATTACCTCAGAGAGTCCCCCGACTTCATTATGTAAGGTCACTCTCCCACTTAGTCTCCTTCTGTTATTTCTTTATGCACGTGTTTGTTTCAAATCCTTTTTGTGAACTTTACTATTTTTCTTCCCTTCCTAAGACGTTGAATTCCTTGAGAGCAAACTTACTATCTGTAGCAACCAGAAGATATACATTATAATAGCTAGCCCCCAAGATGGCCTCCAGTTATCCCTTTTAGGCCCTGTGTAATCCCTTCCTATACTGAATCAGGAATATGTGACCAATAGAATACTAAGGAATTGACAACATAACATTTTCTTTTGGGTGGCTTCCTTTGGGGGAAGCCAGCTGCCGTGTTGTGAGGGCACTCAAGCAACCCTATAGAGAGGACGTGAGGGCTGTACTAACATCCAGCCCAATTTGCCAACCATGTGAGTGAGCCAATCTTTTTTTTTTTTTTTAAATGTTTATGTATTTATTTTGAGAGGGGGTGCGGAGGGCCAGAGAGAGAGGGAGAGAAAGAATCCCAAGCAGTCTCCACAGTCAGTATGGAGCCTGACACAGGGCTCGATCCCAAGACTGTGAGATCATGACCCGAGCCGAATCAAGAGTTGGCTGCTTAACTGACTAAGCCATCCAGGCACCCCTCGAAGCAGATTCTTATGGCCCAGTCAAGGCTTTGGTTTGCTTCAGCCCACCCTTATCTGACTCCAACCTCATCAGAGACCCCAAGCCAAGCTAGAACTGCCCAGCCAAGCCTGCCCTAAATTCCTGATTCACAGAAGCCATGAGAGAATAAATCAGTATTGTTGATTTAAGCCATTAAAGTTCTTCTTGTGGTTTGTTATGCAATATTAGATAATGAATATAAATACCTATATTTTATCCATTTGAAGAGAATGCTCAAATTAGCAACCAAATTGTTACCCCTCACTGAGTCATGTTTGGCTTCACTATGAATCCACATTATATCATCAGCCTATCAGCAAGTATTTATTGATCACTTGGTATATGGCAAACACTGCTGAGCTGGAGATAGAGCTGAACAAAGTACAGTCCCTGTTCTCAAGTAGCTGTTGAGATAGCTTGGAAGACAAGACAACAGTTATTGATATAATTTAGGAGACAAATAAGGGCATGTGAAAAGTTAAAAGGAAGGTAAAGGATGATGATTTCAGAGGAAGGCAAGAGATCTTAATGTTTGCTTACCAAGGGAAGTTTTCATGGTAGAGAAGGGCATGAATGTATGTGAGAAAATGGTCTAGATCTAGAAGGTTTGTGGTTCCCAAACTTGAGAGCACATCAGAGTTACCTGGAGAGCTTGTTAAAACTCAGATTTCTATACCCTCTATCCAGAGTTTCTGATTCAGTCTGTCTGGAGTGTGGTCTAAGAATTTGCATTTCTAATAAGTTCCCAGATGATGCTGGGATGTTTTTGGTCCAGGGAGAACACACCATGAAGCCTGCTACTCAAGTGGGGTCTGCATACCAGCATCATCAGTATCTCCTGGAAGCTTGTTAGAAGTGTAGATTCTCAGGCCCCACCCTGTACCCACTGACTCAGAATCGGCATGTTAACAAGATCCCCAGGTAACTCATGGACACGATAAAGTTCGAGAATCACTGCTACAGAGGAAAGAGGTCATGCTCTCTTTAGCAAGCTGGGCGAGTGCTGGATTTGCTAAACATATCTGAGGTCAGGCACGGCCTGTGTAGTATATGAGAGAATTCTTCTCTATGGTCAGCCCATCTTGGTTTCATCGATTTTCTCAGGCAGATCTTTTTTTTTTTTTTTTTTTTTTTTACTCATTGATTTTTTTTCTGCAGCTTGAGTCTTCCTCATCAGTTCTCTGCAGGTAATTTCAATTCATTTTGATTCATTTCCTCACCAGCTTGGCATTTCTGCCCTGGCACCAGACAATGCAACTTAATTGTGCTTGTCTGTGAGTGTCTAGATATGACACAATTGTGGAAAACCGCAAAAGGTCAAGGGGATGCTGCCCTGTGGAAAAGCAGAGAGGCCTGGATGCCTTCTGGAAAGCCAGAGAATTTTAACCAGGGCCAGGCTTTTTGGGGTCTGGTGGTGTTTGTGCTGTTTGCTAAGTGAGAAGCAGATGACAACATGACAATGTCTGTGGCAGTGCTTTGAACACATCTGAAAAATTCTATGCTAACTTGAGGAGGAATGGGCTGTTTTCCACTGGTGATTATGAGATAGATGTGGTGACATCAGCTTCTCTAATGTTCAGCCCAGGAAATTTTATTTTGAGCTTTTTGTGCTGAAAGGAAGAAGGCCAAGCCATGCGCACGAACAGAGGGGGCTGTCGTGTCTGCGGTGTCATGTCAAGACACAGGGAAAGAAAACCCTACTACTCAAATCTTCTGGTCCCCAATTTTCTTCACTTCCTTTCTCATCTCTCTTGTGGGTTTTTGTATTTTATCCCATTGGCTGAAATCATACCTTAGCTACTTTCTTTTGTGAGTAACAAGCTCCTTCTACAAAAAGGAATATTTTTTGGTGATGATGGTTTCACAGGTATATACTTATCTCCAAACTCATCAAGTTGTGCACATTAAATATATATAGCTTTTGGTCTGTCAACCATACCTTGATAAAAGCGGTTTTAAAAATAAATGAGGGGCACCTGGTGGCTCAGTTGTTTGAACATCCACCTTTGGCTCAGGTCATGATCTCATGGTTTGTGAGTTCGAGCCCCACATCAGGCTCTGCACTGACAGAGGGGCATGCTTGAGATTCTCTCTCCCTCTCTCTCTCTCAAAATAAATAAACAAACTTAAAAAAATGGGAGTTCATTTTTTTTCTGAAGGTGTTCCTGAGATGCTTTATCCCGATCAATTAAAATGTTTATACATTTAAGGTCTCCAATATTGCAGAGTAATTAATTTTGTTGGTTTAGAATTTTTTGTCATAAATTCATTTACTTTGTTGTACACACAGTAAAAAGAACCTATCAAATGTTAGCTGCTGAATTTTTACATAGATGAACACTGCTGACATTCAGACTGGGTAATTTACTGTGGGAGTTGCTCTGTGCAATGTAGGATGTCTGGCCTCTACTCTCTAGGTGCCAGTAGCATGCCCACCCAGTTATGACAACCAAAGATACGTCCAGATGTTGACAAATTTCCAGTGGGGCAAAATCACCCCAAGTTGAGAAGCACTGGTCTACACACCCATGTAACCACCATCCTCAGTTTGCCAGATTTAGCAAATACAGATACAAGAGACCCAGTTAAATTTGAATTTCAGGTAAACAATAATTTTTAAAAATTTGTCTTCGATTTTATCTGGCAAGGCTTCACCACCGAGGTCAGGGTATGCAAATGTTTCCGGAACCACGGGAGACTCCTTTGCGCCCCGTCTCCGTCAATATCCCCGAGGCAACCACCGTTTTGGATGAAGTCGGTTTTTCCGTTCTCGCGAGATCTGCCGTAGCAGTTAACGACACGTTCCTCCTTTATGCAGTTTCCCTCTCTCCTCTGAGAGGTCTGAAAGCTTCTCTCAGCTCACCTGAAGAATCTCCTGGAACCCAGCCCTCGTACCTTTTCAGTTTCCCTCCGGGTCCTCGCTGTCTGTGACCTGTAGCAGCCTGTTCTGCTTTGTGCCTTGCACGTCCTCTGCGCGGGGGGAGCACGTCTGAGGACGGATCCCCTGGCAGACAGCTTTCCGCATTCCTGTCGCCTCTCACGTCGTGCCTGCTGCACATTTTCTGCATTCTGTGTCCGCACAAGACCGCGGACTAGGCTCACGGAGACAGACCTTTGTGTAGGTAATGGGTTTGGAGGGCGTGTTTGAGAGAAGGGGAAGACAGGTGACGCTGACCTGTTCGCACGGTGGCACTGGGGGCTGACATCATTTCTGGAACCTTGGAGGCTTCCCCCACCTCAGCCCGCTTTGGCCTGTCCCCTTGCGTCTAACTGTGGGGTGAGACTAAAGGACACGGCCTCAGTGGCCCTTTGGGAGTGCGAGCGGGAACCTCCACGTGTGGGCTCCACTCTGCCGCGCACTCCTTTTTTGACTTTTGTTCACACACTGGGTTATTTTTTATTTCTTGATGCACAGGTGTCCTTCCACGCACATTTTATAGTTGGCCTTTGAAACAATTTGGTCGAATTTGCAGAAATCAAGTGAATGTTGCTGGGAGTTGCTGTTATGAACCAGGTGAGGTTTTGGTACCAAGCAGTGAGCCGCAATCTTTGCTGGGTGGATGTGAGTCAGGGAAGTTGCCAGAGTAAGTGATGCTTGAACTGAGATTTTGAACTCAGATTTTTCTAAATGGTTGTGCGTGAGGAAGTGTGTTCTAGGTTGAGTTGTGAAAGTTTAGAGGAAAGGTAAATATTTCAGTATGGTTCTGGGATGGAAGAGGGAGGAACAAGGTTTGAGTCCTGGGCAAAATGGTGGGTGTTTGGGGAGAGTGGGGATGCAGATGGAGTGAGGGTGGGAGCGTAAACATTTTCTGTGGGTCACAGGGAACCATCAGAACATGGTCAATTTTGCTTTTTGGACAGATCATCCTGGTATCACTGTGAAGGTGGACTAGAGGGTGAAGGTCAGTTAGGACACTTGCAATTTAGGTCAAAGGGGTCAGTCATTCACCTCTTAGTATGAATTTTTTTTTATATTATTATTATTTTTTTTAACGTTTATTTATTTTTGAGACAGAGAGAGACAGAGCATGAACGGGGGAGGGTCAGAGAGAGGGAGACACGGAATCTGAAACAGGCTCCAGGCTCTGAGCTGTCAGCACAGAGCCCGACGCGGGGCTCGAACACATGGACCGTGAGATCATGACCTGAGCCGAAGTCGGACGCTTAACCGACCGAGCCACCCAGGCGCCCCTAGTATGAATTTTTATATACCTATTGCTTCCCTCCAAAACTCTAAGATTAGCGGTAAAGACATGGGAGTTTTATTGAGGTAGTGAGATGACAACAGGATATTTAGAGGCAGTGGTCACAGGCTTGGTGGAGGGGTGCACCTCACTGCACAGGGTTGGCCTCTGGCAGCTTTTAGTCATCGACCACGTGAAGTTGGGACAGGGAGGCAAGCATGGAATTAAAGAGAGTGGAAGGGACAACGATGATCCATGTCATGAGTCAGCTTGGGGTCGGCATCAGCCACACTGATGGGTATACCAGTATGGGATTGTTGAATACTCTGAGAATCCAGAGTTAGAAAGGTGTGACATCTCCCGAACATTTGGTCATGTATTTATCAGTGTGTCCGGGAATGAGTCCGAGATTAAAAGAACAAATAGTTTGGAGATTAAGTCATCAAGTATTCAGCTGTGGCAGTCCCTGTGGTGCCTTGTTTGATCAGTTTAGTAGAAGCAAGAGACAGTGGTTTACAATTGCGAAGCACAAAGCTGCTCTCCCAGAAAGGCCTGAGATCCGGGTAGGGGAAAAATGAGCTAGCAGGCTGGAAAGGTCACGAAGGGAAGTTAACCCATAGCATGGAAAACTGAAAAATGACTTGTTACATCCCTTGTCATGGGTCTAATTTGTTTAAAATCAATTCCATCTGCTCATTTCACACCCTTTGTTCCACTTCCTTGCTGCAATCCACAGTGGATTACTCCATTACTTTAAAAACTGGCTGCACTTACAATAAGCTAATAACTTATTTTGTGGTTAACGGTGTCAGAGATATTCTGGAACATGACCAACATTTATTCTCCCACCTCTCTCTCTTTTCTTTCTTCCTTCCTTCCTTCCTTCCTTCCTTCCTTCCTTCCTTCCTTCCTTTCTTTTCTTTTTCTTTCTTTCTTTCTTTCTTTCTTTCTTTCTTTCTTTCTTTCTTTCTTTCCCTCTCTCCCTCTCTCTCTCCCTCAAGAATGAACTTCTTAGTGCAGCACATTGACTAGGAAATCCTGTAAGTCTCCTTCACCAAACATACTGTTTATAGGCCTGTGGAGTGACACAGGTAGGGGAAAAGGTTCTATAATTCCACTAGACCTTCCTTTTACTCCCTACATAACCTTCAAATGCTCATTTCCCTCCCATGCTCCATACATTACACAAGACTTCTTGGCTGGATTGATTCTGTTTATGGTCTCCAAATCTTAATTTCAAATGAAGCTTGCCCCTTTTCAGGAAAGAATTATCTTCTATGCAATGAACCAGAGTCCCCTGAGGCATTCATTTGAGATGCATCCATTCCCTTAAGGTCTCCTAATCCATTAAAATATGTACAGTATTTCTGGTTAACTAATGGATCATTGGAAAAATGGGATTGCATGCAAGATATAATTCAAAGAAATGCATTTGGAGTTGTTGGCCAATCCATTCATAGGAACATTTGCTGATTGGGAAAATATTTTATTTTTTTGGCTTAATCCTTTGCCAGATCACACAGACTAGTAAAGGTCGTTATTTTTGATTTGTTGGACCTAATTCTGAAGACAGAGCAGCAATGGAATTTGTGATTTTGTCACTGTTCTTGATTAAGAAATGAGTGGCTGGAATTTAAACTCAGTTGAATCTGTACAATCTGTGGATATTACCATTTTTTTCTTTGCTGAGTGCAAGTTATTGCTAGATGCTATCTTATATTCACTCCTGTCTTTTGAAGGGCCAAACATTTTGGAAATCTAATATTTACGAAATTAGATATTCAAATGGAAAGTGGTTTAAAGCTGAGGAATGGGTGTCGAAAGATCCCAGAACATGCACTCACAGTAATTTTACATTTTTCATTACTGAGGTAATTAAAAAATTCCTTAGGGCTGAATTATAGTAAAATTTTATGTATCTTTCCACTAAGCATAAACTAATTTTCTTTCCCACTGGACAGTGTTAATTTAAGTAGGAAATATTTTTAATTCTGTCTCATTTATACATATTACAAAAAATTTCAAGCTTTACTAATTTTATTTAACATTATTTCTTTCTGAGTATTCTTAGATTCAGTAACTGATGGCCATTTAGCATTAAAACTTAAGTAGAAATGAAAGATGTAATTTTGTTGTCTTACTAGTGACCTTTCCTAGTTCATTCCTGATTCTTAGGTGGCCCCATGAAAGTCATAGAGTCTGAACCCTTTATATCTAAGTCCATGAAGTTCATGAAAATATGCCTGTAAGTTTTTCTTTAATGTTAACATCAGGGAAAATATGAAATGTTGCGTGATCTTGGACAGGTCCCTCACTTTAGCTATGAAGGAAATTTACTGACCTAAATTCTCTCCCTCACCTAATTCTTCAAGTAGCAAGTAAAATGCTCAATGAAGCCCTTTGACTCTTTCAAGCCACGGGGTGCCATTTTGTGTCATACAGTTCCAGTGGTATTCAGTTTAGGGTTCACTTTTCTGATACTTATGGAATGAGAGAAATGATGGTAGCACACAGGAAGTGGTGGTAAATCTGATTAAAAACCATTATGTCTGCAAATGGCAAGAAGGAACCGAAAGCATCCATTCTGGTGTAATAATATTCTATAATGGCTCACCCATTTGGAAGTTATGCCCAAGAGAATGCAGTGACAGAGAAAGGAAAGAGGGAGGATGGAGAGAGAACACTGTATGTACCCAGGGCTTGGACTGAATCCATGTGGATCCTGAGAAACTGTGGCGGGACTTTGTACTTCATGTTGTCAGGAATGGCTTGGGCAGGGAAGGATAGAACATCCGCTGTCAACCTTGGGGGAGGAGAAGGAAGGAGAGAGGAAGGATGATGAGGAAGAGGAGAAGGAGAGGAAGGGCGAAGAGTTGTCATTTATTGTAAGCCCCCCTGTGCAAGATGCTCTCCCAGTCCTGGCCATGATAGGGTGAGCTTCACAAGCATTACCTCCACCTACGCTGTGACACTTACAACCACCTACGCTGTAGTAGATAAGTAAATGAAATGTTCTGACTAGGTCACTTGGCTTCATTCCCATAGCTCGTGAGATTTGAAGTGTGGCTTTGAATGGAGGGCCCATTCACAGGCTTTTTCCACAATGTGTCATCATCTCCTTAGAGATTCCTTCTGGGTGTACTTTGGTGTCTATTCTACCCCTCTCCACCTAAACCTATCTCAGGGGGTTCCTAAACCAGTGAGTAGGAGAGTCAAACCTGCAGATTCCAGGCCTTTGCCCAGACCTGTTCAATTTCCTCGGGTGGCCGGTGGCAGTAGATGGATAATGACTGGGTTATACCAGAGGGTATGTGCATTTTAATCAAGGAATTCTTGATTCTATTGAATTCGTCCAGTCATCGTATACCAAGGATCATTATGGGCCTGGCTCTGAACACCTTGAGATTAAAACACATTCTGTCTTTAAGGCTGATGGTCATCTAAATAAGCTTTCCAGATAGGAACAAATATGGATGATAAAGTTTCAGATTTCACAAATGGCAAGTGGAAGAAATCACTTAGAAGAAAAAATCTTGCTGGAATCCTTCATGTTTCTATTACTTGAGTGAACCTCCCCTGTCTGCCCTCAAAACCATCGAGCCAGGATGATCTGCTGAAATCAACCCCACAAATCCCAAGGTTTAAAAATTTCCACACCAAAACTTTTCCTTTTCCCTCTTTGAGGTGATCCTTTATGTTTATTTACCTTTACACATACCTGGTATGATAGCTGAAAAAGACAGCATCATAACACTACTTCTTATGGAGGTGTCAACAAATATAGCAGAGACCACACAGTTCTACCAGTGACCCCCTAATCTAGCCCAGACAAATGAGAGGCGTTTCTGCTTCAATTTTACTCATCTGTAAGGATCGGTAATCTCTAGGAAGTGATTGGCCTCCCTAGAGCCACCTTCCTTCCTTCCTACCTTCCTTCTTTCCTTCCTTCCTTCCTTTTTTCCATTGCTTTTCTTTTTTCCTTTCTTTTCTTTTTCTTTCTTTCTTTCTTTCTTTCTTTCTTTCTTTCTTTCTTTCTTTCTTTCTTTCTTTCTTTCTTTCTTTCTTTCTTTCCTAACATTCCAGCTTTCTCTCAGTTTTTGGAGTTAGATATCATTTAGAAATAAAATTCATAAAAGTAGGCAGGAATTCTGCACTTCTGTCTGACACATACTCTGCTCAACACCCTTTCCTGTGCAGATCCTTGGATCCCTAAGGCTCATTCCAGCCTTCTTATACCAGGATGAGGGTGTAATTACTGTACTATTACTCTGATATTAGTACAGTCATTACAACATAAATCATGTTGTCCAAAACATTACTGTTTATTCTGTTTTCAAGTGACAGTCTCTAGATGTAAATAATGAGAGTGCTTTTGGTTACTATTTCCACATCGATCCTCTCAAATAAGACCACTTTAGGAAAGCAGAGCTGACTCTGAATCTCTGTTGTTTATTTACCAGCACTATTTAACTCCATCTGAATTGTTCTGCTTCTTTCCTCAATTTACTTTTGCAGGCAGTCTGTTCCCCCTTTCTTCACAATTGGCATTCAGATGCTAGGGCACAGTGTCTTACAATGTATCTGTTTGCATGCCTGTCTCCTCCACTAGACTGAAATCCCTGGCAGCAGGAGGCTGTCTTACTCATTTTTGTGCAATGCATGGTACAGAGCTGTACTCTGGCAAATTAATTTTTAAAAAAGATACAGTGGTTAGGTGTTTTTTTCAATCAGACTTTTTTTTTTCCTTCTCTTACTTACCTTTTCTAAATCTTTCAGGTTGACTGTGCAACCTGAAACAGAAGACACAATGTTTCAATAAAATAAGGTTTCTTTTTAATCCTGTGAAAGCATTTCCACTGTTATATTAAACTGTTAACTTTAAAAACAGTCTAGACAAAGGATAAATCAGTGTCATCAGCACATTTTGCAAATGTTTATATTATCTTTTGAAATGCATTTGACTGTACACAAGCACAGGGACATGCTAGATAGAAGAAATCATCTCTCCTGTGCTGGCCAGAGGGCTGTGACCTGTTGCACATCACCTTCTTCCTTCCTTTTTGACTCTTTTTTCCAACCTTCCCATCCCGTCACTTAAAAATCACCAGCTCAGCCCTAACTCTGTAAACATAAATTATTGAATGCTAATAATTTCTGGTAAGCAATTTAGGAGACATTTAAGTCACTAATATAAATGTGATCCCCCTTTTTACCGCAATTTCCAGGGAAAGTGCTACAAAGTGATATGTGGCAATAACAAAGTCAGAAGGAAGGGAATATGAAATTCAGCGAGCAGCGTGAATGATTTGCTGTTAGCATGGGGCCCAATAACACTACAAAGCTATAAACTCTGTCGATCTAGATTGCCCAGTTAGGTGGCAGAGATGCAATTTGTCTTTTCTGAAGCCGCCTGCTGCTTGCTAGCTCCATCTCCTGTCACAGCCTATTAGCTCCCCAAGAAAATTGGTAGGAAATTGCCTGCAGATTGTAGGAAATTGCATCTCCAGGCCCTGGAAAAAATGTAGGATAGCACAACACTGACCCTCCCAGAGCAGCTATTAATACAGCAAGAAGTGACCTTTGACTTGCCGGGAAACGACTTTGCTATTTGCTGAATAAAGACTGTATTATGTGTGGCTGAAGGAAGGTGCAAATGATTATCCTAGCGAGGCTCGAAGCCAACCTGCTTTTGAAAGCCTAAATATTAGTTAAAATAATTTTTTATTTTTTATTTTTTTGGTTTATTTGTTTGTTTTAGGCGCAGAGTGTATGAGTGTTGTGGCTCTGCAGGGAGAAAACGGTCCAGTTGGCTTGTTTTTGAAAGCACCTTTTCCTGAAGGTAAAAAGAAAAAAAAAGTAAATTGTCCCAAGGAAATGCTCACAGATCTCTCAGGCAAAAATCCAGGAAGTAAATCTTTCAAAGATGAGAGTAAAAAACAAAGATGAGCACATTGGAGCATTGTTTTGTTTCCCCCTTGGTTCTGCCGCACATACATCTGGGGCCTCCCCGCCCTCCTCCCTAATTGCGTTTTACAATTCCGTCTATGTCTACTCGCTTCGGAATTATTTTCTTTATAGACCATCCCCAGAAGTTCAGACATCAAGATAATTCAGTGTTCCACAGGGGTACATATTGTGCATATTTTAAGCATCATTAACTTTATGTTACAAAAAAATCAAGATCCTGACATGGTATTTACAGGCTTGTATTTCTACCTAGAAGGATCTCAGCTTGCATTTACAAGCTATAGTTTTGGAGAGGGAGAAGAGAGTTTTAGCTGCTCCTGAATGAATAAGATGCCCTCATTGCCGTTGAACCCTAAGCATTGTCCCCTAATCCTTCCCTCTTCCCCAGTACTGGGTCATTCACTTTCAGTGCCCTTGGGAGCAAATCCAGAATGAGATGGTGGGATGCAGATATACCAGCTTCTCTTCCCTTATGAAGTATAGTGTTACCTTTTATTATTTGCACAAATTAAAAAAGAGCTAAATGAGACTCCTCTCAGCTTTCCCAGAGTTGAGAGGTTTTCTTTCGGTTTGCTGCTTTCTTACATTTGGTGCTTGCTTCTAGAGAGAAAAGTACTGGATATCATGTCATATCAAAGAACACTGAATTTAGCCCACGAATTTCTGAGCTGTTATATGAGCTCTGAGCTTTTATATACTTTACCTGTGTGATTCTGGGTACTTTTTTTTAAGCTTCTAGGGCCTCAGTTTCATTATATAAAAAAATGGATGTTCTCTAAGAACCCTTTGAGATGTTAAATTCTGTGACAAAGGGTAAAAAGGTTGGGGGTGGACTTGAAGGCTGAGCCGCTACTCTGCTTTCTGCCTTCTTGGGCTTTCCTTGACTGACTATCCTTGGAGAAGGAGTTCTATTTGGCCAAAGAATGTGTTTTGGAGTCTGTAAGCAGCCAACATGCAACCAGCTGATTGACCGATCATTATGCATCAAGACTTGCCTATGTCTACAGAAGACCCCAAGGAACTTCTTAAGACGTGACCCCTGGGGGCATACTGATTACCAGGGTGAGTAGACATTGCGGGGTAGAAGATCCATTCCAGGAGTGCTGCTAGGTAGTGGAACTTAGGTATAGAGTTGATATATATAGCCCCACATTATAGAATATGGGACGGAATATCAAAAGAGGTCCAGTTAACCTTAAAAATATTATGTTACGTCAAAAAGCCAGACACAGAAATTCACATAGTATATAATTCCACTTATATGAAATACTCAGAACAGGTAAATCAATAGAGATAGAAAGCAGATGAGTGGTTGCCAGGGGGTAGGGGATGTGGAGGATGGGGTAATGGGGAGTGATTGTTTAATGGATACAGGTTTTCCTTTTAGAGAAATGAGAATATTTTGGAACTAGATAGAGGTAATGATTGAACAACCTTGTGAATTTACTAAATGCCACTGAATCATATACTTTAAAATGCTTGATTTTATGTTATGTGAATTTTACCTCAGTAAAAGAAATATGTCTGGTTAAATTGATGAATAAAAGGACAAATGGAAGAACATATAATTACCTATTATATAAAATGGACATTTTAGCCCAGGCGATATAACTCTTGCCCCAATACAAACTACCCTGTAACCTTTCTTGTCTGCCTTTGTTTCCACTCTAATCTTTGACCATGAGGATGATTTGAGAGATGACTGGAAGTTCTGATGTCCACAGTTCCAAAAGCCAATGCTAGGGCTGATTTTGAGATGATTTATGAACACCATTTTTCCTACAGGCTCCTTCAAAATCCAGTTCAGATCCAAGTCTTTTCTAAAAGGCTTTCAGTCCTTCCAGTTGAAAGAGATCTCTGCCTTCTCTGAATGAATGGTGTTTATGTACCTTTTTAGGGCTTTACTCGCTTCCTATCTTGGAGGATAGCTGTTTATTTTTCAGACATGCCTTACCTCCCCTACTTGAGGCCAGAATCACATCCTTCTCACCTCTCTGTCCTCCCAGACACTAGGGCAGTGTGTACTCAGTAAACATTTGAGCCCTTGCTCTTGTTTTCTTCTCTACCTGAAATGTCCTTTGTAGAATTCCACAGCAGTTCTTTCTCCCCTTCTGTTTAGCTGCTGGATTTTGTTAGGGATCTACCCAGTCCCCATTCTCAGTCTCTGAAATTCAGGTTGGGTGGAATGCCTCCCTGTATGTATGCCATCCCTCCAGCCATCTTCATGTGTGGGCTCATTAGCATATTCCAAATTTGAGACACTCCACAGAGATTGCAGTTTTAGGCCCACGTAAACCTGGAGCTGAAGATGACTGTTGGCCATGGTGTGGGAAGAACTGGCCTGGGAATAAAGCTAACATGAAGAAAAGCAAAGCTGAGCAGTGGAGAGAGCCTGGTTCTGAGAATATTGTTTGGATACCAGGGTTCTGCCAGCCTGCAGCCAAACTTGCTCTTGGTCTTCTCAGTTTCATAAGCCAACCATTCCCTCTTTTTCAATGAAGCCAGTTTGACTTTGTCATTTGTCATTGAAAGACTCCTGTCTGATGCATTTTTTGGTATCTCTTTGCCATGTTCAAAACATCTTCAAGGCTTGGGTAAGATTGTAAGATCAGATATTCCCTGGGATGCCCTCATATCTTCTTCTTTTCTTTAATATTTTTAATGTTTATTTATTTATTTTTGAGACAGAGAAAGAGTGACAGATAGCAAGAGAGAGCACAAGTAGGGGAGGGACAGAGAGAGACACACAGAATGTGAAGCAGGCTCCAGGCTCTGCACCATCAGTGCAGACCCCGATGCGGGCCTCAAACCTATGAACTGTGAGATCATGACCTGAGCTGAAGTCGGACGTTTAACTGACTGAGCCACCCAGGCACCCCACATCTTCTTATATTTTTATTTTATTACCCTTTTATTTACTATTATACTTTCTACTTAAAAAAAAAAATTTTTTTTTTGAGAGAGTGCAAGCTGGGGAGAGGGAGAGAGAATCTTAAGCAGGCTCCACACTGGGTGTGGAACCCAGTGTAGGGCTCCGTCTCACAACTGTGAGATTACGATCTGAGTTGAAATCAAGAGTTGGATGTTTAACCAACTGAGCCACTTGAAACCCTACTATCCTACTTTCAACAGAGATTTATTGAGCATTAGCATAAAAGGAGATATATAAAAAAATAAGATTATTTTTACTTTGAGGGAATAATATTTACAGAAAGCCTTCTATTTAGGGAATTTTTTTGTAATTTTATCTTCTTTAATCTTTACATTAGTCTGTGAGATGAATAATACTACTTGCCTTTTATAGATAAGGTAACTGAGGATCAAAGAGGATCAGAGGTTGTAAAATTATTCAGATGCATGATCCCACAGTTTGATCATTTGGACTCTAATTTGAACATTTTCTTTCTTTGTTCTAACAACGCAGTCTGCCTTGCATTATGTATTTTGTTTTTTGTTTTTTTTTTTTTTTTTTTGGTCTTCTCCAGTAGGCTCTAGATTCCTTAAGGGTAGGGACTGCAGCTTACTTATTTTTCCATCAACTACACATAGTCTCTTGATGATAAGTATTTTTTGGGGTGACTTGATAGATGAGTGAACCACAGCTGAATGAATAATTTGTGTCTCTGAATCCAAGCCAGAATTCATAGCTCCAGATTCAAATGAGCTAGAAATGCCAAAATGCTATTTCTGAGGCTCAGAGAATTCTACACCTGTGTAGCCATTTACTTCCTCCGAAGCATCACCCCATCATGGGAGCGTGTGTGGAGCCCTCAGGACTCAGAATCAGTAAAGGTTTACCATTAAGCAAATGATGTTTCAACTTCAGGGCCACTCACTTGCAAGGTCATTTGTATGAAATTTGTAAAAGTAAAATATTTTAAACATATTGTTTAAAATCATGGTCTTTTTCCATTCCAGCACTCCTTCCACTGTTCTTTCCTTTGCATAGGGTGGTATTGGAATGGCCATATGTGTTGAGAATCTAACGAAGAAGAAACTGAATTGAGGATATGTGCAGTCTGGAGTTAGTGAGATGTGTTTATGTGGTTCGTAGTCACTTTTAGAAGGACATAGTGAATGTTTATTTAGAATGAGGGTTAGGCTAGGTGTCCTGCTGTGGGAATGGCTTCCAGGAACGTCCCTACAGCCCACTGTGCCAGTTGAGGCAGTGTTTTGCCATGAAGGTGTGAGGAAGGAGTGGTCTTGCCCTGTGAACATAACATCTCAGAGCCCAGCACTGTAAGGGTGTGAGTAGTGGAGAGAAAAAAACTGAAACACACAGAGTCAGAAACTAATAAGGACAATTTGTTCAGTCCTCAGCTCTTAGTAGAAAATTTGCTTCTCATCGAAGCCTAGTAAATGAAAGTTCTTTCCTCTCAGGAATATAGCCTGATAATGTAACATATACAGTTATAAAAACACCATAATTTTTTTCCCCATTGTGATGGGAATTGAAGAAAATACAAAATTGGTATAGGGCCTTGCAAAGGACCCATGGGAGTGAGGGGCCCTGAAGCTGAAGCTTCATCTGCTTCATGGTAAATCTGCTTCTGAAAATGCTTTTCAGAATTGTTGTGTGAAGAGATGGTCAAGGATGCAAACAAAAAATTTTAGGGAGAAATATTAGTCCGGTGCATCAGAAAGTTACAGATGTCAGGTTTTTTTTTACATATCTTGTGAATTTTGTGATATTTTCCACTTAAAAAAAAATGATTATGTGTTGTGACTTTTTTCATTCTAAAGAAATACTAAGTATTCTTTGTGCTAAAGAGCACCTCCCTCTCTCTGACAAAAATGTAAAAGCTCCAGGCCTGCAGAATCTGGATTTGCCCCTGCTGAGAGTAGTTATCAAATGACTTTAGTTTGGTCATTTCCCCAAACACTTGTGAAATTCAGCTCACCGTATTTCACATCCTTCTGGAGAAGTATTCACTTTCCATTTTCTTCAGGGACAGGGAACGCTGCATGTTTGTGATGTATGTGTTTACAAATTCTAAAGTGGCAGGATTCCTCTTGCTTTCTAACTGTGCAGTAATTTCTTTGGATTCTGTGTAATAATCTCAGCTTCAGGATCTTGGAGAGCACCATTTTTTGCCATTGAGTAGTACACAAGACAAGACTTTCTGGCTTAGCATAAAATATCGAAATTGTGTTTGTAGTGGAGTACTATTAGCTACAATTTATGCACAAATAGGCCAAGGCCCAGGGAAAAAATTGCTTTACCCAAGTTCATGAGATAATGAATATCAGAGCTGCAATTACAATTTTCCAACTCCCCAACTGTACATGCAATTTGCAGGTTTACAGTCCTGTACAAAAAACCAACAGAGAACACAGATGGGCTTCTAACCCCTGCTAATGAGAGCATCACTCTTCATTGCTGGGATAATTAAGCAAATATTTAGTGGTCAGAAACCCACCCAGACTTTAAATAAAATCAGTCAAACCCCAATCCCTTGGGAGATGTTGGTTTTGGAGTTTTTTGTTTTTTTTTTAAACTCTGAAGTGTAACTGTGTGTGTGTGTGTGTGTGTGTGTGTGTGTGTGTGTTGTGTCTAGTTCCTATTTTTATGATTTAAACCAGAGGAGAGTTAGTCCAAGTACACTGTGCCCGCTGAAAAGCCAAATTCCCCAGAAAGACTATGCTTCTGACACTCAAAAGGCACCAGGTCAGGAGAGCATTTTCTCTGTTGATTGCTCCTTTTTTTCTTCAGAACTTTCCTTCTTCCTCACAGAATTAGACCCTTTAAGTAAATTGCAAACAGTTCCCCCTGTGTGAAGCAGTGTCTAGCCTAACACACTACCTGACACAATCGTTGACATTTCTTGTGTAAATAACAGCAGCTGGATTCAGCACTTTCAAGAATGAAAGTCGAAAAAATAATGAACTGCTTTTTTTCCCAAAGATAAAAGCACACTATATGTTCCAGAAATTATAAGGGTATAAAGTAAAAAGAGGAGCAAATTAATATACAACTATTGTTTATTTTTGTTATAACACATCCATTTGACCTTTTTACTCCAGATTTTCCTTACTCAACTATACCTTTTTCTCCATAGAATTTATCACCTTTGAATAAACTATAGAATGTATTTATTTATTGTGAATATAGTTTATTATCTGTCTCTGCCTGCTAGAATGTGAGATCTAAGGGGACAAGAATTTTTATCTGGGTGTATCCCAAACACCTAAGGTAGCACCTGGTGTATAATAGGAACTCAAGAAGTAGTTGACTGTGTACTATGTTTCAGCACTTGGAGAGCAAAAAATGAATATAATATTGTACTTTCCTCTGAGAAGCTTTATTACTTTTTCTATGGATTGAAATTCCAGAATATTGGCATTAAGTATTTATACCATCTTTTCGTATCTTTCCTGTTAGAACCTTGATTTGTTTGAGATGGCAATATGTGTTGTGAAAACAATCCATTGTCTAGCCTTTCCTGCAGCTTTTTTCTCAATTCTGGCCGGCCAGCAAGACCTAAGTTAAGTTCTGTTAGGGATATCGAGGAAAGTTTTGTTTTCTTGATACAGACATATCATTTTCCTCTTTGTCACTTGTTTCTTCTGTGTGTCTGAAATATAGATGTGATGCTGGGAGGTATGGCTGCCATATAGAGACCATGAGGATGAAAGCAAAATGCTAAAGATGGCAGCATGAAAAGATAATAATAGAGCAGGATGGCCTACTCCTCAACTTGTCACTAGAGGAAAATAAAGCCCTATTTGCTTAACCTTTTTTATGTGGATCTACGTTACATTGAACCCCAAAACAATCCTACAAAATACACCCATATCAAATTGCGACTTAACTATTTTTAGTATTTTCCGTAATCCCAGTCTTTCAGAGAACTAATAAGTCCATTGGGTAAATTCTACATTTTGGTGTCTTCCTATCCTGGAGCCAGGGAGTTTCAGAAATAGAGGGGGGAAGAAAGAAGAGTGGAGAGGATTGCTCTATGGCCTGCTGCAAGGAAAACACTTAACAGATAGATCTAGATTCATTAAAAAGCTAGATGACAAGCTGTCTGCTCTTTAGCAAGCAACCACTTTTTAGCAGAGGCTATTTGTTTTCCTCTCCCTCGTGGCACTAGATTATTGTAGATTTATTGCTATCTGTGTGCAGGGAGTTGGTAGAGATACTGAAAATTCAGATAATAGAGCTGAATCATTTGGAGATCTTTTGTGCTAATATAAGTGGTTGTTGCAACTCAACAAAAGTATATGATATACATGTGTGCTTGAGTGTGCAAGGGAGTGTGAGAGCATCCTCCTTGCATCTGGAAACTAGCCTGTAATAGTTCTCTCTTTAACTCAGCCAGAATAATTATTCCCACCAGTGGCTGTTACTCTGATATTTGCACAATAGTAAGTGTTATTTATTTATTTTTGGTAGATTAGCTGGAAGCACCACACACACACACACACACACACACACACGCACACGCAAATATCCCCCTTATATCTGGGAAATGCACATGCCTCTGTTATGGATTTTCAGATTTGGTATTGCGGTTTTTTGTTTGTTTGTTTTGGATATAAAGGTAATCCTATAAAGAGAAACTTACAGTTCCCTTCTGCAAAGAACATTTAGTAACATGAGCTGTAGATGTGCTGTTTTTTTTTTTTTTTGTAAGATGCTATCTTATTATAGAAAATCTCTTTTTAAACCTTTTTAAAATTTAAGATGGCAATTTCCTATGCTTCATTCATCAAAAAGAAACCATTCAGTTATTTCTCTGTTTTTCTACCTCTGCAGGAGTGCTCTGCCACTATGCTCTTTTGAGGAAATTTGTCTTATGAGGAGAAAAATGAAAGGAAAGAGATAAGAAACAATAAGGGTGCTTCAGTTCTGGTCAGTTTTGTCTAGCCTAGAAACTGCCAAGTTCTCCTAGAAAAAGAACTCTAATTGCAGTTTAAATGACTTCTTATTCTTGGATTCTTCTTCGCCTTTTTTTTTATTATTTAAGAAATTGATTGCTAATTTCAAATATATTTTTTATCTCATTATATTTTTTAATGAAAATTTGAAGATAAACAAAATTGATTTATTCCACAATAAAACTCAAAAATTCTGTCGCTAACCAGAAACATGTCCAGGGAACAAGTATTACCTTAATTGTCTCCTGGGAGTCATTTCAGTATTTAAAAATAAAGATAGAGCTTACTTCCACTCTCTCCACCCCAATATTTATACATCCATTTCTCTTTATCAGTAGAGTCCTGGAACCCAGAATAAAGATGGCATACACAGCTAGGTCAGGTCATATGAGTAAGTCGTGGCCAGAATTGTTGTGTACAACTTCTGGGAAATGGAAGTGATATGTCTTTCTCCTGTTCTCTTTCATTCATGGCATGTGAATGTGATGGCTTGACCACTTGAAGGAATTTTTTCTTCAATGTGTATTTTCTTGGGAGTCACACAGCCAGAGGGGAATTCTTTTATCATACCCAAATAAATGGGGTTTGTGGTTAGAAATTCTCAAGGCATAATTTTTTTTTTCTATTTCATCTGAAGCCAAAGTCAAAGCTCAGTGAGGCATATATTCCCAGAATCTCCCTCTGTAAAGTGCATGGAGTGTTTTTTTCCTCTGTCCTCTGAGAGTGTGTGTATTTGGTAAGGGGGTGGAGGTGTGGGGAACTTTATACCCAAGCTTCTCAGACTGACCTGTTCTCATGCTAGAACTGGGGTGCGGCCCAGGGAAGAATGAGTTATAAGCCTCTTGAAGATTTTTAGATAATCCTAAGACAAGTTCTTTCTTTACTGCTTGCTTACTGTTCTGGATTCACAGTTTTCATCTCTGGCCTCCAATCCATCCTTGTATTTTCCTGCTAGCGAAGCCATGCATTCAAATGACATTTTAAATATTTTATTCAGCATTTTAGCTCTGCCTGGAGGGATGAATCTGCCATGTTGCTGGAAACAGAATTCCAAATTCTGTTTGTTTCATCTTCAAAAAATAATGCTTACTTAATTACTTTATATTCATCTGCATTACTTCTGTTATTTTCCCTCATTTCTTATGGTAGACACTGAGCTGTGGGTTTCCCTTCATTTCCCTCTTTCCTTTCCTTCTTCCATTCCTTTTTTCTTTTAATTTTTCATTTTGTTTTCTTTCCTCCTCTCTCATTCTTTCCTCCTCCTTTTCTTTCCTCTCCCTTTCCTTCTCTTTTTTTTTTTTCTTTCTCAATCCTTCTTCCTTTTTGAAGGAATCCCTGGCTCTAGAGCCCAATGTAGCAATGGATTTTAAGGAAGAAGTAAAAGAATCAATATTTACTTCCACATTTATTAAGTGCCTACTGTGTGTCAGGCACTGTGCTAGGAACTGATGCTTTATGGATGAATAAGGACCTGCTTTCAAATACCCAGTTGTGTGGGGGTGATGGTACCGTGTGGAGAGCTGTTAGGGAGAAGTACACAGTGCGAAGTGAACACAGAATATGCGGAAGGTTTCCTGAAGGAGACCATCATTAAGGATAATCTGTACATAGGAGTTCCTCTTTGAGAGACCTCATATGAGCTAATACTGTAGGAGAGGAGTGCATAAAGGAGTCTAGTCCCTGGAACTGGAGTTCTGTCTGGGAAACAAACACTATGTTATTATTGCTTATGTTACCTGTGCATGAGACTTTTTTTTTAGTCCTGAAAATCACAATACATTTTTCCTGTGGCAGTGGAGTTAAGCAATCACATCTAGGAAGAATAGGAGGAATCTTCTGCTTTTGCATGGGTGGATAAAATGCTCAGGGAGCTCCAAATTCAAGAAACAGAGTCCCAGTGAGTCAGGGGATATCCTTTTTATCTCAAAGGATAAAATAACTGCCCATGGTTTCTTTGCAGTCACAGCTTGGTGACCTCAAATAATGCTTTGCAAAAGAGTAGACACAGACCATTACAAAATGTATTTTGTTGTACTCCGATACTGAACATACCTTAATTGAGATGGGTGAAATAATGACCTAGAGATAGGATCGTTTCTACAGGTTCATTTTCCAGTTACCATAATGTAAAGTGAAATTCTCAGTTTGTTAAAATGCACTCTGTTAGGATCATGCTTTGCACCAGTATCCCAAGACATGTAAATTTTTGTACAAAAGTAGAAAGTGAGAAAGCAGACCATGCAAAGAACAGGTCGATGGACATTTTTCGGTCTGTGTCCTGCCTCTTTCCTTGGGTATACCGATCGGCTAGCCCAGGGCCCTGCAGATAACATACTGCGTGTGCTCTTGGTTGTAGATCACAGCTGAACAAACTGCTCTGGAGTGTGAAAGGTCAGCACAGTGTAAACAGAAATCAGCAGTGACCTATGGAGTCGTCTCAAGACATAATAAATACCGTCTTCATGGTCCTTCCCACCTTCTGCTGATTCAGGTATTCTCTAGCACCATGTGGCTTGTCCCTGGAGCAATATTTCAAATCCAGCAGACCATTGTATTTGGAGTAGATTTTCTACCTATGCTTTTAATTTTGGCAAAATAACTTTTAGCTCCTTCTGAAAATGTAATCATACAGGGAGCTTCACTGAGAAAGAATAAAATACTTTTGAAAACACTTCATTAGCTTTTGCTATCATTAGTTTTGCTAGTCTGGAAGAACTTCTCCTAGGTTTAGGGGATAAAAATGAATTTTTTTTCAATCCAGAATAGAATTTTGTGGCAGAATCATTAACTTTTCTTCTTCTTGAAATCCCCCAGTGACCACTTATTGTTCTGTACCCCTTTATTGAGGGGCATCCAGGCCAGTATTACCTCTTGCCAGAGTAGGGTTGGGCTCACATTCATCCTTTTCCCTTCCCTGGGACAGCCGCAAATCAGTCAGGAGAGGCTGTACTAGTCCTTGCCCGTGTTTGGTAAAAAGATTCTCTCAGATTGTGCTTTGCCTTCAGCTAGCTCATACTCACCTGTGGAGGTTTTTTTTTTTTTTTTTTTTTCCAACGTTTTTTATTTATTTTTGGGACAGAGAGAGACAGAGCATGAACGGGGGAGGGGCAGAGAGAGAGGGAGACACAGAATCGGAAACAGGCTCCAGGCTCCGAGCCATCAGCCCAGAGCCTGACGCGGGGCTCGAACTCACGGACCCCGAGATCGTGACCTGGCTGAAGTCGGACGTTCAACCGACTGTGCCACCCAGGCACCCCTCACCTGTGGAGGTTTTTAAAGACAGAGTTGCTCACCTGGACCTGAGGTACCTGGATCTACTGTGAGTAGATCATACACTATGTTTCCTGTGTACTCCAGGGCAAAGTTTAGGGAGGCTGTGTGAATGTATGTGAGAATGCTTCCAATTCCCATCATATGCAAGATTCATGTAGATTTGTCTAATGGGATAGCCTTGCAGAAGACCTAAAGCCACTCATAGAATAATACAATCTGACACTGTGCTGGTAGACATAAGTATAGAGGGTGATAGGAGGGAGAACTTCCTTCTGCTCCAAGCCAAACCAAACAGAAAGCCCAATCCATAACCTATAATAACTTAACCCAGATGGTCGTATTTTCTTTAGACTGCAAACCATTCCCAGTGAATTCATTAGTTTCAGTGTTTCTTCTTTTCTATTCTTGTAGTTAACATTTTGGCTTGCCAAATTCTAGCCATCCAAGAACAGGAGAGATCAGATGCTTCAGATTAAACAGTTCAAAGTCAGTGACATTTGGTTAAAATAAATAAATGGAATAAAATGGACTGCAGACTCACAGGTCCAAAAGCTAAAACTCGTTGACTGAGACTTAGTGCTATTAGATGGTTGGTTTTACTCAGAAGTCAAGAGCTCATGAAAAATAAAGCCAATAACCATAGCACCAAAGAGAAAGTGGGGATATTATGTTGAGGGAATGGTCCATTCTCACCTGCTGTGTGGCATCATTTTAAGTCCTGGCAACATTTCCAAGTGAAATAAAGCAACAAAAACAGTTAGAAACTAAAACAGGGGGTGAGAATATGTTGGTCTTTTATGTCTTCAACTTTGGGGGGTTGTGATTACTCAGGGTAGAAAATTGGATGAAAAGGAACAAAGTTAAAAGTTAAAGAGGACTAAAGAATTAAGAATAAAGTTAAAGTCTGGTTTAGAGAATTATGTGCATATATTTGTATTTTAGCAATTTTTCATCCTGTATTAGATGCATTTAAAAATGAAAAACAAGGGCTTGTGACTGGATAAAAATAACTTCAAAACCTATTATCAGTCATTTTTACCCTACACCCTTTTGATTTTCAAACTCCTCACCTTGCTTGGCAAATTAAGATCTTCTTAGCTTACTCTGAATACCATTTCTTCTTTGACCTTCATGTTCACCCTGTATATTTGAAGCTGCCCATGCTCATCTCCCTTTATGTCCTCACAGCACTCCTTAAATCTAGCACCTGCCTAAATTTTTTCCCAATTTAGAAGATTCAACTTATTCTTCAATACAAAAGGAAACATACCTCTCCCTGGACATCTAGCCATCATCCTGCACATGTCCACATGGTCTTTGTTGGGATATGTACTTTGCAAGGGTAAGACCACGGTGTCTGGTAAGCTTGTATGGTCCTTCTTCTATGCCACAACCCATATGGGCACTCAGTAAATGTCGAATTGAAGTGAATTGTGTTCCAGTGCATTTATTGGCAAATGTACTTCGGTAGGTCAAGATGCATCTCTTTTAGCAGTGCTCAGTGGTTTTCTTTTTGAATGTGCTCCTGACTAGACCAGAGTTGTTGGATGTCTCTGAAAATTGTTCACAGCTTGCTAAACAAGGAAGCAGCATGATTGTATTATTGCATTGCAGACATGTCTCAGGTTTACACATCAAGGAAATTCCATTTTACTTTACAAATGGTTGTTCTTTTTCTTTTGTTCTCATTTCTTCCTCCTCCATTGCCTTCTTCCTCCCTCCGTCCCTCCCTTCCTTCCCTTCTTCCTCCCTTCATCATCTCTTCCTTATCCCTTCCCTTTCTTTCTTTTACTTTCTTTTTAACAAAGCCGTCTTATGAAACTCAGACATTATTTATAACAGGATCAACAGCAGTGAAGGGCTGTCTTTTTCAGCCTGGCAAAGCTGGACAAATGCATTTCCAGAAGCCTGGCCTCATACTTCCATTGAGGAAGGTGTCAACATGTATGAGCTGAGTCAAGGCTGGCCCAGCTTGGGGCTCTGCTTGGGAATGGCATTGGCTCCAACAGTGGGAACACTGAGTTCCTAGCTTCAGGCTTTCAGTTCTCTCTATAGCTTAATGGCTCACAGCCCTTTTATGAGACAGCTGGATAACAATGTGCTTTTATGATAGCCTGATTCTTTTTTCCCCTTTTAAATCTCAAACTGTACTGTATAAGACATTCTGTCTCCTATCGTTCCTTCAACAAGGCCTGAATAGCCAAGGCAAGTGCTCCTGAAGCACTTGTTTATTTCCTTGGATTTTTTCCCCTCACAATAAAAGAATAAGGGGAAAAGTAAGGTCCTGGATGTGAAAGGTGGCTGGTAAAGGCCTCTGTGTGAGGTTCTTGGTGAGATAATCTCATTCTGAAGATCTGGGTGACTGGAATTTCCTTTCCTCCCATCCCCCGCAGACATCCCCCTCCCCAACAACCTTCTAATACAAATCCTTAAGCATTAAGTCAGGCGGAAAATGAGTCTACTCTACATTTATCTTCCTGAATGGCAGTCAACTCCCGCTTAATCTTTCAACATATATTTGTTCAATGGATCAACAGATTGTGTAAGCAGCATGACGGTTGGGTTTAGAAATGTGTCTGCTCATGTTTGGTTTGTGCTGAACCATTGACCATTCTGTTTGTGAATCCATCATAAATTATATCTCTGAGTTACCTAGCACTAGGGATGGGGACAGAGGACAGTGCTCATACAGGCTGAAAGACTTTTTTAGTCACTGCCATTTTCCAGTATTGAGAATACTGACTTGTTTTATTTTGGAATGCTTTTTAATATTTTCAAACTAGAAAACCTCAAATTTAATTCCATCCTCTTTTCCCAGAGATGTCTTTTACATATTCTTTTACATATTCTTCTTATGTATTCTTTCCCTATTGAAACAAAGTAGGTTTGAAAGCACACAGTAATTAATAAAATAGTGTAATATATTAATAAGAAGGTTAAGAATTAAAAACCTGTGACTCTCTGGACATACTGGTTCAAACCACTGCTCCTTAAAAACCAGAGGAGTTTGTATGATAAAAGATTGAGGGATCAATCAGTCAATTCATCACACAAGTGATTTGACCTTTTTTTTTTTTTAATGAATTGACAATTTCATTAAATTTTCAAATTGTTATCCAACCAGTCAACCAGATTCCTTTGTTCCTTCTGCATTAAAGGCAATGGAAAAGATATAAAAAGGCAGGCAAATTTCCTGACTTCAGTAATTTAAATCAAGTTGGAAGAGTAATGTGTATGTTTTTTTTAAAGGTATTATGAGGATTCCTAAATAAAAATGAGGGGATGATGGGGCGCCTGGGTGGCTCAGTCACTTGAGTATCTGACTTCAGCTCAGGTCATGATCTCACAGTTTGTGAGTTTGAGCCCCACATCGGGCTCTGTGCTGACAGCTCAGAGCCTGGAGCCTGCTTTGGGTTCTGTGTCTCCCTCTCTCTCTGTTCCTCCCCTGCTCACACTCTGTCTCTCTCTCAAAATAAATAAAGATTAAAAAAAATTTAAAAAAAAAATTTTTTTTTAACGTTTATTTATTTTTGAGACAGAGAGAGACAGAGCATGAATGGGGGAGGGTCAGAGAGAGGGAGACACAGAATCCGAAACAGGCTCCAGGCTCTGAGCTGTCAGCACAGGGCCCGACGCGGGGCTCGAACCCACGGACCGTGAGATCATGACCTGAGCCGAAGTCGGCCGCTCAACCGACTGAGCCACCCAGGCGCGCCCCCCCAAAAAAATTTTTTTTTAAATGAGGGGATGAGAAAATTTGTGTTGTAATAGTGTAGTTTGTGTACAAGAAGGAGTAATTTGCAGGGAAGTTTTATTTATTTGAAAAGTGTTCAGCAGTATTTGTAGAACACAGAATTTTGGGAGCACCAAACGTATAATGCACAGTAAGGTAGATTTACTTGATGCTTAAGATTGAAATAGGAAGAGTGGAAGTAGATGTGTGGATGAGGAAAGGAAGTTGATGTTAGCCATCATGCACTTGTCAAGCCCAACTCGTGTCCAAGCTAGGCCTGAGGTGGGGAGCTGCAAGAAGAGCTGCAGGTTCTCGTGAGTAGATTTTTGCATGTCAAAGTGCACGCTTGTTAGATAAGAGGACATTTCCTTAAATTTTAAGCGTCACATTCTTGCATTTCAAAATGGAGGCATAATCATACTATGAAATAATCAAGGTGGAATTCTACTTATAACAGTAAATAATATATTATTTCTTAAAACCTATTGATGTTACATTGTAAGTATTTAGTCATCTCTGTGCTTCTTTTGCCATACTGACTCCCTCTACCAATTCTGTGAGCTTGGGAAAGCGTTGTTACCCTCATTAGTATGGGAAGGAACCTGCAAGTTCTGGTAGACAAGCACCCAAGGTCATGGAGCTAGTTAAAGGGAGATTTGGCACCAGTGCCTCTTGATTCCTACCTCTGGGCTTTATCCTCTTGTATTCAGCATCCTTTAAAAATAATTTTTTTAATGTTTATTTTTTGAGAGAGAGAGAGAGCGTGCGCGAGAGTCAGCGAGCATGAGTGTTGGGGGGTGGGCCGAGAGAAAGGGAGGCAAAGAATCTGAAGCAAGCTCCAGGCTCTGAGCTGTCAGCACAGAGCCCAATGGGGGGCTCAGACCACGAACTGTGATCATGACCTGAGTCGAAGTCGGATGCTTAACCAACTGAGCCACCCAGGTGCTCCGTAGCATCCTTTGATTAAGTTTCACAATGAAGGGTAAGAAGTTTGATTTGAAAACTCATCTCTTGATTCTGTTTTTCTGCTGAGAAATACTAACCAGTGTTTTTCTTTAGCTCAAGATTTGTTTTAATTTTTTTTAATGTTTTATGTTTAATTTATTTTTGAAAGACAGAGACAGAGCTGTCAATACAGAGCCTGATGTGGGGCTTGAACTCATGAATTGTGAGGTCATGACCTGAGCTGAAGTCAGATGCTTAACTGACTGAGCCACCCAGGTGCCCCAGCTCAGGATATGTTTTAATATTTATAGGTGAATTAATCTGTAGATGCCAAGACAATTTTTTTTTGCAAATGGAGATAACCTGTTATGGTGATTCAGTACTGACTGATGTCTCCACACATGTTGAATGTGGAGCAACAGTAATAGAATCCATCATATCCAATAAACAAAATACCAACAGAAAGTCCTTTAGGAGCCACTGAATTATGAGACATTCAGGCTTTGGAGTGTTTTCCCAGATTTGATGGCATTGAAAGGCACAGAGAAGCTGCGGTATTAGACTCAAAATTGGTAGTGATGGTTTTCCTTGATTTCAGAAGGAAAAACTCACTGAAACCAGTCCAAGAAAGGAGCAAGGAATTCTTATGAGGTTTCATGGGGTCTATCAGGAAATAGAGCTAGTAGAGGGGCCTTACAAGTCCTGTTGCTGGGAAGACATGGAAACCATGACCTTTCCTTGACTAATGTAGATTTAGGAAAACTTTGGGTTAGGTAACTACCCTGGGTCCAATCACCTGAGGGACTCAGGGTGTTGCACATCACTGTGTCTATTCGGAAGAGGGTATGGACAGAACTAACAATGGCCTGTGTCTTTCATTAAGAGTATTCTATTCTGTTTACCTTACCCTACAGCTAATGGACTCAGTAGACTCTAAATGTTTCCCCCAATTTGATTAGGGTTGATCTGATTATTTATAATTGTTGAGAAGCATAACGGCATTTTGTTTGCACTGCAGTTTATTATGCAATATTTGATTTCCTCTAAAAACAGAGGGAAATTGTAATATTCAAAATGACTGTATCAGTCAATAGCAGGGACAGAAATTTGAATTCTGTATATTCTGGCCATATGGACTATGGTTATCCCAGTGTTTCCTAATAGAAGAAAAGAAAAAAAATCATTAATTATTTAGGTATATCTGGTAAACATAGACTCTTTACTAATAAGGGCCAGAGGAAATATATGAGCTCAGTTTTATCCTTCTTCACAGAGATGTTTCTGAAACAGTGCTGCTTTGATTTGGCCTTCTGTGTCCTCTCACATTTCAGGGCAGGAGTTTTCATCATGTAGCATGAAAACTCTGGAATCCTTGAAATCTTTCCAGGTTGATGTTATGGGCGACTGAACTCTGTCTCCCCCAGATCCATGTATTGAATCAGTAACTCTCAATGTAACTGTATTTGGAGACAGGGACTTTAAGGAGGTAATTAAGGTTAAAGGAGGTTGTAAGGGTAGGGCCCTAACCTGATAGGACTGATGTCCTTATAAGAAGAGGAGAGTCACCAGGGAACTCTCTGTCTCCATATGCACACAGAGGAAAGGCCATGTGACAATAAGGCAGGAAGGCAGCCAGCTACAAGCCAGGAGGAGAGGTCTTAGTAGAAACCAGCCCTGCCAGCACCTTGCTCTTGGAATTCCAGCCTCCAGAACTGTGAGAAAATAAGTTTCTGTTGTTAGGCCACCCAGTCAGTTATTCTGTTATGGCAGTCTGAGGAGTCTAATACAGATATTTTTATAGATGAGGAAGCTGAACTGCAGACAGATGAGGTAACAAGGTATGAAGTGGCAAAAACAGAATTTGAAACAGCCCCTTCTGAATCCATGATGATGACCTTTCTCCTACCTCTTCTGTCTGTCTAATTGCCCCTAAAACTTTAAGTGTTGAAAGCTCTTAGTGGTGTGAAATTTATAGGGGGGAGTCAAAAAGTTTGGAAGTAATGAAATGCTGGCTGAAACTAGAGGCAGAACCTGACCGTCTCCTGGTTGTGATGAGGCGGCTAAGGGAACACCCTGAAGACTGTGCTCCTGGCAGACTCATGGCGCTGAGTCATCCTAAGGTCCTTCGGAGGGAAGTGGAGAAAGGGGGCCATTGTAATTGTCAACTGGAAAGGAATTGGGAAAGGTGGGAGCAAGACTGCAAACTGCATGCTCTCTCATCTTTGTATTCAGGCTGGACATAACCAGACCACTTGGAGCCATCCAAGAAAGTAGATCTCACATAGAGGGGGTTAATATTTGAGTAGAATCGGCTTCAACATTCACTGTTAAGGAGATTTTGAAATGCTGCCAGTTAATTTAACAAGTCTGCCTTTAAAAAAAAATCACATGGGTTTACTTAGCCTTCATTTGTATTTGCTAAGCAAAGCTTATCAGCACATTTCCTCTTAATTTTTTATCTTCTTTGTGCAATGTTCAGTGTTGAATTTCATCAGTATTTTCTTTTTATCCTTGAATGATGGAAACCTCTGATATTTTTCCCTTTCCTCTTTAGAGAGAAGAGGAACATTTAGAATTTGCCCCGGAGATACAGTGTCTTCCAAATATTAGCTCAGGGAATAGAAAGGCTCTGAGTTGCCATGTGCTGTTGTTTGCTGGAATAAATAATCATATAAAGGCCTTGCTCTTTTCGCTCCTTTCTCTTTCAGCAGAGTTCAAACCAGGGTTATTTGCAGGTATTCTCTTGAATCCAGTTGGAAGACTGTGAATATCTTGGCTTTTCAATCTTGCTTTTGCTTTTTCTTTTCCATCACCACATTCCTTTTTATTTCTTTCTAGGTTCTTGACCTTATTTCTTTATTTCCTTCAAATAATAGGAACTCTTTAGTGTGTGAGTGTACGTGTGTGTGTGTGTGTGTGTGTGTGTGTGTATTATCAACCAAGAAGAAGAGGCTGTAAAGCAACCAGAGCATTTATTTTGGGTCCTAGGGATTGCGATCCAGAAATTAAAAATTGAAAGTGTGCCCCAAATTACAAGCAGGAAGTGTAGATTTATAAAAGCAAAACCCACAAGATTACATAACTTATTTTGAAGGAATTATGATTAGTGCTGACAAAGTTAAACTGTTTGACTGTCTAATACAAGATTGGCTATTTAGCTAACAGGTATTACGTTATCTCTATTTCAGTCCAGAGTAGAGTCATATCCTCCAGAAGGTGGTCTAGGTGCAATGGACAAAGGTCAAAAGTCTGTAGTGTCCCCAAAATTGAAACAGGAGATAGGCATAGGCCTTTCTTCCTCAATATCCTTCAGAACCTGTTTTGAATGACTCTCTTAGCAATTATTACTTCACTTTAGAATGTTCTTTCATGGTGTTTATGTGTGTGTATGTAGATGTATGTATCTGTGTCTGTGTGTTGGGGGAGGGGTGGGTATGTGGTGTTTTTTCTTTTCTTTTCTCTTTTTTAAATTTAAATACAAGTTAGTTAACATATAGTATAATAATGATTTCAGGAATAGAATTTAGTGATTCATCACTTAAATATGACACACAGTGCTCATTCCAAAAATTGTCCTCCTTGATGCCCCTTGCCCATTTAACCCATCCCCCCTCCCAGCTCCCCACCAGCAACCCTCAGTTTGTTCTCTGTATTTGAGAGTCTCTTATGGTTTGTCTCCCTCTCTGTTTTTATATTATTTTTGCTTCCCTTCCCTTATGTTCATCTGTTTTGTATCTTAAATTCCACATATGAGTGAAATCACAAGATATTTAATGTCTTTCTCTGACTTATTTCACTTAGCGTGATACACTACAGTTCCATCCACATTGTTGCAAGTGGCAATATTTCATTCTTTTTGATTGCTGAGTAATATTCCTGTGTGTGTGTGTGTGTGTGTGTGTGTGTGTGTGTGTATAACATCTTCTTTATCCATTCATTAGTCGATGGACATTTGGGCTCTTTCCATACTTTGGCTTTTGTTGATAGCACTGCTATAAACATTGGGGTGCATGTGCCCCTTCGAAACAGCACTACTCTGTCCTGTGGATAAATACCTAGTAGTGCAATTGCTGGGTTGTAGGGTAGTTCTATTTTTAATATTTTGAGGAACCTCCACTGTTTTCCAGATTGGCTGCACCAGTTTGCATTTCCACCAGCAGTGCAAAAGAGATCCTCTTTCTCCGCATCCTCGCCAAAATCTGTTGTTGCCTGAATTGTTCGTGTTAGCCATTGTGACAGGTGTGAGGTGGTATCTCATTGTGGTTTTGATTTGTATTTCCCTGATAATGAGTGATGTTGAACAGTTTTTCATGTGTCTTGTTAGCCATATGGATGTGTTTTTTGGAAAGTTGTTACACTAGAAGTCAATAAATGAATGAACTATGAGATACATATTGAGTACAAATAAGGATCTTAAGTATCAATTCCCCGCATCTATTGCTGTTTAGAAAGTGAAATGTATAAAATGCACTGAGATGCCTCCAGGAATATGGGTTATGACACTCTGGGCTGTTTTTTCCAGTGTTCACTCATGCACCTGCTTTTAAAAACAGGTATTTGTTTTTCTGTTTTGAAAGAGTAAACACCTTATAAGCTGAAAGTGATCAAAATTCTGCCTTTCCCTATTCATCATACATTACATTTGCCAAGCACAGATTAAGGCAGATTATTAACCTACTCAATTACAAGAGAACTCCTATGGAAGTGTCTATTACAACCACATTAATATCTCATTAGTTCATCATGTTAATGTTATTACAGTGGTTACCAAAGGGATTGGTACTGAATGGTACCTAATTTTGGAGGGTTGTTGCCCCAAGCATCATTTAAGAGGGAGGCTCAAGAGTAGAGGTGGAAATCTGCTTCCTGTCTCCTTCCCTAAAAGAAGAAAAGACAAGAAAAAAGAACAAATGAATAATCCTGGCAAAACATGCTGCAGAGGCTGAATGAGACTCAAGATATAAATCTATTTTGACAGGTGTAGTCATTATTCTTATCATCTAAGATAGCATTATTCTTTTGTTTTAATGGCAGAGATAGCAGGAAGACAAAATTTGCCTTCATGTGAATGCACCAAAATGTAACAATTAGCTAGCAAAATTAAATTATTACTAATGATGATAATAGCATGTCTGTATCTTTACAGTGAACGTGTAGCTCTACTTATTTACATCTTCCCCCAGAGGAGTTCAAGTAGATTTACAGAAGTTAAACCACTCCCACTTCTCCATTCATTTGCATACATAATAAAAAATAAAGCATAAAAGCTGATTGTGTCATTTTATAAGGAAAATTATGTTTCTGCAGTTTCATGCCTTTGATTTAGTTGGTCCTTCTCCACATTTGGAAGGTTTGTGCAGCCATAAGGTCAGTGGCACCAAGGCTGGAGTCTAGAATACATGACCTGGGGTGAGTATTAATTGCTGTATGCCCAGGGTCTTTGACCCTGGTCGGGGAGCAGATGGCGGTGGGGGGGTGTCCCAGTCAGCAAATCAGTGCTGGCCTTTAACATAGATATAAAGAAGTCTGTTGCTGATGCTGTCTTATTTTCTATACTTTCCCCACCTGTGTTTCTACTGTTTGCTTAGACCCCAGAGCTCTCATAGTCTTTTCAATGAAATTTTGGCGTGGTTTGTCACAGTAGTTAACCTTTTGCTTTGCTTCTATTTTCTTAGTAAAAAAAAAAAAAAAGCAAATTATTGGGAGGTTTGCAGAATCAGGAGAAATTATGAGATAGACCTCAAGAAGAGGAGGAGAGTGAATTGTGTCACAAAATGTTGAATAAGGCTTATCTGATAGTGTTAGGCTCCACTTCAGATTTGCACACACAGTGAATGGTGAGCCATTAGTGTTGCCTCCTGCCATGTTCCACTGCTTGGTTGCAGGAACCAGGTCAGACTGGGATGTTTCTGAGTGTGTAAGACAGAAGGAGAGAGATACAAGAACATAACAGACACATGCAAGGGAAACATTATAATATTGGATTGCGGAATCCAGGGTGAGGAGGCAAATAAGAGTATGTAGTAGACAGTGAAATGTAGGAGCACTCAGTGGGAGGTCCCAATATGGTTAAAGAATTACAGGCAGGATTGTTGGAGGGATGAGCAAGCACAATAGGAAATGGTGATCTAAATAAAATTCTTGAAATTGAGATTTTGGAGACAGGACGGTTGGTAACAACAAGGTCTAGGACATTAGTATGGGAGGCAGTGAAAGGTAGATTACTGCAACAAGAGCAAGTTAATGTGGTAATCTAATCTGATAACACACGTTTCCTTGTCACTGGAGAGTTTTAGAGATTTAGGAAAACAGTTGTTTGAAAATAGAGATAAGGAGCAAGGGGGAGAACCTGGCCTATCTTTTAAGCCTTGTTAAATATTGGGTATGAGAACAAAAATAGCCACTGCTTCAGAGGGCTGCTCTTTTTTTTTTTTTTTTAAATAGTTATTTACTTTGAGAGAGACAGAGAGCAGGCAGGAGAGGGACAGAGAGCGAGGAGGCAGAATCTCAAGCAGGCTCAGCACCATCACTGCAGAGCCCAGTGTGGGCCTTGAACTCAGTGAGATCATGACCTGAGCCAAAATCAAGAGTCAGATGCTTAACAGAATGAGCCACCCAGGCGCCCTGAAAGGGCTGCTGTTTAAGTGGTGTGTGAAGGCTCCAGCTGCAGCAAGAAGGTGAAGACAACTTCCAGAGAGGAGGTCACCAGCATAGGAGACTTTGGGTTCCAGAGGGCATAGTGCAAGGTATTAAGGAGTCATGGAGGGGTGGGAGGTTGAGTCAGAATAGAGGAGGTATAGGCACACGTGGGGATTGAGTCTGAGTGGTAAGAGATGAATCTGAAGAGTAGAGAGAGTGAGAAAAAATATTGTAGGCCCCTATTTTGGAGTTTGTAGCCATAGCATAATCTAGCGTAAATCAATCAGTGCAGTCCTTTACAGAAAGGGACATATTCTTCTGTTTCCTTTTTTCCCTTTCTCCTTTGTGCTGCTTGGAATATGGATAAAAAGGTTGATGCTCTAAATTAGTTTGGACTGTGAGGTACCTGCTAAAGTTTGCTGAGCTGTAAAAGAAAAGAAACCCAAGTCCTTGGTGACTATGAAGTGGCCACACCTACCATGGTCTAGCTACCTCTGGATTTCTTTTTTGAGACAAATACGCTTCTATCAAATGTAACACAGGAGAGAAAATGATGACAATCCTTCCTTAATTAAAATTGTGGTCAAAGGGGAAGAAAAAGCTAAAATGGGCAACAAGATTGTAAAGAGAGCTAAGCACCCCCTTGCTATAAACGCATGTTTTTCTTTAAATTCTATTTCAAGAAGTTTAAGAAAAACTGGTAAATGAGACTGTTGAGTAATCCTGGCAACCATGAGGTATGCTGGAAGATCAGATATGGGAGAATGCCATTTTGCCATTCCACTTTTCAAAAAGAGGAAGAGAGATTCTGCAAACTATTGAATTATGAGCTTTATTTTATTTCCTGGAGTTCCAAGAAGAGGAAGTGTTTGGGTCATCATTACAGTAACCTCATTTCCTTCTTTGACAGATATATTGGACTATGGTGCCAGGGGAAATGTGGCAGAGTGTACTTTTGAACTAAAGCAAGGCATTTGAAGGGGGCTTTCAGAATGTCTTCATAGATCAATTAGAGGAATATTGGTTGCGTAGAAGATCGAAAGAGTGTATGAAGGGTAGTTCCTATGGGACAACCTGTGGTTTGTTTCTATTTTTTGCTCCCTGCCCTGGTGCCAGCTTCATCATAAAGGTTGGCTCCCCCTTGTGGTTAAAATGTGGCTTCATTAATACTTGCCAGGAGCAGGCAGAGGGTTGCTTCAGAATCATTCCTCTGAGGAGTCAGGAAGCTTCTTTCCTGGATTGTGACAACAAACCTTTTCCCATGTTGTATTGATTCCAGTTGGATGAGGAGTCCATCCCTGAACCAATTACTCTGCCCAGGGAAAAGGATACTCTGCCTGGCTTAGGGCTGACTGGCTAGGGGTGGAGTTGGCTTCCTCCAAACACATTGGCCTCAAAGGTGTGATTATGTACCAATCTCTATCTCTGTCTCTGTCTCTGTCTCTGTCTCTATCTAGAGAGAGCTGAGTAGTCAACAAAATTGAGGCAGTGGATTATTTTGTGGGAAAACACAACATTCACTATTCTGGAAAGATTTTGAGAGTAAGATTTTTGAATTCTATAAAGTAAACATTAAAAATTTGATGAGACAGGCATTCTGATAGATCAGGATTACCTTAGCCACATAATACACTCCAGTTAATCAAATGAGTGAGCCCAAGGAGCAGAATTGTTTATCATTATCCATCTCATGGCAGAGACGTGTTAGCCAAAAACTATGATATTTGGTTTAATTAAGGTTAATACTTCTACCTTATTATAATTGACCAATATGTTTATGTTCTTTATAATATTCCCTGTATGGGAGGGAATTATATTATATTCCCTGTGTGGGAGAGGATTATATTCCCTGTATGGATATGAATGACAGCCATTCTTTTTTTAAATTGCAGGATGGCATGGATCTAAAATTTGCAACAAATTGCTCAGGTGTAAATTAAAAAAACAAGTGACTGTATTTTCTTGCTGTTTAAAATAGTGGTTTTTTTAAAAAAAATTATTTTTAGAGAGAAGAGAGAGAGAGAGCATGAGCAAGGGAGGGGCAGAGAGGGAGGGAGAGAGAGGATACCAAGCAGGCTCTGTGCCACCAGCACAAAGCCCGATGCTGGACTTGAACCCATGAACCATGAGATCATGACCTGAGCCGAAATCAAGAGTTGGACACTTAACTGAGCCACCCAGCCACCCCCATAGAGACATATTTTATTAAAAATGCTTAGAATTGTTCAGTATGTTCTGCTATTTTTAACCAGTTTCTTTGTTACATGAGGCAAAATATACTAATGGTCACTGGTAAAAAGTCCATCTTGAAACTAGCTTATTCCTTATGCTTTATGTTTAACTGAGAAATCAGTGTATGCAATGTATTGAAAAAGAGACCACAGAATTTAGGTAGATATTGTGTGAAATAACAGATCTGTAGTTTAGGGATGTTGAGAGAAGTGCCTTTTGTAGATAAATCATCCTTTACGGTATGTTCTGCAAGATATAAACCTAAGGTCTTCAAAAAAAATAATTTTGTAAGATGAGATCCTTGTTACTCAAACTGTGTTCTATGGACCAACAAGATCATTATCATGGGGAGTTTGTTAGACCTACACAATCTTACCTCCATCCTAGACCTGCTGAATCTGAATCTGCCTTTTAACAAGATCCCCAGGGGATTCATGTGTTCATTAAAGTTTAATCATGGATTACTGAATCTCAGGGAGGTTTCCATAGTCCACACAATATTGGGGGTCAGGGGCTTATCAGCCAAAGAATTTCTGTTTCTTGCAGGTTCTCTCATAGAACCTCTTCAGATGTATCACAGAATTTTCATTTACAGTGATGACTACATATAATGTTTCCTACTAAAATCTATATTACTTTATTATTATTTTAAATGAGCTATCTCTAGAAGAAAGGCTTTGAGTCTGGATCTGCCACCTCCCAACCATCTGACCTTAAGCAAATTACTTCAACAGTCAAAGCCTAGTTTTTTCGTCTCTAGGAACTGTAGATTCTAGAATAAATCTTTAGAATATCATCTCTAGATGATATTGATCTTACATGGTTGTGAGGATGAATTGAGGTAACATGGGTAAAACATTGTAGCCCTGGGCCTGGTACATATAAGGAGCACAGTGAATATTAGTTCCCTTCATCCTTGCTGGAACATGCAGGGTATTGAAACTTTAGAGTTATCTACTGTAAATGATGTAAAGACTACTGAAAGTCTTCCTTTATGGGAGCAAAACTGTAATGTGGTTCCTCTAAAACATTAGATTTTAAACAGCTCTACTTGCCGAGTAAGTGATTTGCAAAATGATATTTAAATAATTGAATGGAATTGAATTGTTTAGTGTGGTCCATCTGGATGCCAAATTGCACTCACCAAAATGATAATTTGGATTTTAACATAATTGATACTTTACTCTTCTTCCTGAGTCTGATTTATCCACAAGCTTTGCTGTTTCTCTGCTACTTAGCTTTTACTCATTGACTGCTGCTGGGTTCTGCTAAAAAGTCTTCACCTTGCTAAGTTTCCTGGACTTCCCTGCAAACCTTGTTTAATGAGGAGTCAGAGTGGTCTGTTCCCTGGTGTGGCTGGATGCGTTCTGATGAGTTGTTAAGTGATTGGCTGAGAAGCTGCTCCTGAAAGATAGCCTGGGCTGAGATCTGTAAACTCCTTGGACCATCAGTAGTTCTTTACAGTTAAAATCTTACTCTGTTGTGAACTCTCTGACCACATCATCCCAGGAAAAGTGAATTGTGAAATGATAGCTAGACTGCATGGCAGTAGTCAAGGCACAGAGGGACCTAAGAGCAATGCACAGGCAAATCCATGTGACAGATGATGTGGCGGCCACTAATGGACCCTCTCTTCATATGGTTTACAGGTCTGCACAATCCCTTCCTACCCAGAGAACTTCATGATGTAGGTTCTCAGTATGTTATTTTATTAATTTTTTTGATTAAAAAAGTAAAGTATAAAAGAGAACATAACAAATACCCATTATTCCTATCACCCAGAATTAACTGTTAATATCCTATTAACAGTTATGATTACATCATCATTTCCAGCTCATTTCCTTTCCCAACACCACCAAAGGCAACCACCATCCGTAGTTTAATATGTGTCATTATATCTCTCTCCATATCTGTAACCAATATGGAATATTATTTTGTGAGTGCTTTCTGAAATGTACATAAATGGTATCAAATTATATTCTGAGCATTTCTCCTCTCCCTTCAGCATTATGCTTTTGAGATCCAGCCATGCTAATAGGCCCAGTTCATTCCTGTTTCATTTAACAGTAGTAGAGTTTTCAGTCTTAGAAATAGACTACACTTTACTCATCTCTTTTAAGGATTTGTAGGTTGTGACTAATATCTAGCAGCCATCAGTAGACCTGTGAATGTACTGGCATTTCTGTTCCTACCCTAATGGTTTGCTTGTTTAACTAATGGCTGCTGTCTTCATTAGAGATTAGCACATTAATTGAAACAGTACTTATCCCTCTTGGTAAAGTGATGAATTATATTTTTTATTCTTTTATCCTCAATGCTGAAAGGCAATGTGTGCACCCTTTGTGGAGCTCAGAAACCCTATGTAAAGGACAGCACATTAAATAGCCCATTTGGTAACAACAGGAGAGTCCACTTATGTGTCCTTTTCTATTTTGTTGGCTCTTGTTAGACACAGAGCAGTGAATACATCACGTCCATGTTTAGGCAGGTCCAAGCTTACTCCAGCCTACACAGCTTGTCTCTCTCTTTGGTGACTAAAGAAGGAGGTTTCTGTGGCTTCTGCCTGTCAAAAAAAAATTTGTTTACCCTTATTAGCAAAGTCAACAGAGTAATGACACTAGGTCTTTGAGGTCATCTTCATGCCATACTGAATGGAGCAGTTATTTTTAGTGGAAACATCATCCTCTATATAAACAGTTATTTCCTAGTTGCCTTGAGTCTCTTTATCGTCTGACACCCTTTATTAAGAACGTATTCCAAAGTGTCAAATAAAAATGTAGCTATGTAAAGTTTTCCACTGCGGTTAATGACCCTATATGTTGGATTAGGTTCTAACATCAGGGAGAAGGAGCCTGTAAGCAGGGATGGGAGTGTGTGTGTGTGTGTGTGTGTGTGTGTGTGTGTGTGTGTGCATGTGCGTGTGCACGTGTGCCCTCTCTGATCCATTCAGATCAGGTTTTCCTCTCCATTGCTCTACTGTAATCCTTCTGGTTAAGTCACTTGTCAACCGTGTATTGCCAGTGATGAAGTTTTTGGGGTGACAGTGGGGTTTGTGGGGTCCAGAGCTGATCGCCAAGAAAGAATTCTTGAAGACATCTTTGGTGTAACAAGGTGGTTTTATTGAAGCATGCGGACAGGACCCCTGGGCAGGAAGAGCTGCCATGGGACCATGAGGAGAGACTGGTTATATGCTATGGAACTGGGGAGAGGTAAAGTCCAGGGGAAGATTCCAGTGAGATTTTCATGTGCTAAAGAAGACTCACAGGACACTGGAGGCCTAGCTAGTGTCAAGCTAAGGTTGTTTTCCCTCTAGTAAAGCAGTAGCTTAAGACCTCAGGGAGCTCCTTGGAGAAACGTTTTACATGGCCAGCCTCAGGTATTTGTCAATGGGCTGCAGATTATAAGGAAATTTAGTTCTATCTGCCATTTCCTTCTGCCTTTGTTTCCCACATCACTATGGAGGGGTGATGCTGGATTATGATCTCTATCAGTTAACCCTTTGTTTTTCCCCTTTCCTTTGTTCTTGGGCAGCCAGGAGTGCCCAGGAGTATCACATACATCCCACCTGGGGGTGGGGGGTGTTTGTGGCCTGTCAACTTGCCTTATGCTCCCTCATCAACCAGGTCCAGTAGTTAATTCTCAGTCTTCATCTCACTGTCCTCTTAGAGTATTTGACACCATTGTTCACTTCCTCCTTGAAGCACTTTCTTCATCTGGTTTCCAGGGACACCACTTTCTTTTCTCTTGATTATCCCCTGTTTTTCAGTCTCTCTTGTGAGTTACCCTTCATCTTCCAGACTTCTACATGTCAGTGTGTCCAAGGGTTCAGCCTGTCCATTTCTTTCCTCTTCTCTCTGTACCATTAGATGTGATTACATCTAGTCCATACCTGTAAGTACCATTTATAAGGTAATGATTCTCAAATTTGTATCTGCAGTCCAGATTTTCTCTTTGACTTTCCATCTCATGTCTGTCTGCCTCTGTGGGCAACTTCTCTTGGACAGTGGATTGCAACTCTTCCTTAAAGAGTGTAAAACTGAAATCTTGAGTTCCATACCCCAATCTTTTGTGACTCTAGTATTCCCATTTCAGTAAGTGGTCCTTCTGCTTTTGCTCAGGCCACAAACTGAGGGGTCTTTCCTGGCTCTTTTCCCCACCTTTGTACTTCACGTCCATTGTGTCAGGAAATCTGTTGTTTTTACCTTAAAACCATGTAGTGACTATCTATCATCTTCTCCACTGCTACCACTCTAGTCCACGTGGCTATAGTCTCTGGCATGCACTGTGCTGACAGCTTCTACTAGATTCTCTTTTCCACTTGTGACTTATAGATTGGTCACTGCATAGCAGCTAGAATGATTCTTTTAAAACATAAAGTTGGTTGGAATGAAATAGAAAGTCCTTACAGTAGTCTATCAAGCCCTATTAGATCTGGCCTTTCTGAGAGCCTTTGGACTTGTTATTTTCTCAGCCTGGGGTACTCTTTGAAGATATTTTCATTGTTTACTCCTTCACTGCACTCAGGTTTCTGTGCAAATGCCAGTTTATTAGTGAAGCCTTTACTGACCACCCTGTCTAGAGAGCATATTCCTTCTACCTCTCTCTCCTTACCCTGCTTCATTTTCTTCCCGTTTAATCATGCAGAATGTTGTCTTCCACTAGAACAGAAGGTCCCAGTGGGCAGGGACCCTTTTATTCACCCTTTTGTTCCCAGGCCTGATAATAATGCCTGCCACATGCATTTGTTGAATGGATTAATGAAGGGAAATTCTATTTCATTCTGCCCCCTCTTCTATATTTTTATAGTTGTAATTATTGAAAACAAATCATTTTAGAGAATCAGGATGAACATCTAGTTCTCTTGCCCTTATCCCCATCCTGCCCTTGATGCATACACTTTTTCACAGATATTAAGAAATTTGCTCAAGAAACATTAATAGTTTTACAAATATTTTGGAAGCCATGGTACCTCACTTACTTTTCAGATTCCAGTCTTTCTCTTAAATGTTTTTGTTCAGCCTCAATGACTTGTGGATGAGAAAGGCATAAAATCAGCAGAAATATTATGTGTAGGATACCTTTGCTTGTTTGGAATAATAAGAAATGAGGAAAGACAAGGGCACCCGGCTGGCTCAGTCAGTTAAGCATCCAATCGCCTCGGGTCATGATCTCACAGTTGGTGAGTTCAGGCCCCACGTTGGGCTCCTCACTGACAGTGAGGAGCCTCCTTGGGATTCTCTTTCCCTCTATCTCTCTGTCTTTCTCCCACTCGCAGTCTCTCTCTCTCAAAATAAACAAATTTTTAAAAACTTAAAAAAAAAAAAAGGAATGAGGGGGGCCTAGGTGGCTCAGTTGGTTAAGTGCTGGACTCTTGATTTTTGCTCAGGTCATGATCTCACAGTTTTGTGAGTTTGAGCCCCCCGTTGGGCTCTGTGCTAGCAATGTGAAGCCTGCTTGGGATTCTCTGTCTCTCCTTCTCTCTCTGCTTGTCCCCCACTCATGCTGTCTCTGTCTCCTCTCAAAATAAATAAATAAACTTAAAAAAAAAGAAATGAGGAAAGACAGTCTAAATTAATAAAAACATTTTTAATCTTGCATATGCACATGTACTTACATGTTTTAAAGTATGTCGTTCTTGGTGCAAATACATACTAAAGTTTGTCAAGTAAAGGTTCTCTTGGATCTGTTTTAGTGATTATATATGTAACAGTTGTAATTAGGGTATTATCTGTATGCATATGAACACAAAAATTGTAAGAATGATTGGGAACAGATGACTTTCTTTAGTAAGTGATACTTGATAGTTTATTTTTCTTCTACTTGGTATGTAATAAAAAGGGCAAACATTAGTCTTGTGTATTTAAATCATTACGGATGTTGAAATTAAAATTTTCCAAGGGGCGCCTGGATGGCTCAGTTGGTTATGCGTCTGACTTCAGCTCAGGTCATGATCTCACAGTTAGTTTGTGGGTTCAAGTCCCATGTTGGGCTCTGTGCTGACAGCTCAGAGCCTGGAGCCTGCTTCAGATTTTGTGTCTTCCTCTCTCTCTGCCCCTACCTCACTCATGCTCTCTCTCTCTCTGTCTCTCAAAAATAAATAAATGTTAAAAAAATTAAAAAAATAGAATATTCCAAATTGAGGAGGTGTTACTATAATTTGAACAGTTAAAAGGAGGAACCAAGACTCTGGTTTTCTTGGTTCAGATGTGAGAAAAGTCTTCAGGTGACTTCATCTTGACCCTTTGTAAGGACTTCTGTTTCCTCACAGAAGTCACAGAAGCCAATGTAATTCCTTAAATTAGGAAGGTCATTACTTACCTTTGGCACTTCAGGTAATTTCAGAGTAACCCGTTTCCTTGCTCACCCTGATTGGCTCTAGAAACCGTGGGAGAGGTGGTTGGGCCAATTTAAAGTTGAAAAGAATTATCTCCTTCTGATCATAGATCTCTTGGCTTAGTAAATTATCCCCTAGAGGCAAAGGAAGAATGGTAAAATGTTAAATACCACCACCACACAAGCAAAAATATCAGTACTGTGTCAAATCAGATAAACTCTGATGGTACATACTGCAAGAGCGCCACCAGAGACTAGAACAGTAGTTTCTTTGTCATGAGCACTGATGGGGATGAGTAAGTGGCTTTGGGATACCTCTGATTCTGGTGGAGAGTATCCCGCTTGGATGTCCTCCCTGGGTCCTCTTTCTCTTCCTTTACTCTGTAGTGTCTTCAGTCTTCTCCTAACAAGAGCAGCCAGGGATGACATCAGAGCTTGCATATCCAAATAGTGTCATATCTGTCATCTGGGTGGCCTCCAGAGTCTAGGTCTTTACTTAACTATGGTTGGAGCCTGAGGGCAGGGCCTAGCAATGGAGGTGGAGGGCTGGTGCTTTTGACTGGTAGGAGAATCCGTGAAAAAAATTCATTATGGTCTGACAGTTGATCTTTTGATCATGTGTGGAACAGAGAGATTCTCCTTTTTATTCTTTTTTTCCCCCTCTTTTCTCTGGTTTTGCTGGGAGAGTAGGGAACAGTTAGAGGGATGGAAGAAGCCTTCATGGGGTCTGGCTTGGCAGTGGATATCTGATAATAACAGCAGTGAGGTATCTTGCACTCTGAAGATTTATGTACCACTAGGATACCTCCTAAACTTTGTTATAATAATAGTGTCTATCTCCTTCCTAGTCTTGGGTGACACTCAGAAAACCTCTTATCATACACTTAGCACACGCCTGCAACCAACCGTGCAGTTATTGGTGATAGGATGAGGAACATATCTAGTCATGGTGAATGAAGAAGATGATTATTACATTAGGTACTAGATTCCTTCAAAAAGGAAGGCAGAAGAGAGGAGGGATTTAGCAAAGCATGAAGAAATTCATGCTCAGGTACAAAGGGATATCTGTGCACAGTAAAATCTATTCAGCTGCTAACAAGAGCAGACATGTACAACTCTGCTAGTTCCATGAAATGACATGGGATTCCTTTGTCCCTCATTTTATACACAAGATTTACTGTGCTGTATGAACTGTTCCAAACTCTGCTTTTAAACTCATTATTATATTTTGGAGGCTGTTTTGTAATATTCTAGATAGAGCTGCCTTGGTCTTTTCAGTGGTGCTATAATATTTCACTATTTTGATATACTATAATAATTTAGAACATAATCTTCTGTTATTGAATGTTTGGATTCCTTCTAATATGCAAATATGACCTTTTTGGGAGAATGCTTTAAATAAATTTTAGTGCATGCATCTTTGTGTACATTTGTAAGTGTATTTGTTGCATAACTTCTTGGAAGTGGAATTGCTGGGTCAAGCATTTTATGTGAATGTTTTAATTTGGAAAAATGTTGTCAAACCATCTTTCATTAAGAATGTGCCAGTTTACACTTTGTCTACTCTACGTGGGATGCCTGTTTTCTCACTCCTTTTGCCCATACTGGATGTTACTGAGTGTTTTGATCTTTGCCAATATGAGAGCTAAACCATGGAATCTTGCTACAGTTTTTATTTGTATTTCTTTTATTATTAATGATATTTAATATCTTTCAAACATTTGAAAGTCATTTTTTTATTTCCTTTTTCTCAAACTATCTTTTCATGTTTTTTTTTGTCACTTTGTGTTTTTTACCTTAAAAAAATAGACCAGTTACTGGTTTATGTATTTTGTTTGTTTGTTCAAAGAACCAAATCTTGAATGTAATTAGTAGTAGTACCTTTCTTTTTCTGATATCTAAGTCATTGGTTGCTGTTTTCAGCTGGATTATTTCTTCCTTCTGTGTTGATTTTTTAAAAAGTATTAAGTGAAGCAAGACTGGCAAAAATGATGAAAATAGCTGGTGGGGGGGGATGAGTATATGGGAGTTTATTCTAAAATTTTTATACTTTTGTGTTTGCTAGAAATATTATAGAATAAATGAATACCCACATCAAGTTCTGTGAAAATTAATTTGAAAGCCTAACAAAATAAATGGTTTTCTTGAAAAAATATAAATTAACAAGACTGTTGCTTTCTTTTTTTGTCCCTTTTTTACTTTTTTTTTTTTTAAGTAGGTATTTACTGGGTTTAAAAAAGTAAACTTTTAATTTAAAAATTTACATTTACAGAGAAGTGGCAGAGAGAGTGCAGAGACCTTGCATACCCTATACTCACTAGCTCCCATTGTTAACGTCTTACCCTTCTATGCTATATTTGCCAAAACTAAGAAATCCACACTGGCACATTACTACTAATTAAATAGCTGACTTTATTTGGATTTCACCAGTTTTTCCATTAATGCCCTCTTTCTGTTCCAGGACCCAATACCGAGTGCTACATTGCATATGATTATCCTGTCTCTCTAGTCTCCTCTGGTCTCTGACAACTTCTCAGTTTTTCCTTGTTTCTCATGATCTTCTCAGTCTTGAGTAGTACTGAGATATCCTGTAGAATCTTTCCCAATCTGGTTTTGTCTCATGTTTTCCCCATGATTAGGTGGTAGTTATGGGATTTTGGAAAGAAGAGCATAAGGAGAAATGCCTTTCTTGTCATATTTTATCAAGGCATTTATGATATTCCTATAACATCACTAGGAATGTGGATCTTTACCATTTGGCTAAGGTAGTGTCTACCAGGTGTCTCCATTGCACATTTCCCCCTTTCCCTATTCTGTTCTTGGGAAGTGAGTCACCATGTCTCTCCCCACAGCGCCTTAAGGGAGGGTAGTGGCGGGAGCTAAACTCTGCTTCCCAGCACTTGAAGACCTCACGCGGCCTTTGTACCGCCTGTCAAGTGCTTGAGCAAAACTCTTCTCAGTTTTACCTGCTTTTCCCAGACTGAGCAGCTCACTTTACAGTGAATACTTGTGGGCTGTTCTGGCGTTCTTCTGTTCTCAGGTCTTCAGATGCCTTTTGCTTGGACAGATTTTGTGGCTATTGGTGGTTTGTCCCTACCCATTTATATTTTGGTGTTCATCATTTGTTTTAATTGTTGCCCTTGAGTGTTTGGTTTGTAATCTAGTTCCTTTCCTTTTATGTGTGGATTCTGAGAGATCCAAAACCCATGCTGCTGCCTCCCTGTGCTTCAGTCTTATCAATCCCTTACTTAGGAGTTTGAACAACACTGTGTCACTTTGTGTCGATATTGTACCTGGCAGACCTTTATGTATTGTAACCTGTACAATGAGAAACTTTATAATGCTGTGAATCCATTTTTAATTTAATTTAATGTTTTAAGTCCATTTTTAAAAATATTGACATCATAGCCTCTTCTTTTCTTTCCTCATCTCCTCCCTCCCTCCTCCCCTCTCCTTTTCTTTCTTCTCTTTCTTCTTTTTGCCACCTGTCTCTTTCTTTCTGTTTTCATTTTCTAGCTTTGCTTTTACCAGTTTGGAATCACTGTGTTTTAGGGGTGAGTCTTGTATAATGCTTGTAATTGGGTTTTGTCTTATTATGAGCAACTGAGTATATCTTGAATATATGTGATTATTCCATTTATAATTATTAATGAAAAATTTTTGAATTTCTTATGGCATTATATGTTATGAAATGTTAAAGTTTTCTTTGATTTTTGTTTCTCATTTATTTTCTGGTCTGTTTGTTCTTTGCTTGGTATATATTCATTGGATGATAATTTGGAAGTTTTATATTATTTTTCTTTATATCATAATTACTCTTAGTGTTATAATAATGTTTTTAATCCTCACTAGTGTGAGCAGTGAAAAATAACTTTTCCTGAGATTTTTTTCTATACCTTTCTTCTTCTTTCCCCCTTTGATTTTAGCTGATTGTATTATCTTTTTCTGTTTTCCTAGGAAGTGTTTTACTTTAAACTTTTCAATACACTTATAATTCTGTTACTGGATTCATCAGTTTAATACAGTCTAATTTTGCCAATAATTGACATTTTTTATGGGTTAAAATGACAGAATATTGGCTGTTTCATGGTTGATATTATTGAATGACTACTCAGAGAACTATTTCTTTTCTTTTTTGACCAAAAAAGGCAGGTTTCATTTTTTAAATTTTATTTATTTTTATTTATTAGTGTAGTATAGTTGGCATATAATGTTAAATTAGTTTCAGATGTACAACATAGTGATCTGACAATTCTATACATTATTCAGTGCTTGCCACAGTAAGTGTAGTTACCATCTGTCACCATACAGTGTTATTACAATATTCTTGTCTGTACTTTTCACCTCTGTGACTTTCTTATTTTGTAACTGGAAGTTTGTATCCCTTAATCCCTTTCATCTATTTCACCCATCTCCCCACCCACCTCCCTTATGGTAACCATGGGTTTGTTTTCTGTATTTAAGAGTCTGTTTGGTTGGTTGGTTTTTTAGATTCCACATATAAGTGAAGTCATATGGTATTTGTCTTTGTCTGACTTACTTCACTTGGCATAATACACACTAGGTCCATCCATGTTCTTGCAAATGGTAAGATTTCATTCTTTTTTTATGCTTTTTTTATACCAGTGTGTGTGTGTGTGTGTGTGTGTGTGTGCGCGTGTGTGTGTGTCCACATACTACATATTCTTTATCCATTCATCTATTGATGGATACTTGAGTTTCTTCCATATCTTGGCTGTTGTAAAATAATCCTGAAATAAACATAGGGGTGCATGTATATTTTCAAATGAGTGGTTTTGTTTTATCCAGTAGTGTAAATACCCAGTAGTGTGATTGCTGGATCATAGTGTAGTTCTATTTTTAATTTTTTTTTAATTAAAAAAATTTTTTTTATTAAAAATTTTTTTTTAATGTTTATTTATTATTGAGAGACAGAGCATGAGCATGGGAGAGGCAGAGAGACACCGAATACAAAGCAGGCTCCAGTCTCCAGGCTCCAAGCTGTCAGCACAGAGCCAGACACGGGGCTCGAACTCAAACCACAAGATCATGACCTGAGCCAAAGTCGGACGCTTAACCGACTGAGCCACCCAGGTGTCCCTCTATTTTTAATTTTTTGAGGAACCTCTATACTGTTTTCCACAGTGGCTACACCAGTTTTCATTCCCAGCAACACTACATGAGAGTTCTTTTCTTCACATCCTCATCACCACTTGTTACTTCTTATTAAAAAAACTATTTCTTTAACTTTAGATTTAATGACTTTCTTGAAGTTAACATCTAGAGAGATGTTTATGTGTCTGATTCTTTGCTTCATGGGATGCGGTATAAACTTACAATCTGTAGTTTTAAATCTGATTTTATTCAGGATAGCTATCTTGAATCATATCTCTGATTTTTTTCTTCTTTTCTTCACCTGATTCTCTTTTTTCAGGAACAAAAATTATTTGAATTTAGGATTTTTGTTTGTTTTATACCTGAATGTTTTGTTTCCTCTTTAATCCTATAAAACTCTTTATTCATATTAATTTTATTCCCTTTATCTCAGTCCTGTGTTTTCTACTGTGTTCTTTTTGATGTTTCCATACTAGCTTTAATTTCTGTGATCATTTCATTTTTCTCTTCACTTCCTCCCTAAGCACTGGATGCTTCAAATTTAATCTCTTTTCTTATGTCTCCCCATTTCCACCCCGTTGAATGTTCGTATCTTTTTTTTGTGCTCTTGTTTTAAAATGACATTTATTTAATTCTCTGAAATCTTAGATATGTGTTTGATATTCCCTGCTTCACTGTAGTATTTTTTATGATGTTCTTTTTTTTTTTTGCCATTGTTTTTTCCACTTCTTTTGTCTTTTACTATAGTATCTTTGACTAGATTTTTTTTTCCACTTCCTTTATATCATTCCAATATTTGAATGAAGAGCCAGATATTTGGAGGTGGTTTGTGTTGTCAGTATTCTGAACTAGCAGAAGGCCTTGCTGGCACACAGTCACAGTGAAACTCCTTGTGATTTAAGGTTTTGAGTGTCAGCTAGTTGACTCTTTCATCTCTGAGGCTGACAGAGTTTTAACATTATCCCAAACTTCAGTATCCCTTCTCTCTCCTGTATTAGCAACATATTATTTGAAGGAATGATGGCAAGTCTATGTGTTTCTTTTTCTATCTTGGCCTCTCTTGTTATTTCTCACTGCTAAAAATGGTCCAGGGAAGTTCTCACCATCACTACATGTCTTGTCCTGTGGCTTCTACCGTTGAGGACACCTCCTGCTTTGGGTCTGTGACCTCTCAGTGCACAGCACTGTTCCGTGCTCCTGTCTGATATTCACAAAATTTGGGAACTCTTTCTCATATAGTTTGATTCTCAATTATAGATGTATCCAGGTTTCATCCAAGTTGAGGTTTACCTTTCTGCCTCTCAAATGCCTTGGTGTTTTTGGTAATTTCAAAGAAGAATAGAGGGTAGAGACATCTTGTTTTTGCCAATTAAAAATTGGAAGTCTCTGCATCATTCACTTTTGAAATTAGTTTTGTGAATTTAACACGGGATTGAGAGGGAAATTCAGAATCATTTTTCTAAACTACTTCAGACAGAGAGGTAACCATTAAGAATTAGAGGTACTCAATAAAGTAGGTCATATAATTTTTCATCTAAATATGATCTGTTGGCTAATTCTGAAATAGCCTAGCATAACTTAAATTAATGAAGGGTATAAGGAAATATTAGGTATTTTTTTTTCTTTTGGAATAATCTCATTTGGAGAAGTCATATAGATTAGTTACATTTATGTTCAAGTTAAATTTAAAAGATTTTCAAAAGATTTTAATTTCTTAAAACTGTACCATACTTTGATAGCTAAGAGACTGCTCATTATAGTGCTGTACTTTTAAAATTTGTTCATGAACAGCTTTTAAAAGTGAAGCTGCAACAGAGTTGTGAGAGGTATTTAAGAATGTCCGGCTTCGTTCTCATATTTTATAGATGAGGGGAATTGAAGCTTGGAGAGCCTTACATTTCATGTGTATCAGAGTGCGTTGTAGACAAGCAGTGTTCTTATATAAATTCAGTTGCATTGTAATGGCTTTATGTTTTCGGCTATATCTGTATGTTATTTTAAATATATTTTACACAATATTTTTCTTTACTCTTAGTCATCTGTTTTATCAAAATAAACTTACTTAAAGAAGAAATTTTGTGTAAATATTGATACAGATCCCAAGTATTTGGTAAATATTAACTTCCAAACCCATGCTTTTCCTTTATATCCAACTCTCAGAATCTGTTCTCTGATTTAGGGTCTGACTGTTCTGGCCTTTTGTCACCTTGGCTTCTTAGTACCTGTGTGTCTAGGGATGAGGTTCTGTGGACAGAAATGCTTTAAAACCTCTCTATGAAACTGGATTATCTTTAATTTTATCTTTGTCTAATAAATCATCCCATTTCTACTTCCTTTTCTAATGAGATACCCTTTTCTCTCTTCAGTGGTATTCATTTCTTTCACTGTGGAGCTAGACGGCATGTTGGAACTCAACTCCCTTTATTTTACTTGTAGGCAAACTTGTCAGAAGGTTGACTTGGCAACAGAATGTCTTGCAGCCTTGGGCTAAGACCTGGTCTCAAATCTCATCTTCTTACTAGTCTGTGACCTTCGAGAATTTATTAAGCCTCTTTCTAGGTCTTAATTCAGCTGTTAAATGAGGATAATAATGCCTGCTTTGGAGGGTTTGGTGAGGATTGAAGAATATAACGAATATGAAAACGTTAGGCATGATGCTTGGTAAATAATTGATCAACATGGTGCTATTATGGCTAATTACTATTGTTATGATTGTTAGTGGTAGTATTTCTGTTTATCATGGTACTACTACTGCTGCTCCTGCTCTCAGGGTTATGTGAATCGTTTAACCCCACCAGGTGAGCAATACCTCATTTTGAGATACCGTTTAAGAGGTTTATGCCCCCTATTTGACAATGGATTCTGTAGTTCAAAGTACCAAAAGTGACCAAAAAGAACTGCCTGTATACTCAAGCTGAAGCATACCAAAGTCAGTATTGCATAATGTGCATCTGCTAAATGGTGTGGTTTGAAGTGTCTCCACATGTATCCTCAATGCTTTGTGTACTAGCTTGGAAATTGTCATAGACTCTAGAGAGGTAGTCAAGTATATAACAGGTAAGATGTAGGCTCTGGAGCTAGACTGTGTGATTTCTAAACCTGACTCATCCACTTAACTAGTTGTGTTACTACAGGCGAGTTACTGGAATCCCTCTGTGTCTCAGTTTCCCCATCTCCAAATTGGGGATAATAATACTCGTTTTGTTATGTCTGAGAAATTAAATGAGTTACTATATTTAAACCATCTAGATTAGGTTCTGGCACTGTTTTCACCTGTTTGTCCGCTCTTGAGGGCAGTGGTTTGCCCTGTGTCTTCCCCTTTCTTATGGATCCAAGAAGAGTGATAGATTTTTCTTTCTCTTCAGTCTTTTACTTGCTGTTAGGGTGGAGTGGTGAGTCCAACTCTTTACATGTGGAATTTGAAACTAAAGTGTTATTGCATATTCAAACAACAGAATGTTATGTTCTCATACATGCATAAACACACGCATATATACAAAGCATACACACGCCTCTGATCTTAATGAAGTTACTCTGATTCCAACAACTTAAAACCAGTAGTTGGGAGTGACGTGCTTTGATGAAGTGGCATCGGGGTCAGGAAGGGCCTGGAGAGGGAAAGACTGGGGCATCTCAGGGAAGGCACAGAAGGCCAGGAACCAATCTCAGCACCCCAGTTAGGGTACAGTAGGGTAGGCGACATGAAAAGAAGAATGAGAATGAAGTGTCAAAGGTAGTCATAAAGCGAATAATTCCTTACGCTTGCAGGGGAGCTTATCCTTTCCCCATCACTTCATCACCATTTAAATCTTGTAGTAACACTAGAAGGTAGGTCCAACAGTGGGAAGAAGGAAAGTGGAGAGGGGATGGGACATGGAAGGAAAACTCCTCTCCCTCACCATTTCATTTCATAGACTCTTGGGTCTCTGCTGGTAACATCAAGGAGATTGGGGCCTGGGTGACATGTTTGAACTTTTCTTTTTTTTTTTTTATAATTTTTAAAAAATGTTTATTTATTTTTGAGAGAGAGAGAGAGAGAGAGAGCAAGAGAGAGAGCACGAGTGGAGGAGGGGCAGAGAGAGAGGGAGACACAGAATCACAAGCAGGCTCCAGGCTCTGAGCTGTCAGCACAGAGCCCGACGCAGGTCTTGAACCCACGAACCACGAGATCATGACCTGAGTCAAAGTCTGGTGCTTAACCGACTGAGCCACCCAGACACCCTGAGTTTTTCTTAAATATTAGACATTGATGAAACACTCAGTATGGTTTAAGGAAGGAAAATTTGAGCATCCCTTATGTTTTTCATATTTTGTTTCCTATCCATGATCATCAAAATCCCATTTTCAGAGAGCAAATCACTTCATTTGAATTTCTGCTTAAGGGGTATCACATGAGCCTCAAGACTCTACATTCCAAGTTGTGTGAATAGATCGAGATAGCCTTTATCCATCTGAAGCCCACTGCCTGCCCTATTGTTAGCTTACCCAAAGGTATATCATAACTATGTGAGAAGGGCAAATCTTTAGGGAAATTGAGGTTGTGGTCTGAGGCACAACAACATTGCTGACCCTTTCTCCATTTGATCTTTTCAGCCAGGGGTAAGAAATGGCATGACTCTGGGATAATTAAGCCATTCTCTGGATCTCAGTAGTCCTAGTGGCTTCACTGAGCAGGTTAGCATAATTGAATCTGCTGTTTTAATATCTAGCTACTTCAGAAATGTTGATAGAATATCCTTTCTGTCTCGGTGTTCAGAAATCCCTTAGTAAGTGGTCATTAAGCCTGCTTCTCTGCCTTTCCCACTCTCTTCTTTTCTAGGACATTCTCTTGGCACCGGATGATAGAAATATCCCCAAACCTTTGCACACTTCAGAAATATGCTGTACCCTGAATAAGTCTCACAAAGAAAATGTTGACAGACTGTGCATCAGGCCCATAAAATTCGAACCTAAAAAAAATTATGGGCCTGGGTCAAAGAAGCTATTTCCAAGAAAACAGTTGGACTCCGTGCAAAGGATTTTTGACACAGAACATACTCTTCTTTTAGACAATCAGTGGGAGACTGGCTGGTCCCCAGCCATGCATAAATCTGTCCATGTGCAATTGGTAGCAGTTCCTAATTGAGGAAAAGGAGGGTGGGAATGGACTGGGCAGAGACTGGCAGGCGGGCAGAGCAGGCAGCAAGAAGCCCAGAGCTTGCTGCCGCCCTTCCTGAAAGCCTCTACCACGGGACTGCACCAGAAATAAATCACCACCTTTTCTGGAGCTCAGGAAAATAAGGCCATAAATAACGAATAGATGCACCCGAGTGCATTGTGGAATGGCTAGATATTGAGAGAAGAGCAGGAAGAGCATGTCCAGGCCAGGAGAAGGGCAAATCGAGCAGCATTTGCTGAATACAGTGAAAAGCTGAGTAGCCCAATTAATTTTTATGAAAACTCTTCCTTGTACTCTGGCTATCCAGCCTGTACTCTCCAACAGAGGGGGAAAAAAAATCAATGCTCTTGATTCCTGGTGGGTAGTAAATTGTAAATAGCCTTGGATGGGGGGCATTCATCGCTGTCTGAAAGGGTAATTTCCAGGGATAGGTTCAACTCTCCATATTTCTCCCCCTGAACTTTCTTCCTCCGGGTTGGGACACTTAGTGCCACCATTGGAAAGCCTCTTTTATAAATTTTTACTCCATTATGTTGTAATTTTAACATCTCATGCATTTGGCACTTACAACATTTTTATAATGGTCCTTGGTTTATTTTTGGCTCAGTTTTACGGCTTTCTGCCAGGCCCAAACTTCTGCTGTGTAGCTGACCCAAAATAGTTTCCAAGGCTCAGATGCAACTTGATATCAAAATTTTATCCTCACGTGTTTAAGTTAGCCCTGTAAAATTTGAAGGCTCTGCAAAAGTTGTCTTCGTTAGTTATTAGATACAGGGTGTGTTGTACCTTTGCTACATGATGTAACAAAGGTAGGTGTCCATGTCACTTGCAGGTAAGCCCAAGTTAAACATGACTCCGCAGTAAGGTGCTTTCTACAAGTCCAGAAAAGTTCCAGATGTATAGAAATAGAAATCAGGCTGACATTTAAAGTCAGCTCCGTAGCCGGGTAGGCTGTGCGAGTCCTCATGCATCATCATCATTTTATCCCTCAGGACTGTGTATCACTACCTCCACCATCACCAACTAGTAGTGTTAACTCTTATTGTCTAATCATGTTCGGTGTGCCAAACCCTGTACTATTTGTGATCTTGTTCAAGTATTTCATTAGCTGTTTATAACTGCGACTATTTTCACCACTGTTTTATAGACGAGGGAATTTGTTGTTTGGAGCAATGGCTTCCAACTTAACTGTAGAATCCCTTGGAGGGCTTTCAAGAATCCCAGGGCCAAGGCAGCAACCCATACCTATTACATCAGAATGTCTGGGGATAGAATCCAGGCATTAGTATTTTTAAAAAATATTAGCAAAAATGACAGGTGATTCCAGTGTGCAGCCGTGTTTGGGAATCACTGGCTTAGAGAGGTTTAAGAGATTAGCTGAGGGTCACCCAGTTAACAAGTGGCTAAAATGAAGGGGTCATTTCAGTCCAAACCTTGTGCTTTTTATAAAATACCAGGCTGCCTTTCATCTCCCTGCTAGGAAAATTGTAAAATATGTACAGAATGGAGTCTCTGGACCTTGCTCTCCAGAACATATGGTCTGAGGAGGAAAAATGATATAAGTAAAGATCAAATAAGTGTTAAATTGTGTTGTGTTGGTTATGAAGTTTGTAAAAGTTTGGGCTGTTGAGCTAGCCAAGCAAATGGGTCTGTTGGATTTGGCTGCCCTATTTAAAAGGAACACGGAAAAAACTCAGCCGAATGAGCAAAAGTTGAAGAGATAGGTTAAAATCAGAGATAGAAACTGGAGAATACTGAGACTGATTATCTTAGTACTAGGAAAACTGGATCCTTTGGGAAACTACATCATGTATTCATTCATCAAAAAATAATTTAAATGTTATTACATGCAAGGTACTTTAGATATATTTGTCTCAGTAACCCAGAGAGGTGTTATCACTCCTATTTTACAGATTTAAGAAACTGAAGCTCAGTAAGGATAAAACCTTGAGCTTCCATAACTAATAAGTGTCAGACCTGGGATTCACATTCAGATTTATCTAACTGATATTAACGAAGCCCCTATTAGTGCCAAGGAATGAGATAGGTGCTGGTGATATAATGATGAATAAAAATATAGTCCTTGACTTCATTGACCTTTTAGTTTAATGGAGAAGATAAAAATTAACCACGTTTCATAAAACAAGTAAAAATACAAATGTGTTCTAGTGTGTAAAGCAAGATGCATTGTAGGTGCTAACTAGGCAATTAAGGGAAGGAAACAGGCAAAGGGAACAGCCTATAAAATTTTCCTATGATAGGAAGGAATATGGAAATCAGGAGCACAGAAAAAGAGGGTGAATGTGTTCCAGACTGGGTTGGGGCTGGAGAGGTGACCTTCCTTGGTGGCTGTTGGTAGGAGACACTGTGACAAATGACATCAGATCTATGTATTGAAAGAATCACTCTGGTTGCCTTTGTAGATAATATTTTACAGGACGGCCAGAAAAGATTGTCAGTGGCTGTCAGACATTTTTTTTTTTTTTTTTTTGCAGATGGTCCTTTGTTAATTTCTTTTCTTTTTTTTTTAAATTTGTATTTATTTTTTTTATTTATTATTTTTATTTATTTTATTTATTTTGAGAGAGAGAGAGCGTGAGTGGGGGAGGGCAGAGAGAGAGGGAGAGACAGAATCCCAGGCAGGCTCCTTGCTGATAGCACAGATGCGGGGCTTGATCCCACAAACCATGAGATCATGACCTGAGCTGAGATCAAGAGTTGGACACTTAAACAACTGAGCCACCCAGGTGCCCCCTTTGTTAATTTCTTAATACATTTCTTAGTACATATTACTTCATGACCCAGTGTGTATAACATACACGAAATTAAAGTGTCAAGAGAAGACCTGCCTTCTTTATGAGTGATGTGCTTTTATATTTTCTTTTCTATTTTGGCTAGAAGAGCCTATTTCATTAGAAAAAGTACTAGTTACCATCCACTACGTTTAATATTTACTTGTTTATTGTTACCAGTTAAAAATACTGATTGAGGTATAATAGCTACCAGTTTACTATATTAGGCTCAGTAAGAGGTTGATACAGATAAAAGTTGATAGACTAAAAAAAATATATATGTATAAATATATATTTATATATTTATGTATAAATTTATGTATACATTTATTATGTATAAATTTATTATGTATAAAGGTATATTATGTATAAATTTATGTATAAATTTATATTTATGTATCAATATTATATATGAATATTTACATTTATGTATAAATATATGTATTTATGTTTATTTACTTTTGAGAGGGGGGAGGGGCAGAGAGATAGAAGGAGACACAGAATCTGAAGCAGGCTCCAGGCTCCAAGCTACCAGCACAGAGCCCAATGCTGGGCTCGAAATCATGGACTGTGGGATCATGACCTGAGCCGAAGTCAGCCACTTAACCAACTGAGCCACCCAGGCACCCTGATAGACTAAAAAAGTGGGAGATAAATTTGATAAGATAGCAAAGAAGGAACAAGGTCTTCCAAGGGTGACTTTGTTTTCTGGCTTGAGAAACTGTATTAGATGGTGACTTCATAAATGGGGAAATGATAAATGGAGGAAAACCATGCTTTGTGGGGGAGGATCATGGATTTCATCCTCCTTTGGAAATTTTGGGTTTATAGTGTCTTTGAGACCCCTAGCAGCCATTGTCCATTGGAGGGGTCTGGAATACATTTTTGTGTGATTAGTCCACCATTGCAGAAGAGTCATGGATAAGAGTGCCAGGAGAGGGGTGCCTGAGTGGCTCACTCGATTAAGCATCTGACTTTGGCTTAGGTCATGATCTTGCGGTTCGTGAGTTCCTGCCCTGCATTGAGCCCTTGTGTCAGCGCAGAGCATGCTTTGGATCCTCTGTCTTCCTCTGTCTCTCTGCACCACCACCCCGCCCCTCTTTATCTCTCTCTCTCTCTCTCTCTCTCTCTCTCTCTCTCAAAAAAAAAAAAAAAAAAAAAAAAAAAAAAAAAAAAAAAGAATGCCAGGAGACGTGGAGTATGGAGTGAAAGAGGAGAAGACACAGGACCAAGGAGCTCCGGAATTTAATTGTCAGGTAGAGGATGATAAATCTGTGAAGAGAGATTGAGTTAGAACAGTTGGTATGAAGAAAAACAAATGTATTTTATGTCACTTAAAGCCAAGGAAAGAGTGTTTCAAAAGGAAGGAAAAGTCAACAGTGTCAAATGCTGCACAGGGTCAAGTGGGATGAGGACAAAAACGTCTATTGTTTTTGTGGACATGTGTGTCATTGGTGGCATTAGAGAGTGCTGTTCTGATGGATTCATGGGGATAAAAGCCAGATGAAAATATTTTGAGGCAATGAAGAGGGAGAAGTAGACATCAGCTTCTCGTGAGATTGTCCTGTCACCTGGGAGAGGCAGGAATCTGAATGTACAGTTCAGGAGAGGCATTTCTGGACAGGCTTTTTGTAGCAACAGGAAAGCTCCCTGCTTCCTCACAGGGTCCTTGGTTCCTGGAGGCTCCTTCCCTTATGGAGGCTCAAATTTCTCAAGTTGTTTTCCAGGATAAGTTAGTTAACTCTCTAATCCAAAATTAAGGTCATGTGTGCTTTTGTTATGTATGTATTTGAGGGAACAGGAAGTTTAAAGTGACGAGTGGATGCAAAATCTGGGACACTGAGTAATTGTGACACTTGACCCAGCAAGGTCCTAAAAGAAGGGCCTTTGAGTATCTCCCATGTGCCATACCACATTCCATAAAGCCCTCTGTTAAGGAAGCAGAGGTGCAGAGAGGTAAGGAACTTGTCTTATGTAGAAAGTTTCAGCGCTGGGATTTCAACTCAAGTTCTCTGACCTAAGACTCTGTTGTCTGGTCTACAGTGCCATGTTCACCGCCCAGGGAATGGTCTATCTCTGCAGAAGTTCAGTTCTTCTCTTTGTCCTTTGTGTGTCTGTAGAAGAAAGTGTGGCATATACAGGCCATTTTCAACAAGAAGAATTTTTTCTAAGCATCTTCTCCTACCACTAGGACATTTGTCATTCCCCTCCCCCCCGCCCCCCCCCCAACAGATAGGTAGTACAGTTCCACCATAATGATGGCCTGTTCTACCATAAGAAATGGATATTAGATTTATCTGAGCCATGAAAACAATACAAGGCTAATAATAACAAGAACAAATGAACAGAGAACCATAGAATAGGGACATTTATTTACATTATATTCTTTCTTGAATTGTCTTGTCAACCATATGTTGACATCTCTGGAAAGTTTTGTCCTGTTATTCCTTTCATATCAGTAAGACCAAGATCTGAACATGGGAATTTTACATGTTCTCTTGTTCACACTTTCTCAGGAATGGAGGCTACCATTTAAAATGCCACGTAGGGGCGCCTGGGTGGCTCGGTCAGTTAAGCGTCCGACTTTGGCTCAGGTCATGATCTCACGGTCCGTGAGTTTGAGCCCCACGTCGGGCTCTGTGCTGACCGCTCAGAGCCTGGAGCCTGTTTCAGATTCTGTTTCTCCCTCTCTCTCTGCCCCTCCCCTGTTCATGCTCTGTCTCTCTCTGTCTCAAAAATAAATAAACGTTAAAAAAAATGCCATGTAAGTATCAAATATTTTGCAAACATTTTATCTAATCTACAGAACAGTCATATGAAATAGGATTTGTTGCCTTTATTGGACAGATGAGGAAACTGAGTCTGTGGTGGATTGAAAATGGCTGCAAATTCTTTGCCACCCTTCCATTGAGAGGCTTGGTATTTCTCTCCCTTTTCTTCAGTCTGAGTTGGCCCTTGATACTGGTTGATCAATAGCATGTAACAGAAGTGGCATCACATGCTCTGGGTCTAATCTTGAAGACATCTGATAGCTTTTGCTTTTGCTCCAGCTGCCATGTAAGAAATTCAAGTATCCGGAGACTGTCTTGCTTTGAATAAGTCCAAGGTAGCCATATGGAGAGGCTACGTGAGGAGAGAGAGAGGGAGCGAGGGAGGAGGGTTGAGAGAGAGAGAGAGACAGACAGACAGAATGGGAGGAGAGGGGGACTTGGCCAGCACCAGCTCTTCTAGCCATCTTAGCCCAGGAATTATCTTGGACATTCCAGCTCCATTAGATACTGTTTGGAAAAGAACCAAAAAGATTAACTAACAGCCAGAATCTAGGCCCCAACATATGTCCAGAGTTGGGTCATCCCACTTATTCCCATCTCCCTGTGTTACCTAGTCTGCAGCTACAGACATTGTGGAGCAGAGACCATCTGCCTCTGCTGTGCACTTTCTAGACCCACAAAATCGTGACTGTGGTAAGATGGTTGTTGTTTTAAACCACTGAGTTTTAAGGTGGTTTGTTATGCAGCAATGAGTAACTAAAACAGCATTGTATTAAGCAATTTTGCCCTATGACAGAGGAAGGAGCAGAGCCTGGATTGAAACCCTCATTTATCTGACTACAGAGCTCGGGCACCTTCTGCTACTTTGTGTGGTCTTGTCTTTGGGACTTCCATATTGGTGTTTAGCTTCTCAGTAGATCTGCTAAACTTCTTTTAGCTTAAATCCTGAGCATGCAGGAAGGGGAAACAAATGTTTGATTTTCTTCAACATTACAGCAAAAAGTTAAATAATAGGCAAATAAGTTCTGAGGTCAATTCCCAGCCTTCTGCTAATTCTTCCAACACGTTAAGATGTAATTTGGTAGAAAAAGCAGAAGTTCCAGAAGATCAGCCCTAGTCGTACCTTCATCCCTATGCACTTCCAATATTTTCCCTACCTCTTGATTTTTTTTAAGTTTAAAAATAAAACACAATGAAGATGATTCTGCCAGAGGAAGGAGGCAAAAGAAGAGTGTGCAAGATTAATGTGTTACCCCAGTTCCAAATTCCATGAAGTAGGAGCCCATAGAGCTATTTTGTTGGACCTGTAGGAAATGGCAGGAATTTTGCTTACAGGGTGGGTATGGGATGTGCCTGTAGAAGAGCTTCTGTGTTTCTGTGGTAGCAAACGTACCATGTGGTGATAGCCCTGTAAATAGCTGTGTTTATCAAATTCCAAAGCAAATACTCAAGCAAAACTCCACATAAAAGGCCAGATCACAAGCTGAAGGTTCCCCACGCACTGGCGAATTTGCAAAAATGTCTGTGGTTTGTGAGTGTGTGTGTGAGTTTAAACGACACATCATTTATACATGTGTTTATTTCTAGTGACTGCTACATACAACTAGCAGAAAGGGTTAGTCCATATCTCTTAACTAATGCTGAGTAGGCAGTGGTGTTAAAGTTGTGAGAGATAACTTCTCTATTCATAGAACTTTCATATTATCTAACTTCCAATCCTGGGCAAGGAAGACATCAATATTGAGATGCAGGGAAATGTTGATTGTATAGGGAACAAATATATGGCATTTACATTGGTGTTGTGGAATAGATCATTGTTAAGCAGAGTGAAAACTTTCTCCCCACTACCTCCACAGGAGATGTATACTTCTTCACCCTAGTGATGTGGATGTGGCATTGTGAGTTTGGCTAATGGAATATAGTAGGAAATGACAGTGTGTGGGCTCAGATTCTAGGCCTTTAGATGCCTTATGTGTGTTCATACAAATCTATGGGAGCCTCTGACTTCTTCCCTTTATTAGGGAGGGGCCTTTTAGTGAGGGACCAGGATGAGCACTTGTGAAATAGTTGTCCCATCTGACTTCCAGCCTGAAGCAGAATGTTATGGCATGATCATTGAATTTTAGGTTGGTTTGTGACAATTGCTGATTGATACAAGTGTGTATCAACTTGTGTGCAAATTTTTCCCCCTGAGATTGTGCTTATGAATTCCCTGCTGTGGGGGTTGCAAATTAGGTGAAACTCTAGAAGACCTATTAAAATTTTACCTTTAGTTTACCCAGAGCAGTGAGTTTGTGATTAGAGAGAATGGTTGTTATCTGAGGGTAGCTCAGGGGACTATGTGTAAGGTTACAGAATGGCTACAGACTAGATTTGAGCAACTGGGCATCCATCACAAGGGAGATGGGGAAGTTCTTCCACTGTGAAGGATTTATAGCTGCTATTTGAATTATGTAAATAAACTAGTTAAACATGTGCAGTTGAGGAAAAATGCTGTAACAGGACCTGGTGAAAGGGAAGGATAAGAGGATAGAGTTGCTGCTGCCACACGAAGCTGAAGGCCTACTGTTCTGACATGTCTTGTATGAAAAGAGAGGGGAGTTTCCTTTAGAGTTGGCTAGATTCACCTGCTTGAGGAGGTGCTGTGTGGCTGGTCCACTTTATAGGCTTCGACCAACAGAATGAAATATTTTCTGAGATGCCAAGGTTTTCCCTGGCCATCAGAGGAAGACTGGCCTGGGGAGATGGTCAACCATGATCACAAAACAACTCTGCCATTTTTTTCAGATCATATGCTCTGGAGGGAAACAACTTTGCCTTTTACTATGGACACATCAGCATCTTAGGAAAAACATTCAGAATGCAGTCACAGATAAATACATCTTCATGGCCTGTCTGGGTGCTGCTGCTTTCCTTGCCTTTGCCGAGTACCAATGGTACAATGCCAAGCAAATGTGTAGGGCTTCTTTGTGAGGTTGGATTAAAATCTGAAACAACAACTGATATTTATTGAATGACTAACATGTCCTGGGATGGATGTTTTAAGTGGCTTACTTCATTTGCTCCTTATGCAATATCCCTATGAGGCAAATATTATTAGAATCATTTTGAAGGTGAAGTTAATTAACTTATTTCTGGCCACATAATTGTTTTGTTGACCTAGGATTTTTGGTTCTCCACCTTGTCATCTTTTCATTATGCCTGAGATTTTCCTGAAATTTAAATTTTGGCTTTGAAGATAGAATTTGGTGGAGGGATGGTGGTTGACTCTGTTAGAGACACATGAGTGTCAAGTAATTATGCTGTACACCTTAAATTTTATAGTGTTTTATGTCAATTATACCTCAATAAAATGGGCAAAAAACCCCAAAAACAAATGGGAATGCAGGAGAAGACAGCTCAGACTGTCTCATGGAGTTGGAACAAGGGAGGTGAATGGATGAATTTGATACTTCTGAAACTTAAGGCTTTCTTCAGGTCCTTGAAACTGAATTAGAATGGATATTTGCAGCAGGCAAAGAGAGTGCAAAGGTCTCCTTAGCCTGCAAACCTCTCTCCACCACCTGGTTGATGCCACCAAGAAGACTCCTGATATCTGGCCTACGGTGACTTTTGTATAATGCTGAGAACTCCTAAAGCTGCCTGGAATGTGTGCATCTACTATCCACTGGTGCCTTTGATAGCCTCTCAGTCAAGGGGGTCATAAGAACTAGGTTCTAACACCTGTTCTGCTATGTGATCATGGGCAAGTTTCTTAGCATTTTTCAACTCCTCTGCCTTTCTGTAACATGAGGGGGTTAGATTATATCAATGCCTTCTTTGTTTTAGCAGCAAAAATATTTAAAAAAATAACATCTGATATGGAATCCTAATATGTAATGTAGATTAAACTTTTCTGGATGAAGCAAGGATTAGGGTCCCAAATCCATGCCCCTTCTCAAGAAGCTCCTGAGCCACCTTTGAGAAACTGGAGGTTTTGTGGACCAAGTTCAAAACTGCTGTTCTGGAAGATCTGTAGGGGTTTTCCCAGAATTCATAGTGTAGGATTATAGAACATGGTAGTCTAAATTGCTTGCTAACTCTGTGTTGCTTCTTGGATATTCTTTTAATAGTCTGATGAACTGGCTCAAGCCTGTATCCCTGAATTTCTCCCCTACCTCATATTTGAAGATCCATATCCCCCAGTCTTTTTTATTGTATTTTATTTATTTATTTTGAGAGAGACAGCGAGAACGTGTGTGTAAGCGGAGGAGGGGCAGAGGAAGAGGGAGAATCCTGAGTAGGCTCTGCGCTGTCAGCCCCATGTGGGGCTAGAACTCCTGAACCGTGAGGTCATGACCTGAGTTGAAATCAAGAGTCTGGATGCTCAAATGACTGAGCTATCTAGGTGCTTGAACACATCCCTCAGTCTTATGTTGCTCCTGTTCTAATGAACACACATCTCTTTTGTGGTTCTCTTCCTTCTGCCCACATTCACTCAACATGAATAGCAGCTGCCTTCTCTTTGGTTCTCCTCCAAGAACCACTCACATATGGTTGTTTGGGTAGTTGCTTTTACTTATGGTTTGGCAACAGTGGAAGGTTGTGGGGGGTCATATCACCTTATAGCACAACAGATACCTCAAAATTGAAATTTAGCCATTGCTGTTCTAAATAGCCCCAAAGCCATAGTTAACACTGAAAATTTTATGTATAATCTTTTTGCTTTGGAAAGACTTTACTTCAGGATGCTGGGGTATCCTGGGGTATCCTTACTGTCCGTACGTTCTCCACCTACCCCCACACCCTTCTTTTGAGGTCACTCACCTCTCTGTGCACCATCCAAAGTCTTCTCACTTATAAAAAAACAAAAGAAGGCATTTATTTCTTTCTTTTACTCTTTTCTAGACTACCACCATTGTTCTACCTAAATGGCTCATCAAGATATTTTGCTTAACAAAAGATAGTTCTGTTCCTACACGAAATTCTGCCAAGGTCCTTTAAAATAACATTCCTCTGCTTTCCAACTGTTAGTTATGAAATTCTATGAGGTACTTGTATTAAGAGATAGAAAGATGAAACAGGCAAAAGCTTTATATTCCTGCCCCTAGGTTGGTCAGAAACATAAAACGTTGAAAACCAGCCTTTTAAAGACATGGGCTGAAAAGGAAGTTCTAATGGCCTGCCCAGCATTGCCGAACTCAGCCTGGCCAGCCTTTCTTCCAGCCCTGTGGTTTCTTTCTATTTAGCTCTGAAATAGGTGGCTTTTCCAAGCCTTAATATATATTTTTTTAAGTTTTTATTTTAATTCCAGTTAGTTAATATACAATGTTACATTAGTTTCAGGTGTACAATATAATAATTCAGCACTTCCATATATCACCCTGTGATCATCTTGACTGTGCTTAATCCCCATCTCTTCTTTAACCTATCCCCCCCCCCCCCAAGTCCCCCTCCCCTCTGGTAGCCATCAGTTTATTCTCTATAATCTAGAGTCTGTTTCTTGATTTGTCTCTGTCTTATTTTTTCCCCTTTGCTTGTCTTGTTTCTTAAATTCCACATGTAAGTGAAATCATATGGTATTTGTCTTTCTCTGACTTATTTAGCTAAGCATTGTACTCTCCAGATCCATCTGTCTTTGCAAATGATGAGATTTCATTCTTTTTTTATGGCTGAATAATATTCCAGTGTATATTTATTCTACATCTTCTTTATCCATTTATCAGTTTATGGACACTTGGACTGCTTCCATATTTTGGCTATTATAAATGATGCTGCAGTAAACATAGGGGTGCATGTATCCCTTTGAATTAGTGTTCTTGTTTTCTTTGGGTAAATACCCAGTAGTGTGATGCCTGGATCTATTTTTAACTTTATGAGGAACCTCCATTCTGTTTTCCACAGTGGGTGGCTACATCAGTTTGCATGTTTACCTGCAGTGCACGAGGGTTCCTTTTTCTCTACATCTTCACCAACACCTGTTGTTTCTTCTGTTGTTGATTTTAGCCATTCTGATAGTTCTGATAGTCTCTAATGAGATAGGAAATACCTCATTATAGTTTTGATTTGCATTTCTCTGATGATAAGCAATGATTAGTATCTTTTCATGTGTCTATTGGCTATCTGTATGTCTTCTTTGGAGAGGTGTCTATTCATGTCTTCTGCCCATTTTTTTAATTGGATTATTTGGTTTTTGGGTGTTGAGTTTTATAAATTCTTTGTATGTTTTGGATACTAACCCTTTATTGTGTGTGTCATTTGCAAATATCATCTCCCACTCCATAGTTTGCCTTTAGTTTTGTTGTTTTCTTCACTGTGCAGAAACTTTTCATTTGACGTAGTCCCAATAATTTATTTTTGCCAAGCCTTAATATTTGCCCATAGAAAGAAGATACTTTTAAATGTTAGGTGCATACTTAGGGGGTAATTGTAAATGTTCTAGAATTTTAAACTTTTTATTATCTTTACACAAATGGAAGAAGAAATAGCACTAAAAAGATCCATATTCCTGTTGCCTCTCTTGATCAATTTTTAACTCATGGCAAATCCTGTTTCATCTAACTTCCCCCCACAGATGGATCATTTTGAAGCAAATCCAAGACATTGAATCATTCTATTCATAATATTTTAGTATGTATCTCTAAAAGATAAGGACTCTTTTAAGACAACATAATTATGTAGCCATTATTATACCTGAAAAAGTAATAATAATACTGTTATATCATCAAATAGCTTTAGTCAGTGGTCAAATTTCCCAGATTATTTAAAAAAAATTTTTTTAACAGTTGTTCAAATCAGAATCCAAATAAGATTTACATATTGCAATTGGTTGATATGTCTTTTAATTTTCTTGTAATGTATAGGTTCTCCTCTCTCCCCACTCCCCATTCATTGGAAAAACTTGGTCATTGGGTCTGTATAGTTGTCCATAATCTTGATTTGAGATTGCATCCTCAAACTATCATTTAATAAAATCCTCATTCCCCACATTTATTAGAAACTGAAAGTTAGATCTGGAGTCTTCTTTTTATCTACTTCCACTTATCTATCTTATCTACTTCCACTAGGAAGCACATATCTGGTTATCACTTTTTTGGTGATTTGAGGAGCCATTAATGATAATTTTCTGCATTTGTTAGGTTAGCAGGACTTGTACATTGATCACAATTTAACACTATAATTTCTCCCTAATTTATAAGGTGTAATATTTCTGTAAGAAAATACTTTCCCTCACCAACTGTTTGGTTATTCTCAAGTATAGTTAGCATAGGAAAGGCAAGATATATTCTTGATTTTGTTGTTGTTTGCCAGTTTTTAAAATGTTGAATTCATTCCCTGGCATTCTCCAAAGGTAGCCAATGAGTAATTATCTTAGCATCATAGCAGTCCAATTCATTTAAACATATATGATGTGTTTTAATCCATTGTAGTTACTATTAATATTAATATTCAGATTGTTTCATCTTTGGCTGTGTAATCCTTTTCAGATTGGCTCCTGGGCCCTTGTGACAACTGTGATAGTCTTTATTTTTCAAATAAAAATTGGAAACAAACAAAAAAATCATAGTGTGGAAAAAGTCATAAAAATTATAGTATGAACTCTTCTATACTATGATTTTTTTGTTTCAAATTTTTATTTAAATTCTGGCTAGTTAAAATATAGTGTAATATTGGTTTCAGGAGTAGAATTTAGCGTTTCATCACCTATACAACACCCAGTGCTCATCACAAGTGCCTTCCTTAATACCCATCACCCATTTAGACCATCTCCTACCCACCTCCCTCCATCAACCTTCAGTTTGTTCTCTAGAGTTAAGCATCTCTAGGGCACCTGGGTGGCTCAGTCAGTTAAGCATCTGAGCTCAGGTCATGATCTCACCTTTTGTGAGTTCGATCCCTGCATCAGGCTCTGTGCTGACATCTCAGAGCCTGAAGCCTGCTTCAGAGTCTGTGTCTCTCTTTCTCTCTGCCCCTCCCCTGCTTGTACTCTGTCTCTTTCTCTCAAAAAAAAAAAATTTAAATAAATAAACATTAAAAAAGAGTCTCTATGATTTTCTGCCCTTTCTTTTTTTCCCCCTTCTCCTATGTGCATCTGTTTTGTTTCTTAAATTCCACATATGAGTGAAATTATATATTTATCTTTCTCTGACTGACTTATTTCACTTAGCATAATACACTCTAGCTCCATCCATGTCATTGCAACTGACAGTGTTTATCATTTATTTTATTATTATTATTTTTAATATTTATTTGAGAGAGAGAAGGGGGGGTAGAGAGAGAGAGAGGGACACCTAGAATCCAAACAGGCTCCAGGCTCTGAGCTGTCAGCATAGAGCCCGATGCAGCGCTCGAACTCATGGACTGGGAGATCATGACCTCAGCCGAAGTTGGATGCTTAACTGACTGAGCCACTCAGGTGTCCCAGTGTTTATCCATTTAAATGATTATCTATTTAAATGTTCCAGGTTCATCTGGAATATTTTATGCCAGAGGCTTAGAATGAGTTGGTTCCTTTTGGTGGGAAAAGGTAGTTAGAAATCACAATCTGAGTGTCAGAGTGCTCGTTGGTACTGGAATGGTGATTATTTCTAAGAATTTTTAATGGATTATAATTTATAAAATTATAATATTATAAAATTAAAAGCACCATATTGTTTTGGCCTGATGTTAAATAAAAGTACATGTATATGGAAATTCCAACAGATTGCTATTTTTGCCATTCTGTTTTCTCGTATCTTTTCCTGTATCCACTTGGCTTACAGACAGAAAGGACATGGTCCCAAATGACTTTTCCAGCAGAGGCATTTGCTGATTTGTAAGGAGCAATGAAGAGGCTGAGAAGCTGAACAGAGATTTTAGCACTTTTATGAGGCTGGGATGAAATAATTGGAATTAAGGGCCTGCCAAGAAGAAAGCCTTTCATTTGGGATTCTGAAGGGCTGAATCTTACAAATAAATGACGTGAAAATAGACCATCTGCCACAGGAACTATATTTCAGCTCTGATCACCTTTCTCCATGATGCATTAAGATGATCTGCTCCCCACCCTGACAGAAGCATACCCCTGGAAGAGAGAATACATTTGTAATAAATATCCCTGTTGAAAAGCTTGTGTGTGTGTGTGTGTGTGTGTGTGTGTGTGTGTGTGTGTATATACAGAAAGATACAGACAACCCAATAGAAGAGTGGGCAAAATACTTGAACAGGCATTTCACAAAAGACAATAGTCAAATTACCAGGACTCATATGAAAGGTCCATAGTCTCATTATATTTCATCACAGAAATGCAAATTAAAATCACAAAGATATAATAATGTAGTATTGATACCTGTAGTACTGATAATATGTAGAATGGCTAAAATTAAAAAGTTGGAGTGGCGCCTGGGTGGCTCAGTCGATTAAGCATCTGACTCTTGATCTCATTTCAGGTCTTGATCTCAGGGTCATGAGTTCAAGTCCTGTGTTGGGCTCTGTGCTGGGCATGAAGCCTACTCAAAAACAAACAAACAAACAAACAAATAAATAAATAAAATTTGGAAAATACCGAGAGTTGGTGAGAATGTGGAGCAAATAGATCTTTATCTTACAGAGCTGGTGGGAATGCAAATTGGCACAACCATTTTGTAATACTCTTTGGCAATATCACTTATGGCTGAACACCCAATTACCCTATGACCCAATAATTCACTCTCAAGTGTATACTCAACAGAAGTGCATAGTATGGTCCTCTAAAAAACATAAATAAATATGTTCATAGTGGTATTTTTTAAATATAACCAAACTGTAAACAACCCACATATCTACCAACAATAGGATCAATGATTAAATTGTGGTATATTTATACAATAGAATATTATAAAACAACAAAAATGAAACTACTGTCACATACAACACAGATAGACTTGACAAACATTATGTTACATGGAAGAAGGCAGACATGTAAGTGTATATACTGTATGATTCCTTTATATAATGTTTAAAAATAGTCAAAGCTGGTCTGTGGTGCTGGAGATCAAGATGGTGGTTAACTTGGAAAAGGAGGGTGGAGTTAGGGTATGGAGAAGGCATGTGGGGGGGTCTCTGGGTGCTATTCATGATGTGTTCCATTATTTGGGTGGCAGTTACACTTAATGTTCATTTTGTGATTGATATGTCTACTTCCTCTTTTTTTCTTTCTTTCTTTCTTTTTATTGTTTTAAGAGAGAGGGTACAAGTGAGTGAGAGGCAGAGAGAGAGGGAGAGACAGAGAAAGGGAGAGAGAGAGAAAGGGAGAGAGAGAGAGAGAGAAGCAGGACTCACCCATAGTGGGTCTTGGGCTCACCTGAAGTGGGGCTCGAGATCACCCAATGTGGGGCTTGAATACACAAACCATGAGAACATGACCTGAGCTGAAGTCAGATGCTTAGCCGACTGAGCCACCCGAGGCACCCCAATACATATAGTTTTGATTTATGCATTATTCTCTTAAGTATATTATACTTCAACACAAAGTTCTATGAAAGAAGAATCTGTTGACTTCTTTCATCGGACTGTTTCATTTCCTAACTATTATCTTCTAGACCTGTATACTACTTTATTGATTCAACATCTTCCAGAAAAAGTCTGGTAATAATCAAAGAAACAAAAGATACCAAAAGTTAAGAAACTATTATTGAGAAAGCAATAGCCAGAAAGATGTAAGCCAGCCAGAGATAGGTAAAGATATGAGAAAATAGAACAGTCACAATAACAATTTTCTTGAGCCTCCATATACATGTACTCTTTTTTACATGTTCTTTCACTTAACATATAGCCAAAAAAATAATACCATATTTTTTCCTTAATAACAACAAAAAAACAGAATAGGTACTTGCTGTAGTAAATTCAGACATACTGGAATATATAAAAGAAGGAGAAAATAGCTATGTACTACCAATAATCCTGTTACCTTAGAACAATCTTTGTAAACATGTTGTTGAATGAACTTCCATTCAACCTGCTCTTAAAAGGTATTTATAGGACTTGAATTCTACCTACAAATTTTGTTTCCTGTTATGTTCACTCACATGTATACCTGGCAATGCATTCTGCTTATCTACGTTATCTAAAGTGAGAACAAAGATAATCAGCTGTGCCTAGCTATGAAGGGAGGACCTGGCTACTGTGAAAATCCATAGAGAGCAGCCATAGAGAAATGAATTGAAGGACTGTTTCTATAATCAGAAGATTATTTTTGAGAGATATATTTTTCTCTGCTGTTCAGGTCTCAAAGCTGAATACTTTGGAGGCCAGTAATTGGGTAGTTAGGGAATTCTCCGAATTCCCCAGAAAATAATTTCATTTTTTCACATTTCTGCATTGTAGATGTGGAATAAGGCTGCATTAGGTGGCATAATGGAGTAACAGGCTCTTTTGTTTTTTAAATTTTTTTTTAGACTCTATTTTTTTTTTAACGTTTATTTATTTTTGAGACAGAGAGAGACAGAGCATGAACGGGGGAGGGTCAGAGAGAGGGAGACACAGAATCTGAAACAGGCTCCAGGCTCTGAGCTGTTAGCACAGAGCCCAACATGGGGCTCGAACTCATGGACTGCGAGATCATGACCTGAGCTGAAGTCGGCTGCTTAACCGACTGAGCCACCCAGGCGCCCCATAACAGGCTCTTTTGTATCCTTGCTGGGACACTATAAGGGTACAGGTGGTACCTGCTCACAGGGAATTTTCTTTGGCATTTCATCTGCTTTGGAATCCTCCTTTCCGTTGGGTTGAGTTTAAATTGCAGGGTGCATACTATAGTCATTGCCTGCCAATCCACGAAGTTTCCAGAGGGTAGGCAAGGTTTAATCACGTAAACCCCAGTGACATTTAGGGACCCACACTGTTCAAATGTTCTTATCCCTGTCCTTTACTCATCTCCTTATCCAGGGCACAGGGTAATGTGAGATGCTGCACTTGTCCGGTGTTTCCTGTTCGCACCTGTTCAGCACTGTCTGTGAATTCAACATAGAAAGAAGGCCATGTGAATCTCACTGGTGAGTGCATTTCTTCAGAGTTCTTATAGGAGGGGCAGTGTTTGAATGAAAGACAGCATAGTTATAAAGCACTCGAAAAGTTGTGGTGAATGGACCTGGGGGAGGTATTATGCCAAGTGAAATGAGTCAGCCAGAGACAGACAAATACTGTATGATTTTACTTCTATGTGGAATCTAACAAACAAATGAACAAATCAAACAAAACAGAAACAGACTCATAAATACAGAAAACAAACCGATGGTTGTCGGAAGGGAGGGGGGTAGAAGGAGAAAGGAAATAATAAAGAGAGATGAATTAAGAAGTACAGAATTCTAGTTATAAAATAAATAAGACACAGGGATGTAATATACAGCATAGGTAATATGGCCAGTAATATTGTAACAACTTTGTATGGTGACAGATGGTAACTAGGCTGATCATGGGGAGCATTTTATAATGTATATAAATATCAAATCACTGTGATGTACACCTGAAACTAATGCAGCATTGTATACCAATTATTCTTCAGTAAAAAATCGTGGTAAAATGCACATATCAAAATTCCAGTGGCACTAAGTACATTCACACTGTTGTGCAGCCATCACTACCATCTAGTTCTGGAACCTTTTCCATCACCACAGAAGGAAACCCTGTACACATTAGCATCACTTCCCATTCCCATGTTTCCCTATCCCTACCTCCACCCCCAGCCCCTTGCAGTTGCTATACCTGATTTCTGTCTCTGGATTTGGCTTTAATGGATATTTCATATAAAAAGATTCATATAATATATGGCCTTTTGCGTCTGGCTTCTTTTACTCAAAAATGTTCATCTATGTTTTGCTTGTATCATACTTCATGCCTTGTTGGGCCTGAATGGTGTTCTGTTGTATGAATATACTATGTTTATTTATTCATTCATTGGTTGACGGGCATTTTGTTTCCACCCTTTGGCTACTATGGATTGTGCTGCTACAAATGTTTGTGTACAAATATTTGAACACCTGTTCTCAATTCTTTTGGGTGTGTGTCTAGGAACAGAGTTGCTGTATTCATTTGATAATTTTATAATTTAACTTTCTGAGGACCCCCAACTGTTTATCACAGTTATAAAGAAGTTAAGTCTGGAAATTTCAGTACTGGAGTTCTGTTTAAACTATGTGAAATTAGGAAGTAGTTTCGAAACTTCTCTTCCATTTACTTATCCCAATCCCCCTCACTTCTTCCAAGGTCTAATTTCTTCATACTGTCCCTTAGATTCCTAGGGCTTTTTTTTTCTTTTCCCCCTAAAGCAGACTGTTCTGGCCCACTTTTTTCCTCACTAACTGCCATCTTACTATCAAACTTACTTACTCTTTTTCTTCTTCTTTCATGGCACTTAACAAAGACTAATTCTACTGTGTTTGGGTGCTTAGTGAGGGATTACTTCAGTGTGTCTAAAGCTAGGACGAACATCAAAGTGGCCTAGAATGCTTCTGTCTCAACATGCCATAACCTCAGCGTTTCCTACTAAGCTACATATTCTGGAAGGTGAGGCTCAATATGTGCATTTTGAAAATCTCCACCAGATGATTCTGTTGCACACATCTGTTTAATAATGGATCAATATGTTGCCTTCATAATTTTAAATTTAATAGGAGTGTTCAGAGTGTAATACTTTATCCCAAAGGTTAGGGCTAATGATAATATTTCTGGCACTAAAGCAGGGGGATGGAAAAGACATTTGGACATTTGGGAGCAGTAGAAAGGCTTGAGGTGCCTTAATTTACATTGAATAGGGAGATGGTGGATTACAGGACTGTTTTTCATGACTCTAGGTGCATATTGTTGGTTGAAAATAAGCTGCCCCCATTAGAAAAGCAGGTTCCCGAATCTTGCAGAATTGGCATGAAAGGACAGCATGAATTGATTGGGAACTGCAGGGATTTGTTTAGTATAAAACAAATTTGAGATCTGGAAAAAACAGTTACTTGACTTTGCTTCTAGAAAGGAGAACAGAGCTGAGTGGAAATGGAGGGCTCTGAGAAAAAAGAAGAAACATTGTATCAAAGCTTGACTATGTTATGGCTCTTTTTCTCCTAGACCAGTTGTCAGTGGTATTGGGAGCATGGGAATTGACTGAGAGACTAAGAGGGCGCTGTGAGCAGTCAAAAGATGGGATAGAAACCTATACTTTTTTAATTCAGAAATTTGTGATTATTTGGTATGCCTTAGATTCTGTATTTATGCTAGATAAGTACATTTAACAATGCATTTTATTTAAGATATTTATCTTCATATAAAAACTAGTACTGCACATTAATTTTTCCAGCTCTAAAATCGGTCAGTCTTAAATTGTCGTGTATGTTCCACCACTTGCTGGAAACGTTTCCTATGAGAGTTTTATTCACAGAGGAAACCTTAAGAATGTGATGAGCCAAAGAGTGTTAAAGCTTCAGACATCCTGACTCTTGTTCCCAAAACTATATAAGATAGATACTAGGATTAATATCTCATAGAGATAGTTTAAAAACGACTTAGCTAACATTTTGTGAAGCTCATGGGAAATTATGTATTTCTTTACACGATCCCAGCAATGAAAAAAAAGTCTCAATACTTTGAAAACATGTCAGAAATACTACTAACTATGTTTAACGTAACTCAGGATATCAGTTGGTTGTTGCTCAGTTGATACCCTGGGCTAGGACAACAGGTGTGCCAGACTCACACGTGGGTTGAGATATGAATAGTGGTGCTAATTACACTTAGCAGTATTGGTAGCCAGTTAATGTAACAGAGAATCCCACTAACCCTAACTTCATAGCAGCCAGGCTAAAAATAATATAATCCTAGTGCTGACTGATACACTGATTTTATTTGCCTGTTCAGCTACCATAATGATATATATATTATTTTATATTCTCTGATCTATCTGCTGTTGGAATTAAGATGAAATAAAAGCAAAATTGAAAAATATTGGAGAATTTCTTCTATAGTAGACATTTTAAAAATGTGGGTTTAGTTGTTTTATCCTATAGCTTCAAAAGGAGGGTTTATTTTGTTAAATCACGTAGTAAATAAACTAGTTCAATGCCACAAACAGGTACTAAGTACTACTTTTTCATTATGTATTTTAATTTGGAAGCTTACAGCTTGAGAAGTGCACAGGTTTCACTCTCAAGAATATTAATATGAGTGTCCTTTTTGCCATGACAGTTTAAGCAAACAGTAACCATACCTCTACTCTAAAAGCAAGCTGTGAGCCAAAATACATGTTTTCCCAACATTAGTAATATATAGGCCCACTTTAATAAAAAAACTTTCACTCATTCTTCCCACATCGAATTAACTGATCTTGTTTTAAAATAATGGTACTTAAATACATGCAAATGTAACTGTAAGTATAAGCTCATTATGGTTATAGATGATAGCCAGTTATAAAATCAAAATGCATTTGCAAATTAAATATCAAGAAAATTACCAAGCCAATGAAATCCGGATTCGACACTGATTTAAGAAAACTTAGTTGTTGATTACAGTGGACTCTGAGCCTTTATTAAGTTCTACCTAGTTTTGTATCGTGGACAAGTTTTCCCATTTCTTTAGTCAAACAATTCACTTAGTTAACCAGGATTTCCTTTGGCTTACAACTGGCACAGTATGCCATTTCTATTAATTCCCGGTCTGCTTTCTCTGCATTAGCACATGCAAGTTACAATACTACTACCGGATGTCAATGCAATAGGAAAATGCAAGCGCAGGCATTGAAATAGAGTGGAAGCACTCATTAGTAAGGTGGTTATCCATGTGGCCCAAAATATGCTTCCACAGATTTTTTAATTTCTTTTACATTTATTTATTTTTGAGAGACAGAGTGGGACAGAGCATGAGCAGGAGAGGGGCAGAGAGAGAGAAGAAAACACAGAATCTGAAGCAGGCTCCAGGCTCTGAGCAAGCTGCCAGCACAGAGCCCGATGTGGGGCTCGAACCCACAAACCGTGAGATCATGACCTGAGCTGAAGTCGGACGCTCAACCGACTGAGCCATCCAGGCGCCCCACAAATGTTTTAATCATCAGAAAACACCAAATTAAAAAATCGTTCTAGGCAATCTGGCAGGATTTTCTTCCTACCCTCAAATTGCTCTGGACTGCCTTGCATTGTGCTTGTTCTTATTTTTCTCGTTCTAGAAGTATAGCTCTGCAACTTGACTTCGGCACTCACCTCTGACCTCTTCAGATACTGTAGTTCCCTAGAAGTCACATCTGGTATTTTGGACTGATGAACCCCTCTGTGGACTTTGACTTTTCTGACTCCTATAGCCAGAAAGGGGGGAAAATAGGTTGAGTGAAAGATGGCACACAGAGAAATTCCTGCTGCTTTTCAGACTCCTTTGTTCATTGCAGTCTGTTGGGAAGCCACTAGTCATCTCATATATGAAATACATTAACCGCTGCTCCCCTGCCTTCCTCTCTCCCCCTCGGTTCCACACTGCACTGCTGGATCAGTGCTCTAAAATGCATTCTAATAAAGACATTCACTTTTTTTTCAATTGCTCTCCAAAGAGTTTATTCTCTGTCACCATGTATTCAAAACCCTTCACAATTTAACCTCAACTTACCTTTACTCCCAAGCACCACCACCCCCTGTGGTACACCATGGTCCAGCCAAATTGGATCACTGTTTGTTCCCTGTACTTTTCTACTTCTGTCCTTGCTCATGCCATTCCGTCTGCTTGCGATGCTTCATTCCCCCCATCTGTGCCTTCTGAAATCTGACTCGTGGCTTAATGCCCAACTCAGATGCCTCCTCGTCTGTGGTGAAAGCATTCCCTGACCAAAGCTGCTGGAAGTGAGGCTCCCTCTGAATTCTCAGTGTACTTGGTCCTTCTTTACATGACCCCAATTTCATGCTGCCTCACAGTAGAGCCATGTATATACATGCCTCACCTATTGCTGCTTGTAGAGTGTCAGATTCCTGGAGGCAGGAACCTGGCCTAATTTGCTTTCCTATTTTCCCCACCGTCTAGTCCAGTGCTTCTGGCATAAAAGAAACTAAATGCTATTTTCTGTATAAATAGGAATCTGAAAATCACAATTCTTGAAGAGGTGTGAATAGTTTAATATGGTTCTAAGTAATAGATGTTATTTTACTTTCAAAAATAGCATCTACTAGTAAAGTCTGATAAATTTTTCCAGGTTTCAGGCCAGATAGTTATTTTCATGCATGATCAATAACAAATTTAACAACTTGTTCAAAGATAAAAAATGATCATTATGAGGAATAGGCAGCCAGTTCACACTCACTAAAATGAAAAGAGACATTTTATGCACGTGGAGGAGATCTAATGAGAAAACTGAGCAATGGTCCAAAACTCTGGTCCAAGGATGTGTTATAAACCGTCTAGAAGCTATGTTTACGGAAAACAGCTGACTTTGGGTGTCTATCTATGAGGCCCTGTACTTTCTGGCAATCATTTTTTGCTGCCAACTTTGAAACATGAATAACTAATTCACATCGATTTGTTGACTTCACTGACTTGACTTAGTTTTTACTTATTTATTTTCTCTAAGTGTAGCATATGTTAACAGGAAAATGAAAATACATAGGGATACATTCTTCCACTAAACTCTGACATGAAACTGAGGTCAAACTTATCATTCAGAGAAAATTTTTGGATTGTAGATAAATAAGTTTCTTCTCTTGGGCCCTATTAGTGTAAACAGCTTCATGAATGGGCACATTTTTCCCCTGGTAGAGTTTATTTTCAGACAAGTCTAAACACATCACTTTCTCCTTATTACATCACTGTTGGTTGCCAAAATTATAATAATACATTTATCAGAATGTCTGCCATGCTGATGTTCTTAGTTATGAGGAAGACTGCATGGTAGAAATGTCTTAATAATGAGGAGGGCCACATGACTGGCCGTAGTTGACCAAAGACTCTATAGATGTGTAGATGACTGCCTGACTCCTGGCAGAGAAACTGACCATTGTCAGTCAAAAGTTCTTGCAGTTCTGGAGGCAGTACGAGCAGCACATTGTTTCTGGCACTTCGTTGGGAGAGGGTACAGTGTGGTACCATGAAGAAGTTCCAAAACAATTGGACTTCCTTGGAAAGTTAAACGTTAAGCCAATAGCTAACAGTTAAGCTTCACAGCATCCTGTGAAGGAAGGCTTTCCCTCTCGGATTTATCGAAACCTAATTTAGCATCATAACATATGTAAAGAGAAAACAAAAAGAAAGAGAGAGGGGATGTTTTATCATCCAGGGATGTACCTAGGAGAATCAGTGAGACGTACACATTGGCTGTGGCTTTTCAAACACTGTATAGGAAGAAAGCCTGATAGCCAGTGGCTGTTCAGTTCAGTTTGCTGGTTGTATTGTTAAAGCTCTTGGTGAGAACACATCTAATATGGAGATGGATCCAAATAGTTGTAGCTAGTGCACTTTAGTTCCTGTTGGTAAAACCATTTCTACTGTCTATAGACATCTGCCCATCTTGACCTGATGCCATCTGCTTTTGGTTCATTTGATGGGTACTTTCTTTCTGATTATAACTTGCCTTCCCCTATAATTTTGGTTATGACAAGGAGATGTGCTCATTGTTGCTTGTACAGAGAATTCTGGTTTCTGTGATACTTTCTTGAGTCAAAATCGTAAATTTGATAACTTTGTGACTTGGGTTAAAGTAAATGAATCTCTCCTCAGTGCTTACAGCATCTCTTTTCTAAGGCTGTAAGGCTGAGAATCAGACTCTGGACTCTACAAACAAATTCACCAAGGAACTGTGAGGCTGTTGGGGCCACTGCCCAGAAGTTTAGCCAGATGGAGGCGGGAGGTGTGATTGCTCTGAGCATGTTCTTTGAAAGTGGAACATGCAGGGCCCACGCATTTGGATGTTTGTGCAGTTTGTTCACTGCATAAGAATATCTGCTGGGGTGAGTGGGGCTGCAATCTGGCCCCTGCTCAGTTCTCAAAGCTCTGCTCAGCAGGTCCACCTGGAAAAAGGACTCCTTTTCTGAATTTGCAGAAAGTCACAGTTTGGTTCTGAATCAGAGTCTTTGCAGTGGTTACAATACTCATGAAAAGGGTTTCAGGGCAAGTCAGTTTGTGTATGTATTTAAAGCATCACTGGTCATACCCTGGGATTCTGAGCAGGGGTCTCCAAAGATGTGGATCATTTATCATTATTCGGAAAAAATTAGAAGTATTATCAGAAAACTATTATAAGTATGTAACTATACTATACATGTATATTTATAATGTATATCTATAAATATACTTTATTTATTTAAACTAGATGTTCCAGTGTACTATGTACACCATTAAATATATACAGCAATAAAAAGGAAGAAATAAAAATAAATGCAAACAAGATTTTGTGAACTTCACTCTGGAGATACATCTACAAAATTTGTGGGGAAATGCCTCTCTCCCCGGAGAGATTCATTTTCCTACCCCCTATCCCACCACATGACCCTGAGTTCAGAAAGCCTTTTGCTTGTCTATCTCAAGTTCTAGTCACATAAGCTTCACATTTTCAGAGATACACCAGAAATTCTTCACAGTAATGAATTCTAGCAATTGGTATTTTGGTAAGACCTTAGTCTTGACCATCTTTAAGTAAACAATTAAATTAATTAAACGTAAAAAGAATTTTAAAAGCTTAATTTAATAAATAAATTTTATGATATTTTGAATTTATGCTTCTGAAAGGTGTCTTCAGAGTGCACGGCAAAGACAAAGAAGAGGAAGTTTCTGAAAATGCCACTATCGCTACCAACAATAGCTGCAATAATACATTTTATCTTTTAACTGGTTCTTGAAAGGAGCCAAATTAACCAAGTCTGTTGTAGAAATTGGTCACTGAGATAAACATTTCCTGCTACCATGACAGATTTCCAAAAGTTTTGCTTTATTATCATTGATCACTTTATCTGGTTGTCAGTTTAGGGTTCTTGGTGATGAAACTACAGTACCTTTCTTGTCTATGTCTATATATTTTTTAATATTGGCACCAGACTCTGTCTGCCAGAGCAATTCCATGGAGAGGATTAATTAGTCTGGTTATGACTCCAGAAGGTCTGTTCAAAGAGACAGAGTCTTGTATAAATAGGGTTAACCCCTCAGAAGTTACTGGAACTTCAGCATTCACTTTGCATCTTACTGGAAGTATGTTCTTCAGAGGCCAGAGGAGTGTTCTTTATATCTAAAGGAACTTCTAACAGGAAAATACTTTTTGTTTCTACTTGGAGAAAATATTCCGTAGGTTAATATGATAAGGAAGGTGAAGTATAAGAAAAAGTATCTTTCTATAGACTTTTATCATCCATTGAAGTGAGTCCTTTCCCTTGAATCCTTAATATTTACTGATATTTGACATGCGCTGGAGGTGAGCTTTGCTTGGCAATTAATTTGGTTCCCTTCTCTCTCTCAATGCTCAGCAGTATTTTTTTATATATGCCTCTTCAGTCTCCTTGGAAACACCAGATATCTGTTGGGAACAGACATGTAGATATCATAATCTAGAGCCAGTTCACATTATAGACTTCCAAAAGAAGAATTCTCAATGATTTAACTGTTATGGATTGGTATAATCACTGTGATCTATGGGAGCCATGTGTGAGTATTACTGGTGTGTTGCATATGTGAGGGACTTAAGTAAAAAGAATGGGTTTTTAATTGAAATACTAAATATTATTCATACATACAATATTTATTTATTTATTTATTTATTTATTTATTTATATCCAAGTTAGCTAATGTATAGTATAATAATGATTTCAGGAATAGAACTCTGTGATTCATCACTTATATATAACACCCCAGTCCTCATTCCAACAAGTTCCCTCCTTAACGCCCATCACCCATTTAGCCCATTCCCCCACCCAACACCCTTACAGCAACCTTAGCTTGTTCTTTGTATTTAAGAGTCTCTTATACAATATCCATACATTTAATGTGTGTTTACAGAGTGCTTACCCACATATTATTTCATTTTATTCATGAAGAAACTGTCTTCAGGGGGTTAAGTGCTCTCTAATTATAATCACAATCATAATCATAATTAATAATAATAATAAGATAATGATGATAAATGGACAAAATCTTTCCAGTGATTGCTAAATGTATATATTTAGCTGCTTATTTGACATATTTTCTAGTATGTCTCTTAAGCAACTTAGTTTGTCCAAAGTGAATTCTTGATTCCATCCCAAAGCTTTTCCTTCTTATTCACCAGTCTTCAGAAGTAAATGGCATCACCGTCCTGGTGTTGTGTATGTTAGAAACACGAAAATCCTTCTTGAATTTTCTTTCCTTTTTAGCACTCCCTCACATCCAAACCATAACCAATATATCAGATTATGTCATCACTTCCAAAACTTGTTTTCTTTCTGCTGCCACCACCAGTACCCTAACTGGACTACCACGGTTTCTTGCTATGCTACAACATTGCCTCCTACATATCTCCTGTGTCTTACTCTTACCTTCTGTCAGTTCTCCATGCAGCAACTAGTGTGAGCCAATATGTAAAGTGGATAATGTTCCACTCCTGTTTAAAAACTTGCCGTGGCTTCCCAGTGTTCTTGGGGTGTAAAATCTGCATCCTTTCTTCTGATTTACATGATCTGGATCTTTCCAAGCTCATTTTGTGCCTCTGTACAGCTTGCTCATTATACCTGATCTACTGTAATCTTTCTTAAAGTTTCTTAAACATGCTGAGTTTACTCCAGAACCTTGGCACAGTCTATTCCTTCTGTCTTTACAGGGTTGGCTCCTTACTATCTTTAGATCTCAGCTTCAGTATTACCTCTTTGTAGATGCCTTCCATAAAAAATTTAATCTAAAATATCTCTGTTCTTTTATTTTATAATTTCTCACCTTTTGTTTCCTTCGTGACATTTATCACAATCACAGTTGTGAACTTACTTATGCTGTCTTCTTTCCTGGATCCTGAGTTCTGCCAGGGCTCTGGCTTTGTCTTTCTTGTTTATCATTCTGTCCTGAGCTCTTAGTACACGGTCTAGCACATGCTAGGTATTCAGGTACTCAAGTGTTTGAGTCCTGGAATAAATGAGCCATGTAGTTCAAATCTCTCAAATATGAGGGAACAGTGGAAAATTAAAGTACTTTGAGGTCAGTGTTTAGCCCAACCCAACATGAGGACTTAGTGACTGGATCCACACCTTCCTTTCCTGGCAGTGGAATTAGTTGGATAGTGATGTAAAGGTGTTGGAAATCGTTTCTTGAGCCTTTCATTCAGGTATTGGGTGAGGTTAGCTTCATTTTAGGCTAAACATTTGATTTAGATAAGTAAAATGTTATGACTCTGCAGTTGGAATTTAATCAAGATATTTTAGTTTATTTCTGAATATTAGGACTTTTTACTACTATCACACACTCCAAATGACTTGACTAATAAGAATAATATAAACCATGAAGGAAGTTTATTGATAAAAGTCACAGTTTTTTAAAGGATCATTCTGTATGATCAATTTGGGAAGGCATAATTCTTGAAAAATGTCTGAGTGAGCGCTACCTTTTCTTTTATGTTTTCTCATTTGATCCTTCTCCTTTAGACCCTGTAGGAATCCCTGCAGGGTCCTTCCAACAGGAACAGAGCTTATTCTCTAGGGATATCCCATGACAGGGCCAAACCCTTAATGGCTAGCCTAGAATAGATGTGGGGATATAGGAGGGCACTGAGGCAATGTTTGTTGTGATCTAGTCTTACAGTTTTATTTCTTGCCTGCGTGGCACCTTGCACATGGTATTTGCCCCATGTAGTCAACGCTGCTGGCCCCACTGAGAATTCCCTTTGTGGGGCCAGTGTGCCTGTCTGCCACTGCTGTAAGAGCAGGCTGCAGATAACTCAGGCCTGAGAAGCGACCTCATCTAAAAATGCTCAGGAGGTGTGCTTCCTGCCATCCCCATCCCAACCGAGGACAGCCCGTAGCCAATGACTGACAGATACGGGAGTGAAAAAGTCTAGGCTCCTTGCTGAGGGTGGGACAACTCTGTGTTGCTATTCACGTTCCAGAGTTCCCTGTGGGAGCAGACAAAGGGTAGACTTCAGCAGAACCGGCATCTTGACTTCTTCCATCCCTCCCTTACGGATTTTACTTGCGAGCATGTCCCCTATATTGCTATAAAATCACTTGTGCAGTATACCCCGTCTCAGACTTGGCTTCCAGGGAACCTGATGTAGAGCACATAGTATTTGGGAGCACTTGTAAATGAACTGATTTCAGAATTCCTCAGAAGAGGAATTCTCTTGGTGGCTTAGAATACAAACCTCCCCATTACCATGCATCCAGGTACTAATGACAGTCCCCAGGAATGGGCTACACCATACAGTTCTGGTTTTGGATTTCAGCCTGGTCCATCCCATCTGTTAAATGGGTTGGTACCATGTACTTGACAACATGTCAGTCTCCAGGGCTAAAGGAGAAGCAGAGTATTCTTTTAAGTACTAAGCCACCCCTGGTGCCTGTTAATTTCAACATTCCTATTTTATTTATCCCCAAAGAAGTCTGTCTTGTAAGAAAATAATATATTTAGTGTCCATTTACATACTGCCTCTTTGGTTCTCTTCTTCCCATCTTCTTCTGGGACTAGACCCATTTCTTCTCATCTTTTATTATATGAGTCTGAGCAAATTTAGTCCTAGACATCCTGATTTAACCCAGAAGAACTTGAAGAGGCAGAGAATGCTCTTTGACCCAGAGAATTCTTAGGAAATATAGCGATGAAACATTGTTCCAGGTTGAGCTGCTCTGGGAAGCAGACTCAGTGGAAATGAACATGCATGAGGTTGATTCGGGAGTGCTCTAGGCGTCTGAAACCGTGAAAGGGAAGAGGAGGAAGCAGGATTGGGCAGAGGGAGAAATTGAAAAGCATTTCATTTTCAGTGGAAACCTCAGCCAGCCCATGGGGAGCTCTGAAGCTGGACTGATCCTCAGAATCATTCTGGCTTGGGAAAAGGAGCAGGGCCTTCATAACCACCACATCCGTTATTCAGTGGATGTGGGCTGCCTAGGAATGGGGTGATCTTGAGCACCTTCAGCAGAAGCAATCCTTATATGGAGCTGACAGTTAAGGGCTGTCTGCCTTCTAACATTACCAGTACCGGTGGACTGGATCCCTCATTTCTGGAGAGGAATCTAGGTGGTGCAGGTACATGTACAGTCACTTTTGCATGGAGGGAAATCTGGGACAGATAGACCCCTGGCCTACTGCTCTAGGATTTACTGTGTGTGGCCTGCAGCCTCTCAAAACACGCTTGGCCCAAAAGCCTGTCTCTGAGAATGTAATTGGAAAGCTCATGCAGGTGGGGTAGATGCTGGCACTTACTGGTTCTGAGTTACTGTGGTTAGTTGGGACTGGATTTGAGCAGAGGCTTATTTCTCTGGTGCCTTCTAGCAGCTGGTCCAAGAACAAAATAGAGTTGTTTGAAGTCCTACGAGCCCTATTAGAGGATGGTGTTTTTGTAACATAAGATCATGAATTCTATTCCTAGTATATGATTTAAATTTAGCTGGAAGCTGGATTGGCTGTGCGTCTTGACCACATATCTATTAAAAGAAAGCCCTGGGCTACAAGAGAAAGGCTTATTACAGCTTTTCCCAGTGTTTTGGAAACCTTGAAAGAAGAAAGAATATTTGGGAAGTGAGAAACTTAACAGAAATTTAAGTAGACATGGGACACTTAGATTCAGGAAAGTTTCAGTAGAAACTATCAGCTAATTGATTTGATCAAATATAAGACTTGAAACACTTTGTATTTTTATTTTTTTATAGAGTTGTTTTTTTTTTAAAGTTTATTTATTTATTTTGAGAGCGAGAGCATGGGCAGGGGAGAGGCAGAGAGATGGGGAGAGAGAATCCCAAGCGGGCTCTATGCTGTTGAGAGTGGGGCTCAAACACACAAACTGTGAGATCATGACCTGAGTCGACATCAAGAGTTGGATGCTGAACTGACTGAGCCACCCACCTTCCCCGAAACACTTTGTATATTTATTTTCATTTTTAAAAACATGTGTTTTTCCTTTTGGCCTTGTGATTTTTCTGAGAAAAGTATGTCTAGAGTTAGTGTCCCTTACTGTAAAATGGAAATGATAGATGAACCACCTATGACATTTCAAAATTAGGGGTTGTAAAGCACTTTACAAATTAGTACTCTCACACACAGTGCTTGGATAAATGGTACTTGTTTTGAGTAGCCCATCAAATTCAGTGGGATTTAATCTAATCTCCAGACTTCTTTAATCCTCTAACTAAACATCTGATTGGCCAGCACAGATATGAAAATGGGCCAGTATGTTGCCAAAAACCTGAAAGGGGGTGTGTGTTCAATGTAATTGGGTGGCACGTTTAGCATTAAGGTTTTCATAATCTTCTCAGTAATGTGTTCAGGAGAAATGAAGCCTCTTCACTTTAATTTAGACAGTACATTTAACAGTAAGTGACTCTGGTAGAGCTTTAATCTTATCATGGCTTACAGCCCTGCTACTGAAACATGGTAGGAAGCCCTCACTCCCAGGAATGGGGTTCTAAAAGGACCTTGAAAATTCTGGACTTCAGGGTACCCTTGTTGGTGATCTTGCATCAGCAGGAAAATGCATTTGGAGAAAAGATGGTCTTGCCCTTGTGCATATCCATGTGGAGAACCAAATAAAATACCGAAGACCTAATAAGATTTAGCTTTCCAGCAATATAAATAATTTAATCAGATTAATGACATTGTTCTACCTGAGGGGTTCCATAATTAGTGGATTATTGAAGCCACATGAAAGTTATCTGCCATTAGCACCTGGAGGAGCTCCTGTTGTCTTAAACTGTGGAATCGAACGATATGAATATTCCTGTCATGCAAACTGTAAAGATAATAAGCCCCTGGCATTTTGTAAGCTATATAAATCCACAGATTTCACATTAAATATTTAAGGCACAGGAGGTGTTATTTGTTAGGATATAGATAAAGGGAGTTCAAATGCCTCAGCCAGCCCTTACTTTCCCTTTCGGGAAGTGTCTTTCTTTGTTGAAGGTACTTTCATGCCTTCATTATTGTGTATCCCCCCCCTTTTCATTGGGATATTGTTTCAGTTCCTCTGGAGGTATTCTTTGGATTTTGTATGAGAAACATTCAAAATATTTTTACAGGAGGTTTGTCCTTTTCATATAAAAAGGAAATTCATACCATGGGTACAAGCAGCAATGAATCAAGTGGTATCCCAGTATATGGAAAATGCTAGAGTTCTGTGGGAAGATCATCTCATTACTCTGTCCCTAAAATATTTGAAAGCCAAGGGTTTTATAGCTTTGTATGTTCCTTTCCTCTCACTTACGTGTTATTTAGCGATGGGAAGAAAAGACCAGCCTGGAAATGTAGACCTATTATTTCATGCTTTATATCTTTGTAAGACCTTTCATGTAAACAAAATTCATAGATCAGAAATGTAAAATACTGTGTGAGGCCATGTGTCTAAGTGGTTGGTATAGAAAACACGGTCACCACAGTTTGTAGAGAGCTGGCAGAACCCGTCTGGTTGTAGCAGGATGTGCTGCTGACCAGATAGGTTTCTAGATTAGAGCACTTCTCATTCAGTAAAGATGAAGCTTTCTGAATTAGGTTCCATTCATTTAAGAGAAAATATCAGGTTACATCATACTCAGATGGGTAAGTTGAGGAGAGATGAATGAAGGGACTATTTGTGGACACCTAGGCACAGAGGGTTAAGGGAGCCAGCAAGCAATGGTGACCCTCCCAGGGTAGCAACAGTGGAGAGCCCTTACCACACGCAGGCCTGTAGGCGAGAGGGGAGGAGGTAGTTTTCTGTGTCCTACAGCTGTAGAAGAGCAGTGCCCAACAAGAATTAACGTGAATTATCACTGTCAGCAGTGGACCCAACCTGCTGCCAACCCAAGGCTTGGCAGGGAAGTAGCTGGTGGAATAAATACCCCCAAACCTCTTTCCTCTTGCCTTCCATGCTATTACTTCCCATTGACTGAACCTAACTGGAAGCCAGAGAACAGGAGAGCCTGCTGTTACTATCCATGGATGTCAGGCTCCCAGGCCACATCGCAGGGTAGAAATGGGTAGAGAATGGATCAGAGTGGCAAATGGGGCTACATATTTAAAAATATTTGGCAGAGTTCTTAATGTAGACAATGAAGGCATTTATGAGAATGATAGAATCTAATTAATTATTTTAATTGAAGCACACTTGACATACAATATTATGTTAGTTTTAGGTGTATAATGTAGTGATTCAACATTTATGTACATTACAAAATGATCACCATGATAAGTGTAGTTACCACCTGTCACCATACAAAAGTATTCCAATATTATTGACTATATTCCCTATGTTGTACTTCACATCTCTATGACTTATTCATTTTATAACTCAAAGTTTGTACCTCTTAATTACTTTCACCTAGTTTGCCAATCTCCCCAGAGAATTACAGGATTTAAGTAATGACAAGTGCTTTATGAATTTACAATATTACTATTAAGTGTGAATGTATGTATGTGTGTCATATATATATATATATACACATATATATATACATATATATACATACATACATATATATATGTATATGTATGTATATATATGTATATATATATGTGTATATATATATATGTATATATATATATGTATATATATAGTAATTGCATGTACCATGGAATATCACACCTGTTTCCTTAGAGAATTTATAAAATTATATCCAGTTAGTGGTAAGGGAATATTTCTGTCATAAATACATTCAGATTTTTATTTCTTTTGACTGGTTCTGTATTATCTGCTGATCTGATGTGATGTGGTGGGACATATTCCTTAATAGCCTGTTTTGGAATGAACATAACCTTATATCAGAGTTTTTATATTAATTAACAAAAAATCACAGTCCCTAATTTTGCAGTCACCAAAGTTCATAGATCAAATACAGAGTTTTCATATGTATTTCTATAGCCCTGGCTATCTTTTTTGTTTGTTTGTTTGTTTTTAACGTTTATTCATTTTTTGATAGAGAGAGACAGAGCGTGAGTGGAGGAGGGGCAGAGAGAGAGGGAGACACAGAATCCGAAGCAGGCTCCAGGCTCTGAACTGACAGCACAGAGCCCAACGTGGGGCTCAAACTCACGGACTGTGAGATCATGACCTGAGCCAAAGTTGGATGCCCAACCAACTGAGCCACTCAGGCGCCCCAGCCCTGGCTATCTTTGTTTTTAATGTGTTACTGTTCATATTAGTGCAGCGCTAATATTCAGTGAGATTTGCTCTTCAACATAAACCTTGAAATTTTTAGTTAGCTCAAGTTATTCCCTTCTATGACCTTTATTCTTTGCAGTGGCAGTAGAAGAGATTTTACACATATCCTAGCTTTTTTGGAAGGAAAGGTGTTAAAAAATCTTAAGCAACGTTCTACATTAAACAATTTCCCTACTTTGCTGAAGCAATGGAGTCTATACTTCCTTATATACATCTCCTGATATTCTTTTTTACACTCCTTATATACTTAAATATAATATTGTCCTAGGTGTGTCATCTTTTAGCTTGCCCTTTGTCTATTTCATGCCCTCTTTTACATGGGCTATGCATGTTACAGACTCTTTTTGTTTTTTAGAAGGAGGGAAAGAAGTTACATATTTTCACAGTAGTAAAGGATTGCCCTTATTTTGTATTATCGTCCCTAGATTTCCTTGTACGGGAAAGTATAAATATAGAAAGCTGAGGGTTAGTATTTGGGCTGCAGTTTCTTCTATACAATTAAATTCATACCTTTGATACCATTTGCAAATTGTTCCATGGAATGAACCACACAGGCAACAGGGAGAAGTAAAATGCCCATGGAAGATTAGTACACTCTATATAGTTCACAGGAACAGCAGGAGAGCTTTTGAAACTCCTAAAATTGCTGAGGTGTGTTAACTGAAGAACTTTCAGATTGCCACATCATGTTAAAACTTTAGTGGAGATAACCAGTGATCTTGATGTACTTAAGATGAGTTGTAGTTTATATGCTTAAGAGGACAGCACAATTAAAGGTATTTATGCAGTTGTTCTTCAGAGAGTCCTGGACATTAGCATGAAATGATAAATTACAAGAACTTTCAAAAAAAGTAGGGAGAGGGGGAAATTGTCAGTGGGGTGGTCCTGGAATTTATCTATAGAATTGTTGAATCTTTGGCAAGTATAAAGTCACCATGAGGGCACTCCAGGCAACTGGGAAGTTACTGGTGGGCTGACTGAGTTACAATATGGGTCTAATTCTTCCCTCAGCAGCAATTGTTAAGACATGTATCAGAAATTTATCACCTCCTTGAAAATGGAGACCTTTATCTAAATAACGAGCGAATGCTGTCTTTAATCTTACTGGTGTCAGTGGTGGTCTAATAAATCATTTTTAAACAAGTATGTTTAAAACCTTTTACCCTATTTAAAATGATAGGCTTGACTAAGTAAGTCCTTATCAAATTATAGTGGTGCCTTTTGCCCTGTTGCTGTCTCCATTAGGAACTCCTGTTTTTAGAGATTTGTAACTCAGATTTCCATGAGGGAGGAACCTTGGCACTCAAGTTCGTGAGAGAGAATGACAGTTATTCATTATTACTTGCTTCTGTTTCTTTCTTTTTTTTTTTAAGTTCTTTAGTTACAAACTGAATTATGGGAAAGCAAATGAAAGCTTGAAATAAATTTAGGGAAGCTATTTTTTTTTAACCAGTAGCGTGAGCTTTAATTACATAACTTAAGGGTAAAAATTATATATTACTGAGAAAATGTGTCCAATCTGTGCTGAACATGGGGATATTTTCTGATCCTTTCTTCTTTTTTTTTTAATATGAAATTTATTGTTAAATTGGTTTCCATACAACACCCAGTGCTCATCCCAACAGGTGCCCTCCTCAATACCCATCACCCACCCCCCATCAACCCTCAGTTTGTTTTCAGTTTTTAAAAAAAAAATTTTTTTTAACGTTTATTTATTTTTGAGACAGAGAGAGACAGAGCATGAACGGGGGAGGGTCAGAGAGAGGGAGACACAGAATCTGAAACAGGCTCTAGGCTCTGAGCTGTCAGCACAGAGCCCGACATGGGGCTCGAACCCATGGACCGCGAGATCATGACCTGAGCTGAAGTCAGCTGCTTAACCCACTGAGCCACCCAGGCGCCCCTGTTCTCAGTTTTTAAGAGTCTCTTATGTTTTGGCTCCCTCCCTCTCTAACCTTTTTTTTTTTTTCCCCTCCCTCCCCCATGGTCTTCTGTTAAATTTCTCAGGATCCACAAAAGAGTGAAAACATATGGTATCTGTCTTTCTCTGCATGAGTTATCTCACTTAGCCTAACACTCTCCAGTTCCATCCACGTTGCTACAAAAGGCCATATTTCATTCTTTCTCATTGCCATGTAGTATTCCATAGTGTATATAAACCACAATTTCTTTATCCATTCATCAGTTGATGGACGTTTAGGCTCTTTCCATAATTTGGCTATTGTTGAAAGTGCTGCTATAAACATTAGGGTACAAGTGCCCCTCTGCATCAGCACTCCTGTATCTCTTGGGTAAATTCCTAGCAGTGCTATTGCTGGGTCATAGGGTAGGTGTATTTTTAAGTTTTTGAGGAACCTCCACACTGTTTTCCAGAGTGGCTGCACCAATTTGCATTCCCACCAACAGTGCAAGAGGGTTCCCGTTCCTCCACATCCTCTCCAGCATCTATAGTCTCCTGATTTGTTCATTTTAGCCACTCTGACTGGCATGAGGTGGTATCTCAGTGTGGTTTTGATTTGTATTTCCCTGATGATGAGCGACATTGAGCATCTTTTCATGTGCCTGTTGGCCATCTGGATGTCTTCTTTAGAGAAGTGTCTATTCATGTTCTCTGCCCATTTCTTCACTGGATTATTTGGTTTTTGGGTGTGGAGTTTGGTGAGTTTTTTATAGATTTTGGATACTAGCCCTTTGTCCCATATGCCATTTGCAAATATCTTTTCCCATTCCGTTGGTTGCCTTTTAGTTTTGTTGATTGTTTCCTTTCCAGTGCAGAAGCTTTTTATCTTCATGAGGTCCCAGTAGTTCATTTTTGCTTTTAATTCCCTTGCCTTTGGGGATGTGTCAAGTAAGAAATTGCTGCAGCTGAGGTCAGAGGTTTTTTCCTGCTTTCTCCTCTAGGGTTTTGATGGTTTCCTGTCTCATATTCAAGTCCTTTATCCATTTTGAGTTTATTTTTGTGAATGGTGTAAGAAAGTGGTCTGTTTTCATTCTTCTGCATGTTGCTGTCCAGTTCTCCCAGCACTATTTGTTAAAGAGACTGTCTTTTTTCCATTGGATATTCTTTCCTGCTTTGTCAAAGATTAGTTGGCCATACCTTTGTGGGTCTAATTCTGGGGTTTCTATTCTATTCCATTGGTCTATGTGTCTGTTTTTGTGCCATGATCCTTTATTCTTATAATCAACCAAATTTCTGCCCACCCCCACCAATAAGATCTGAAGTTTTTATAATTGTTTGACTTAAATCCTCTTAATTCTCTCTGTTATTTTTATTTTTAGATCCTGCTTTTTTACTCCTTAATATGTTTCTATTGAATACATCTTAGATAATTTGTAGCAAATAGTAATTTTGAGTTGGACATTAAATTATGTGAACACTAAATAATGTGGAAATTGTATATAAATGTTTATATACTCTCCCTGGTGTATAGGGGTCATGGATTTGGTAAGCCTGTCTAATGGAGTCAAGTAGAGTTTTACCTGGGAGGTGATTCTTATCTGAGATTGTGGAGTTGGATCAGAGGGAACATTCCAGAGGTGGAGTGGAAAAGGTGCTGATGTTTAAGTGTGGTCCAAGTGGAGCTGTGAATCATTAGGGGGTTAGTTAGAAACTGGAGTGAGGACACATATACAAATGCGTGAATTTGAGGGAGAGGCAGCATACAAAAAAGGAACTGCGTGGAAATAGGCAAATATTGGTTGTCTGGGTGAATTTTGGAGATATGGGCCACTGTTTATAGCTTGTTTTTATATGTGTCAGTGTATATTTGCACACAAGTGAGCTAGATTCATTTAGAGCTATTAGTATGAGCTAGACATTCTTTATTTTATCCCAAACTTAAAATTTCTGGTTTTTATTGGTACAACCACTTTCTTTAGATGGTGAGTTGCTGTGCTTATACCGTGGCCTATGAGGTGTGTGTGCGTGTATGTGTGTGTTTTCTGAATTTGTGGAAAAAGGAACCTATAATATATCATTTGATTTTGACTGAGTCTGTCAGGTAGTGTCACAGGCTTGTGGCTGGATAAGTGACACCAAAAGAGTGGTTTGGAAGGAACTCACAAATTCAAGAGTTAGAGCAGGGCTGAGTTACTGGATCAGTTGTTGTAATTGGACAGCAATCTAGCTTAAGACAGCTAGAAAAATTGAACTGAATACTAAAAAATATCTGCATGTCAGCAAAGGAAAAAACAAAGCAGCAAAGAACAACTGTAGTAGAATATGGGAGAGTTCAAAGGCCCAAAGATGAATATTTGGCTGCTTTACCTCTGGGGCCATTTGCTTATTCTGGAGGGTGTGGCTGAGCGTCTTGGCAGTGTCACATGAGGGGGCAGGAACTGGAGTCTGGGGTCACCAAGGGGTGAGTTGAGGGAGTAGTGAGCTCTCAACACTTTGGGGTTAGGAATCCAAAGTGCTAAACCCTAACTAAAGGGAACTTGCAGAAGGCATATCTTTTGGGGACTGCAGCTCAGCTGTAAATCAGTTCAGTTTCTGAAATTAGAATGAAATGAATTCATATTGGTAGTTCCTCTAACCGCATGTTGAAGTTGAATTTAAATCCTCTCCAGTGGAAAATACCATCATTGTATATTTCAAATTATTTGTAAAAACAAATTTGCAAATACAATGCTTGGAAAACAATAAAAAGTAATTAGATAACTAAAGAAAATGTTAACAAAAACAGCAGGAAAATAACCCTAGACAATATAAACAAACCCACTGTAGCTTCCAGATATTGGGGTTCTCAGATAGAGATTTAAAAATAACTGTTCTTGTGATACCTGGTTGGCTCAGTCGGTTAAGCGTCCGACTTCAGCTCAGGTCATGATCTCGCCATTCTGTGGGTTTGAGCCCACATTGGGCTCTGTGCTGACAGCTCAGAGCCTGGAGCCTGCTTCAGGTTCTGTGTCTCCCTCTCTTTCTGCCCCTCACCCACTCTTGCTCTGTTTCTCTGTCTCTCAAAAATAAATAAACATTAAAAAAATTAAAAATAAGTTAAAAATAACTGTTCTTGGGGGGGTGCCTTGAAGATGTTCTCAGTCAGTTAAACTTCTGGCTATCAGTTTCAGCTCAGGTCATGATCTTGCAGTTCATGAGTTCTAGCCCTGTGTCAGGCTCTGTGCTGACAGTGCAGAGCCTGCTTAGGATTCTCTCTCTCCCCCTCTCTCTGTGCCACTCCCTGCCTCTATCTCTTTCTCTCTCTCTCCCTCTCTCAAAATAGATTTAAAAAACTTAAAAAAATAACTGTTCTTGGGGCACCTGGGTGGCTCAGTTGGTTAAGTGTCCAACTCTTGATTTTGGCTCAGGTCATGATCTCACGGTTGTGAGACAGAGCCCCGTGTCAGGCTTCGCACTGGGTGTGGAGCCTGCTTGAGATTCTCTCTCTCCCCATTTCTCTGCCCCTGCCCCACTTGTGCTCTTGCTCTCTGAAAAAAAACAAACAAAGCCAAACTATTCTTATTGTGTTTGAGAAGACACAAAACAAGGTTGAGAATTTTTGCAGAAAGCAGGAAACTATTAAAAAAAAGAACCAAATGGAAATTCTAGATCTTAAATTTATAAAGCCAAATATATGGATTCATTGGATGTGGTACTGAACACATTAGACCTAGATGAAGAGAGAATTCACAAACCGGAAAGTAGATTAGAAGAAAATATTCAGAGGGACGTACTGAATGACCAAAAGATGGAAAATATGGAAAGCAGATAAATGACATAAGTGATATAGTGAAGATCTAATATATTTATAGTTGAAGTCTTGAAAGAAAGGAGAAGGAAAACTGGAAAAAGCAATATTTGAAGAGATAATGATTGACAAATTTCCAAATCTGGTTAGACATCAAGCTGCATATTCAAGAAGTACCATTTTAGCAGCATAAATAAAAAGAATCCATCTCGAGGCACAAAGAGAAAAGTCTTATGAACAGAGAACAAGAGAGTAAAGGAGCAATAATTAAGCTGATAGCTGACTTCTCAGACAAATCAGATATGAAACTGGAAAATAAAAAGGAATCAAATCAGGAGATAAGATTGGACTTAATTTCCAAGGAGCTGAAATGAATAAGTGTAGCTAAAGTAATAGATGAAGACAGAAGAAGGACTGTGGAAGATGATAGAAACATCAAAGGTAAATAACTCAGTGGTACAAGTGGTAGAGTTGTGTATTTGTTAGTGACTGCATTTGTGGACTCTTCTTACATTTTCAACATTTTAAGCATGTGTACATTGGTCACAGATTTCTGGAGATTGGCTTTTTCCCTGGTGTTCATTATTTTTGTTATTCAAGATGTGGAGAGATGTTTACAGACCCTTTCACAGGTTATATTGGCTTACATGGCTTTAAATATTCAATAATGGAGAAGGTAGCATGAATCTTGGCTTTGCCTTACTTGATGCAAAAATAACATGACTAAGGGGTTGCTTGGCTGACTTAGTTTGTAGAACATGCTGCACTTCTTGATCTTGAGGCTGTGAGTTCAAGCCCCATGTTGGGCATAGAACTTACTTAAAAACAAAAACCAAACCAAAACAAAACAAAAAACATGGCTCAGCACTGTCTGATACAAAGCTGGTGTAAAGCAGTCTAAATAGTGTGTTAACACTATAACGTATGACTATGAAAAAGTACTTTCTATTTAAGAAAGCAGAAAGGAAACTCATTCAGAGACCTGAGTCAAAAATATTTAGCGTTAACAAGTATTTAAAAAATATTGTAATTTGTATATTACCACCAAGAAACATATCCTGAGTTCAATAATGCTTCAAGTCAAGAATTGGTCCTGTGTCAATATTTTGCTATAAAAATGGGAATGTTCTCCTCTCTGTTAATAAAACCAACGACTTATTATAACTGTATTCTAAAGAGAGTTTTCTTGGCTGTCAAAATGCTGAAGGCAGTCTGTATTTCCAACAGTCATTGTAAGAACAAGTATGTTATCCTTTAAAAATGTATCCCAATATCATGCCTGCTTCAGGTCTTTTAACAACTCTCAACTGCATCTAATCTCATCATATTTCCTATAAAATCTACTTGATTTGGCCCTGTCTATTTGATGTTAAGATAAAGGAAGCAAGCTAAAGAAAAGATTTTGGCAGATGAAAAGCCATAATTAGTGAAGGTATTTATGTTGAGACTTCAGGCAACAGGACTGCCAAAAGTTGTATCTGAAATTTGAGATGCCCTGAAATAAAGATAGACTCTGTGAGCATTTTCCAAATAGATCCAGTTCAGACAAGGACAAATGAGTAATGCCTGAACCAGTTGCAGAAAAAAGATCAAGAATTAGTATGACTATGTTACACTGACCTAGTCATGAGGAAATGTATGACTTAGGTAATGAACAGATTCAGGACCCAGTGCCTTTCTTTGGGCTTTGCTTCCCAAGACCTAAGAGGAAGACTTTCCTACTTTTTGAAAAGCATGCAGCTTTGCATGGAAGCACTTGGCATAAATAAAGATGGGCACATATGAGGGTCTTAATTCTGTCCTATAGTTAATTAAGAAGAAAAAATGGATTACTGAAGCAGAGGACTCATTTAATGTAGCATCGTGTGACCAATGTTTCCTTTCTGTAAATCTTTAATGCTAAAAGGGATCAACATTAGAAACTGTTCTATGTTGATCATTAAACTAAGTGATAATCTTTATAATCTCTTGGAATATAAATTCTGTGAGACATAGGGTGATGGGAAGTGGAGAGGAAAAGAAATTCAAGTACTCTTTGCAGGCTTTGGCTTTTTACCATCTGCTTGTTGATTCATTGGTCCCATTTCTTCCTCATCTGTTTATTTGCATAGCAGCACCAGCTGCCCCCTCAAATTTGAATTGCCTGACTTAATCAGACAGGCCCCTGATTGAGAACTGAGTTACAAATTGGCAGATGAATACCAAATTGTTTTTAATAAGACACAGAGTTCTGGGTGCTTTGTGCCCGTGCTATAACTGTTTGCTGGCAGCTACAATAACCAGCAGCCTTCCTTTCATCTTGAAGAGAAAGGCAAAAGGCATTCAAAGGAAGCCTTTGGATTTTGTACTCAGAATTTCCACTCATCTGCCTAATGTTCTTTTTTTTAATTAGAAGGATACACAAATGACTTAATTAATCAAGCCTGTCTTAGGGAATTATGCATTTATTAATGGTTTCTGCACTCAAGCACATTATTAAGGGATTTGTGCTAAGCACCTGACATAAAGCAGACTAATTTTGCTTGCTTTGCTTAATGTATTGAGAAACGGCATGTTGATCAGATTTCAAAACATTCAAGCTATGAACTAATGTCCTATTTAGAGGGTTTAAAAATTCAGTGCATTGGCAATGCAGCCTTATAATGCTTTCTTTACAAGGCACTCTACAATGGAAAAGGAAGAATAACTTGATGGGAGAAAAAAGCATTAAAAGGTGAAAGAAAAGGGAAGAGTAGAGGGGGCAACCCTTGCGGGCAAGTGGGGCCTTTGGATATTGAATTTGTGGTTCCTTGCTTTGGTCTTTCCATAGTTTAGAACGTTCTTTCCATCCTCAGTTTTTGCTAACCATATCTTAACTGGTCTTGTAAGTCCTCCCGACTAGGGTGTATGATTGGCAGAAGTGACTGGACCTTGTCAGAGAGTTGAGTGTGTGAATCCATATTTGAATGGCTGATCTGTTGTATTCTGAGCTCCTTAGGTTACTGACCATTGTGATCATTTTTATTCATGACAGTGATTAAAAATAAATTATCAAATTTAATGTGGTCAATACCATCATTAAAAAGACATTATATATTGAACCAGGAATTCCTCCACATAGATCATAAAAATTTAACACATCAAAATTATCCTTTTAGCTTCAGTAACTGAAAAATAACATGAGAAACATGTCACAGAATTCTCTCTACACATCTACAGTGAAAAGGAATCTGGTTTGACCAAATGGAGAACAAGCATCATGAATTCAGGACATTTTTCAAGTGTCTCATTTGCATCAAACAGTGGCTAGATGATGTCATAGAAGAGAAGTGCTCCACAGGCTGTAGATTAAAGTCCTACGATTCAACACTATCCTAGGAAAGAGAAAACATAGATGACCTGAGTTCAGTGTACCATTGTGATTCAGAGAGAGGTCTCTTGAGCCAAATGGCTTGCCTGGGTTGGAGTCTTGGCTCTCCTACTTAGTCATTTTAGCAACCATGCACAACTCATCCTCTCTAAACCTTGCCTCTAAATTGGGAATAATAATAATAATAATAATAATAATAATAATACCTACATCTAGACTAGTAATTGAATGAGATAAGACAAGTAAGCATTCAAATTATGTTAACATTATTATTTTTAATCAGTCATCAGCCATGTGCTATGAAATTCACCTTAACCTACTCCCTTTATAAAACAAAAGTGACAACCACCACCACCACCATCCTTGTTTTATCCTGTTTTTCAAGGTATGGTGCCATATCATGAAAAGACTTTTTGAAAGAGTAATTTACCTTTAGTGTTTTTTTCTCACTTCTCAGTGATTCCTTAAACAACTTAGTTTAGCTTCTGCAGATATCCTTATGTCATTTAAGCTGCTCTCAGGAGAGTGATTGATGGCTGATCAGGGGACACTTTTTAGAATTTGTTTTACTTGGTTTCCAAATCTGTATTTATGAATAGACCACCTCTTCCATAAGCTCCAGATTGGTATATCTTGAGAATCTAATACATGCATCACCATGAGGGAGGCCCCATGAGGGAGAAATGGAATAGAAGAGTATGGAATAGAATCTGGGATTCAGCATCTTATTTATTTTTTTTTTAATTTTTCTTTTTTTAATTTTCTTTTTAAAAATTTACATCCAAATTAGTTAGCATATAGTGCAACAATGATTTCAGGAGTAGATTCCTGAATTCAGGAATTCAGTAGATTAAGGTGAATTCAGGAATGATAGACAACACTAAAAACCTTCTCTAGGCTGCCTTAGTGTCTCTCAAGTGCCTTAGTGTCTCCTTGGGTGCTGGCAAGGAAATATGCCCTGAAGGAAATCCATTGATGGCATTATCAACTGTTATTAGCTCTTCAAAGAGCTAAGTTATGACGCCAAGAGAATGGGACATCGAAAAGACGCATTTTGAATATATAAGCATAAAAGGGTACTGGAACGACTGGAATATGTTTCTGACAGTGGGAAGTCAGTACCAAGTAAGAACACTGGGAAGCACAATGAGAGAAGTACATTATTCCTGTATTTTACACCATCATCTATCAGTAACAAGAAAAATAGAAACTGCACTTATTGAGATCTTTGTCAGGCACCTTAGCAAATGTATTATATGCACAACCTGTCTATGGCCATACCACCCTGAATGTGCCCAATCTCCTCTATATTATATGCACAACCTAATTTAATCCTTACAATAATTATACAAAGTAAATAAAATCAACCCCCTTCAGAGGAAACTAAAGATTAAGCGATTAAGCACTTGGCCAAAGTTCATGGAACAAATACCTAAACTCAGGTTTGATTCATTCATTCATTCATTCAACAGATACTTTGTGAGTAGTATTATATGACAGATACTTTTTTGGTTTTGGGGTATAACAGCAAAGAAAATATATGCTGTTATGGGGCTTATTTTCTGGTAGGTGAAATAGAAAAGAGTTTTCACAGCACTTGGAAAAGATTATTCATAACATCAGACCAGTTTTAAACCAGTTGAGTTGATCAATTACAACTTGCATCAGTGAATGTACTTTTGCAAGCCAACCTGTTACAAACTTCTTGCTTTTGAAAATCAACAAGTCATAAACAGACTCATTCTATTAAACACACTATGAGTGCAACTAAGCACGGGTCTCACCTGAGCTTCCATGCTTTTACAGATGATGTCATCCTTTTTAAACATCTGATAATCTGCCAATCCCTGAATTTCACACTGCTCAAAAATCTGATCTAAAATCAGCACCTGATTTTCTGAGGAATATTGGGCCTGGCCGGTATAGCTATCTTGTTTTCAGGAAAGGAGTAATTGCATTGCTGAACATGAAGGCAATATATATAGAAGTTGAACTTAAAATACTGGCTTAGAGCTGGCTTAAAGCTATAATTAAAGGGTTTTTTTTTCCTAAACATCAAGAATATAGACAAGCAAGTGTTTATTTGAGAATTCAGCATTTTTAAAAGATTATTTATTTATTTAGAGACAGAACATGCATGAGCATGATCAGGGAAGGGGCAGAGAGAGGGGGAGAGAGAATCCCAAGCAGACTCCACTCTGTCAGTGTGGAACCTGACTTGGGGCTTAAACCCATGAACCATGAGATATGACCTGAGCTGAAATCAAGAGTTGGACCCTTAACCAACTGAACCACCCAGGCACCCTTTTTAGATACTTCTAAATATCAGATTTTGAATAACAGATTTATTTCAACTAGTTAATTCATTGTTAGCCTCTCAATCAAGGAGAAAATGGTTAAAAGAAGCAAGAAGGGAAGGCCCAGGAGAGGATTTAAGTAACCAAGTGGTGCATAATTAAAGTTAAGAAAAATAGAAAATACATTACGCAAGGCCATTTTATAAGCCCTTTTCTTAAGTAATGATTAGTTAAAAATGTAAAATTATAAATAAATAAAACAGAAACAAATCAATTAGTGACTTTAAAATAGTCTTAAGAAAAAAAAATAGACTTAAGGAAATTTTCAAATGAGATTCTGAGGTAGATTGTACAGGTGAAGTAAAAGAAGCCTTGTCCTTTCTTTTCATAAAAGGGCTCAGGCTGAAATAGTCAGAAAAAGTAAATTAGAATTGGAAATTGTCAATTTAGAAGATCTTTAACATGTGGTAAACATTTTCAAAGACTATCAAAAAAGCAAACAAGCTAGAAATAAAAACAAGGTTTGATTTTTTTTAATAACTTTTTTTGTTTTTAAATTTATTTTGAGAGAGAGACAGCATGAATGGGGGAAGAGCAGAAAGAGAGAGGGAGAGAGAATTCCAAGCAGGCTTTGTGCTGACACAGTGCAAAGCCTGACATGGGACTCCAGACCACGAACCGTGAGATCATGACCTGAGCTGAAATCAAGAGTTGGATGCCCAACTGACTGAGCCACATAGCACAGTGTTTCTTTGTTTTGTTTTTTTGTTTTGTTTTTTTAGATAAAACCACTAGCCCCTGAAATAAAAATAAGAACAAAAGGTCTTCTATTACCTAAGAATTGAGAGCTCATAAATTAGGACACCTATAAGATCTTGCAAGGAAAGTCATCATTGGAAGAGCCAATGTCCCGTATTATTCAAGAAACAAAAGGTCCACTCTCCAAAATTTTCCAGTTATGCTACTTCACGGGAAACATTAGTGCCCAGCAATTCCATGTCCTGAACTCATAAGGATCCAGAAATATAGATGAAGAACACTATAGTTTCTTGTTGATTTGGTCCACTCTAGTTGTTATTACTCCCACTACCATATTAGTCCCCTTAGAGTACTGAAACCACTCAATCCTAATTCTTTCCCCCAACTAAACTTTTAAATATTGCTTTGGGACCATTATCAGAAGAACACTCTTTTCTTGTTCGTGACCCTCTTTATGGACATGTTGTACGATTTACTTTGCAAATGGAACTTCCAGATAAATTGTACTGCAGAAGGATTTTTATAAAAGTTCCAGACAGTTCTTCCCCATATAATCAAATTATAGCTGATCTGCAGATTTTAAATATATATATATATATATATATATATATATGTGTATATACATATATTATAATAGTATCAGAAAAAACATAATATTATCAGAAAAAATATATAATATTATCAGAAAAAAATATATATAATGTGTGATTCAAAACAGAGTTGCAGAATTAACTATGGTTCTAGAATTTCTATGGAAAGATGATTCTGTGGACATAGGCAAAGTAATTGGAGCACAACTCATATGAGTTTAGATTGATTCTTCTAACCCTTACAACTGAAACCAAGGAAGGATGTACGATGTGAGTAGCTTAATAGAGAAAAGACTAATTATTAATTGCATCAGTTCTTATCACCCTCAAAATTTGGAAGAGTGGGAAGAACAAATAGAATATTAAACCTGAAATTATTTAAACTACTAGATACCCTTGAACTCCTGTCACTTAAATCCTTAACTCTTAGCCCTGTACTCTTCCCATTAAGAACTTATAAATTGTCTTCCTATGAACAACTCTCCCGCTGGCTCATGAGACTAAGAATAGCTCCATCCAGATTATTTTTATTATGGTAAAATGTACATACATTGATGTTTCCATTTAGCCATTTAAAGATGTATAATTTGACAGGATGCTAAGGATTATACGGGAATACAATGAACAATGTTAAGTCAACAAATTAGGTAACCTGGATGAAATGGAGAGAACCATAGAAAGACATAAACTAGTGAAACTGACCAAAGAAGAAATAGAAAATGTGAATAAGCCTATAGGAAGTGAAGGGATTGAGACTTAGGGAAAGAGCATTGTGCTTGAGGGAACAGCAAAACCCTAAGTGGGGAGAATACTTGGTGTGTTCAGAGAAATACAGGGGGCCTCCATGGCTACACAGAGTGAATGAGTGGAATCATGGCAGGAGACATAGTCAGATAAGGAGGTAAGTTTCTGTAACATTTCTTAACTTCAAATCCTAGTGGATTAACAAAACAAAAGTTTATTTCATACTGTTGCCATTTGCAGTTTGCAGGGACTCTGTTCTACATGGTTTCTTAAGGACCTAAGTTGATAGACTGCTGATATCTTATAGCAGCACTGTTTGCAACATGTGGGCTCCTTGATTGTTACAGAAGACCAGTAGATAGATATTGTACCATAACTTTTCTATACCTTGGCTCCACCTAATTTTAAGGAGTCTGAGAAATGTGGTTGAGCAGTAGACTTTTTGGTGAGGCTTGTTTTCTTTGCCATTGGACAGTAGGTGGCAGAATCTTTGATGGCCATTGTAAAGAGTAAGTGTGATTGGCAGCCTCTGGATAATTTTAACTTATATACATGTTAACGGGATCATTCTGGTGCTCTGTTATATGGAGAATGACAGAAGGAACTTAAGGGTGGAGGCAGAGAGAGATAAATTCAGAGCCTATTAACAGTAACATGGGCATGGCATGATAATGCTTGTGACCAGCATGGTAATGGCAGAGGTATCAGTATTGGTTAGATTCTGTGTGTATTTGGGTGTGGTGCTAATATATTCTATTAATTAGCAGAATGTCATATGAAGAACCCATATTAGCATTATTAAGCATATTATTAGCATTACTAGTCTTTAGAATTTGAACCTAGGTCCTTTCAGTTCAAAAGCCCAGACTCTTAACCACCATTATAACTATTTGAAAAACTAAGGAAGGAAAAATTTTCTAAGTCTTGCACTTAATAAAAATATCATTTGTATTATTTTATAATTAACCTGAATGCATACTTACTTGATCTAAAATTGTAATATCACAGTATCAGCTAACCAGCAATTAACTCTGTTGTGTGATAAGTTTTGGTTTGGCAGTGATACCTCATATATGATAGTCTGTGTATTTTATTTTTTAGTCTTAAGTTTAAGAAATTGAGCAAAACATGGTTTGTCTTATTTCTCCTGAAGGCAAAAAGTAATTTCTGTGGTACTATATACAAATGATTGGCCTATCACTTATTATAAAAAAGGAACTTCTCCTATCGGATTCTGTAACCACATCTGTTTTTTTTTTATGTTTTTACTTTTATTTTTTTTAAATCTCTGTTTACAGAAACACTTTCCTCTTAATATCTAAGGTTCAAGGCTCCTCTTAGACATGAAATGAAGTCCTGAATGGTTTGGCTAGAATTATTTAAATAATTATTTGCTATTTAATTAATAGCAAATACTTTTTAATTTTTTTAATGTTTATTTTTGAGAGAGAGAGAGAGAGAGAGCGCACATGGGGGAGGGGAAGAGAGAGAGGGAGACACGGAACCTGAAACAGGCTCCAGGCTCTGAAGTGTCAGCACAGAGCCCAAAGTGGGGCTCAAACTCACAAACCTCGAGATCATGACCTGGGCCAAAGTCAGATGCCCAACCAACTGAGCCACTCAGGTGCCCCAATAGTACATATTTTTAACATGGGGAAACAAACACAGAAAGGTCCATTGAAGACCAGAAAATACTGGACATTGTTTTACCTGTTACAGAAAAGTGTATGCATTTAAAATCAATTTCAAGAGATGGCTGTCAGTGGCTGTCAAACATTTTATGGACATGGAACTTAAATTTTCATAGCAGCAGAATTATTATGTCAAGACCAACCAAAGATAGGGCTATAAGTCCTCTAGTTTGTATCACTAGAAATCTTTTCCAAGACATATGCTCGTAAGATGATTAAAATTTTGAATCATGACACAAAATTGATGATTCATAAATTATACATGTGTCTGCATTGTTGCAAAATTGTGTTGCACTTTCTATGTACTTAATGTATTCTCAGTGTCCATAACCATTTAATTTTCAAACGAAGCCAAAGTTTCAAAGAGAAGCCATGCATACCCTATCTTCATAAAGAGTTCATATGCATCCATTTATGTCTGCAATAAAGGAGGTGATAGCAAATGAAAAAAAAAAAAACAGATGAAGAAAGATACAGCTTTCTTATTTCCTTCAGGCCTCATGTATTTACCCAGGTAAAGGGCTTTGTATATAGCAGCAAGAATTGAATTCAATGGGCCTGTGTACTGTGAAATTTAGGATTGGAAATGAATTTAGGAAGACATCTGCTTTCAAGAGAATCTCATCCTTCAGTGTCCTAAACAGATAGCTCTTTCTGGCTGGCATGTTCACCCCGTTTTTCTGCTGAGGACATTATTACCCTTTCTTTATGCCTGAAAAAGGAGAGTGGGTCACCAATTCTTGATGTAAGCATTCCTGACTATTTTGAGAATTAGCTGAAATCTGTCATCATTTTTCTTAACAAAAGTGTATGTAATTACAGATATAATTGTTTATAAATGATATTGTGGTTCACATCTGTGGATCTCAGATTTGAACTTCAGGTAGATCACATTTGTTCTTGGACTTTTCAGATGCTGTACCATTATTTCTATTATTTAGAAGGCACCAATGGATCCAAATGGAATTATTTCAAGCAAAAGTACAAAAAACTTGAATTTCATGGTATACGTGTCTGTAATTTTATTATATATAAAGTTTCAGTGCACTAGAGGTTTCAACAAGGTCGTTGAATTGTATCTGGGGGGGTCCTTGAGCACGTGAAGTGGAAGTACAGATTATGGTGGACATAGCATGATTGAGATGGATGTTTTGAAGGTGGTGAGGAGAAGGTCTAGGGTTTGTTCATGGAATGGGTAGCTGAAGGGGAGTGGAAGATATTGTTTCAGGTGAGAAGATGTTTTAGGTGAGGTTAGGGTGTCACCTGGTTCATCCATATGGATGTTGAAGTGACTGAGAACTGATAACAGATGTAGTGGTTGAGAGCCAGGGGAGTGACAAGATGTGGGTTGGTGGCAGCTGCAAGGTAAGGTGGTAGGTGGTAGAGCCAGATGGTACAGGCCTTAAATATCTGGTATTTTTGTTTTTGTTTTTGTTTATTTTTTTTCTGATGGAGGAAAACAGAGAAATAGTTTGGAAGCGGCAATGGGGAGCAAGAACAACAACTACTACAATTCTTGTGGCCAAGGTATATGGGTTATGAAAGTAAAATATTTCTACTCAAGAGCAGTGTTCTTAGGGAAACAACCAGGTTTCAGTTAATAAAACAACAATAACTCAAATTTTTTGAGTAGTTAAGATGTGCCAAGCTTTGTTCTAAATGTTTTTGATTTTTTTTTAATGTTTATTTTTGAGAGACAAAGAGGGTGCAAGCAGGGGAGGAGCAGAGAGAGAAGGAGACATAATCTGAAGCAGGCTCCAGGCTTTGAGCTGTCAGCACAGAGCCCAACATAGGGCTTGAACCCATGAACTGTGAGATCATGACCTGAGCCAAAGTCGAACACTTAACCGACTAAGCCACCCAGGCGCCCCATGTTCTAAATGTTTTATAAGAAGATTAAAGACATGCTTAGTGAGAGTTTAGTATGGAAAGGATTTGTAGATCTCACATTAGGGCACAGTGAAAGGGTTTGAGAGGGAGGGAAGGATGATTGGATCATATTGGGGAGTAGATGCCTATGGGGATAAGAGCCCTTATGACCTTTGCTTCCTACTCAAAGTGGGGTTCATGGAACTGCAGAGTCAACATCACCTAGGAGAGTATTAGAAATGTAGAATTTTATGTCACTTCTCAGACTGACTAAACCAGAAGCTGTTTTGTAAAATGTATCCCCCAGTGATGGATATGCACATTAAAGTTTGAGAGGCGCTGCTTTAGAGGACTATTAGGTCTTTCAATTAAGATGAATAATCTAATAAGAATTAGGAATTTAGATGATGAGATTTTAGGGAGAATATGAGAGTACCTGCCAATTTTAAGAAACTTGTAAGTAAAACTTTATGCACATGAAGTCAGTATGTGCTGGGCAGAAAACAAAGGCATAATAGAAGCAGATTACACTGAATTGACATGAACATTGGCTGCCACTCTAAAGAAACCACTGATTCACAGGTAGCTGGCATTTGTATGGATATGTTCTCCCAAGCTACAACAACATTGCTCACTTGCTTTGTGGTTTGAGTGAGTGAGTGTGTCAGGCTTGAGTGGAAATTTCCAAGGTAAAACTGCCCATATGAAGCTGTGACCATAATTAAAGACTTGAAAATATTATGATCAACATCATGTTGTTTCTCTTCTCTACTTAACTCATCATTTAGACTTATTTTAGAAGAGCCTCTCAGAGTGCAGAGAATATAATAAGGATTTGCCCTAGATTAACTTTTGTTTTTAGGGTATCTTATACAGTATTTAGCCATTATGGATACTTGATGGATATTTGCTGATAAGAAGAAAAAAAATCATGGAAAGCTTTTCTATCTGTGCCAAAAGCATGCCTCAGAATCTTTATATATAATGTTATAGTGTAGCTAATAAAAATGAAATAATTCTGATTTCATTGCAAGGAATTACATACTGATGAGATATTATAGTGAAACTTTTAAGATGAAGATAACAGATAAATCGACTACTGTATTAGGAAATAGTTTTAGACCTTAGGAAAATGCCAAATTGACTTTTAATTACTTGGGCAATTACTGAAAATCATGTAATCTTTGATTATTTTGGATTATGAATGATACTCTCAGGTTTTCTAGGAGCAAGATGATTTAGGATTTGGACGGTGGCACGTTTAATCAGAGGCTAATCCATTTTTTGTAAAACTGAGTAAGAATGTAGAAGAATGGAAATCTCTCACTTACAGATACTGGAATTTAAATTATTTGAGAATAGATACATGTGACTCAGTGACACAAGTGTACTTCTTTTTGAGAAAGAAACATTTGTCAGGTTAAAAATCCTAGTGATTATGAGACAATGAAAGATAGGGAGTTCAATCCAAGAAAAGGAAGTGCTGAAATTTATGAAGCAGAGTGTGATAGATTGTATTATTGGCCCCAATTAGTAGCCTCCCTCTATCATGCTGTTTGTCGTGTATCTTTGTGGTCCCTCCTACTTTGACTCTGGGCTTGGCTCAATGACTTGCTTTGGTCAGTGGGCTGCTACACGTACAGCGCATAGAAATGCGCACGGTTGGGCTTGCTTTCTCTTGATCTTCTGCCTTCATCATGGGAAAGTGCCTGGGATAGCCTGATAGGTGATGACATGGACTAGAGTTGAGTCAGCACAGTTGTTGCAGCTGAAGCCCAGACCTGTGAGAGAGCCCAGCCAAGTTTAGCAACACTGCCTGCTCAACCCAGAGCTGGCCACTGACCACAGGTGAGCAGTGCCATGCACAGCTCAGATGAGCAGAATATCTAGCCAATTAAAAGAACCATGAGCAAAAATAAATTAATTTTTATATGCTCCTGAGGTTTTGTGGTTGTTTGTTATGAAGTATCGTCATGGCTATCGGCAGCTGACACACAAAGAAAGGATAAGCGTCCTACAATTTACTTGCTAGATATTAACACTTTTGCTTTAGTTTGTGCACATAAAATGCAAGCATGTGGATTCAGGCTGAGTAAAATTCCATTAGAATATTTTCAAATATGTGAAAATAAAGAATAATAGAAAGCGTGAAAGCGGTAGGAAAGTGACTCCAGTGCATGAAGATGCTTATTTTCAGTGATACTTTAGGCTTCAACGTTTGCTTACATTTGTGCTGATATACACTTCTTGTATGGAGAAATCTCCCAACAGGGTTATTCCTACCATACATGACATACATGTATGCAAAATGGGTCCAGTTTATAATGAATCCAGTGTGTTCAGTCTGTAGTAAGATCATTTGGTAATTATTGTTATTGATGGTATAAAATTTTACCTTAATGCTGATGCAATGAAAATAATAATAGCTAACACATATAGCATTTATTATATGCCAGTACTAGTCTGAGTTTTTTACATATATTAAATCATGCCATCCTCATAGGAATTCATTGTAGTAGCTATAGTGATTTTCACCATTGACAGATGAGGAAGCTGAGGCACAGAGTGGTTGAGTGACTTGTTCAGGTTCACATAAGATAATAATTGGTAGGGTTGGGGTTTGAATCCAAGTAGTCTGGCTGCAGATCCCACACTTGAACATACTGATTTTCAAATTTGCATTTTGCAGGAATATCTTCTTATTTACTAAAAGGAACACCCAAGTTAAGAGAGAGCACAGGTAGAGAAAGAGTAGTATCTATTATATTTGCGCAGTATAAGACAGTTTTTTTTTCTCCTAAGTAATTTAACTTAGAAAACGAGACAGTTTTACATGCATTTGGCAAGAAGTCACTGATCAGGCTTCTTCAGGGTAATAATTCTTTCTTCTGTTGGTCTCATTGCTGTAGTTAGATGTGCTAATTTATGTGGTTCATTTGTAATGTATGACAGAGCAGATTGGGTAGGAATAATAGGCAGGAATACAAGACAAATAATGAAAAGGCATAAAGTAGTTAGGACTCAAACCTTAAACCTATGATAAGACTATGTTAGGGACCTCATTCTTTAACCCAGTAGTTATCTATTTTTAGTACACATATGACTCACCCTCCAGAAATCTAGATTTCACCTTCAGAGAGAATCTAGTTCAACATGTCGAGGTAGGTGAAGAAATTTGCATTCACAAAGACATCAAGTAATTCTTACGCATGTAGTCCCTGGAGCAGCACTGTCCAGTAAAACACTCTGTGATAGTGGAAGTTAAATGTCCTCTATCTGTGCCATTTACATCTGCCACATGTTCAATTGAGGAACCAAAGTTTTAATTTTACTAAATTTTATTTTAATTTTAAGCAATTTGAATTTCATTTGTAGTAACCACATGTAGCTAGTAGCTTTTCTATTGAATAGCGTTAGAGCAGGGGTCAGCAAATAATGCCCATTTATTTACATATTGTTTGTGGTTACTTTCACTGTACAAGAGCCAAGCTGAATGGTTGCATCAGGTACCATATGGCTTGCAATGCCAAAAATATTTACCATATGGTCCTTTACATAAAAGATTTTGTCTCCTGGTCTAGAGCTTTCTTTAGGAAACAGTGCCCTGCAGTCTGGCTTTTCTTTTGAAGATAATGGGGAACCAAAGGGATGTTCTTATAGGGGATTGTGAATGCGTTGAATAATTATATCTAAGTTGCGAGATGCTATCATGGACATTTTTGGTATATTTTACTAGAATCACAGTAATCAAGACTCCAAGTAACTATATTTCAGACATTGCTTTTTTTTAAATATCTTGATATCCTTGGGCATATGTATAGGATTAAAAAAATCATTTTAAGGGCTTTGCTAATTCTATCATCTCCATCATTTGCGAATCTATTTATATTGGTTGATTTTTCTCCTGGATAGAGGCTGTATTTGCCTACTTTTTTGTAAGCCTAGTAACTTTGCATTTTGTGTTGACCATTGTGACATTTACTTTTTTGACTGCTTGATTTTGTTGGATTCCTTTGAAAAGTGTTGAGCTTTATTTTGGCGTTTATCTTGGGGTTAATCCTATCCTTTTGAGGCGTACTTTTAGACTTTATAATGTCGGTTCCAGTAGTCTTTGTTCAAGGGCCAGTTTAGCCCCACTAGTAAGGTAAGATGCTTCTGAGGACTCTACTTTAGGCCCCACATATTATGAAGTCTTTCCATTCTGGCTGGTGAGATGCCAACTGTTCTCTGTCTTCTTTTGGCTCTGGGAATTGTTTGGCCTACTAATTTCCAGTGTGTTTTCCTGAGGCCTCATGAAGTTTTCATTAACACAGTCTGGATCAGTACTCAGGCAGAGACTAGAAGGGAACTCTCTTCAGGTCTCCAGAGCTCTTTGTGCAGTTTCTTCTGCTCCAACAGTATGTCCTGCAAATTCTAGTTGCTTCAATTTTTCTGAACTGTGACTCTATTTCCTTAACTCAGGAAAACTACCTGCTGGGCTTTGAGTTCCCCCATCTTTGCACTGCAGACTGAGAAATGCCTCCAGGCAGAAAGCTGGGGGGCAATCATGGAGTTTGTTTAATTTATTTCCCATCACTCAGGAATCAGTTTCCTGTACTGCTGATGTGTCATTAATGTCGGAAAACAGTTATTTCAAATGTTTTGTGTGTGTTTCTAAATGTTTGTAGTGGGACAGCAGTTCCTGTAAGTTAATTCTTCATGGGCAAAAATTAAAGTAAAATAATTAATATTTAAATGACTTAAATACCTTTAATAACAATACAGGAACATGTATTTAAGTTTTAAGTGTTTAATTATTCAGTTAAAACATTAATATAAAATTTAAATTATAAATTTAAAAATTTATAAACATTTTAACTAAGTCAATAAGGAATTTTACATGTACAATTTGTTCCTCGTTTTCCTTTTCATATTTATTCATGATATGGAGGAGGAATACATTCTCTATTAATTCAAACTGTTCCTCAGCTTGAATGATTTGTCAAAGGAAAAAAATTCTTTCTATGGTTGTAGAAGGACTATTCTTGTAAAACTAGCTGGTCTATGGCTGTTTTATAACAGTTCTTGAGTCTCTGGTGAATGTAGATGTTTTAGTAATTTCTTTTTATCAGTGAATCTCTTTAAAATCTCATCAGCAAATCTATATTTTCCTGAGTGACTCACCTTTAACCTTCAAATCGATTCTAGTTATCATAATGGATTAATTATTATTGGAGTTTTATGTCTTAGTTAGTCTGCCTTAGTAGTTCAAGTTTGACCCTGGAAGCAAGTGTGAAAACTTTGGCAAGGCAGTGAGGTGTAGCATGTACTTCTCTGCCAATTTGTCAAAAATTTCCGGAATATGTTCTCATATACCATTTTATATCATTAGTAGTTAGAAGCATAATTCCATAGTAATATTGTGACCTTTAATGTGTCTCAAAAACCCTTTTGATGTAAGATTCAATGTTTAATAAGGTGTTTTAAGCATAATTAACATGTTCTCTAGATGAAAAAAATGTTTAGTCATTATGTTTTATCCATCCTGATTTATTTTCTCCTTGGCATTTTGGAGGAGAAAAAAACTGACGAGATATATAATAAAAACAAATTTCTATTTTGCTGATTGATGGAGTCTTGTCAGTTTAAGGCCTGTCTCTTAGCCAACTGAAAAGGGTGGAACCTTCTGTGAAAGGGATACTGCAGTTAAAATGGATCAATGAATTGGAGACTAACAGTTCAATCAAGATGCTGAAGTCAGAGGTTGGACACCCGTTATAAATCTTACAGTTATAAATCTTATAGCTGCTATATGATTGCCACGGGGGAGGATCATGGTGAGAAGGGGGAAAATAAGATATAGTACAGGTAGAGAACAGATCATGGAATGGTCATGAAGAGTTTGAAAATCAAGAGGAATGATAGAAACCCCGTTCAATCTGATTTAATTCACTTAAAGACTCAGCTGACCTGAAATGACTATTTAGACAATGTATTTCATTTGAGACAATGCATTGCACAGGGTGGACATCTGTAGAATGTTCTGTTGGATGTCACTTGCAAAACTAATGTTTATAATATGATAGCAGTATACACTATCACATCTACAGTTTTATATCTGTCACCTATCTCTGTCTGTCTGCCTATCTAGTGGGAAAGAAGGTATCGGGGAAGTTTCTATTTACTAGAGATCTTGTTCTTCTTATAATGATTTGTGTTTCTCAGAAGTGTTGTGGAAATATTTAAGCATATCCTCATGTGTGAAACTTCTAAAGGAGGAATTTACTTTTGTAATTTAAAGCATGCATATATATGTATATTTTTGGTTGAAGTTATGAAGTTGCTCATATTCAACCAGTTTTGATCTACAGAAACAGCAATTTCATGCGATTCAACCTGGTATTAAGTTCACATATGAAAATGTTTAAAAACAAAAATGTTTGGCATTTGCCAAAATGGTAAATACATTTGAGTCTGAGTTGGTGCTATTTCTAGATAAAGGACCGATAGCTTTGTTCCTGGATCTTGCTTTACACTTTGGACTAAATTGAAGGGCTAAACAACCTCACAGAAATCATCCATTTCACAAGCTACTGTCACCTTGGAGTTTCTGTGTGGATCTTTCCAACTTGATTTCTAAACAACTGCTCATATTCTTTCCCTTTTTCTGGCTAAGAGTCAGATTTAAAAAAGTCAAAGATTCACATTCCTTCCTGCCATTTTTCTTTCTTTCTTTCTTTCTTTCTTTTTTTTTTTTTTGATAAATACATCAGTGGAGAAAAATATTTTAAAATGTTCAGGTATAATTGTTGATTTTAAAGTTTTTTAATTTTTTCTTTATTTTGTCAGTGTTCATTTTGTATATTTGGAAATTGTTATTAAGTGCACATGCTTAGTATTTTTATACTTCACTGTTGAATTATTCCTAAATCATCATCATTTTTTTTTTCATTTTTGGTAATACTACTTTCCTTAAAGTCTACTTAGTCTAATGCTAAAATAGGCATACCAACTTTCTTATTGCAGTGTTTACATAGCATATTCTTTTCTCTCCTTTTACTTTCACCTATATTAGTCCTTTTTTTTTAATAAAGTAAATAGAAACTATTTAGGTTTGTTTTTAAAAATCTAGTTGAACAATCACTGTCTTTTAATTGGAGTATTTGGTTTATTTACATTTAAGGTAGTAATGTGGTAGTAGGGTAGTTTTACGTCTACTGTCTTACTCCATGTTTTTTATTTGAAACATCAGACCTTTTTTCCTTGCTTTCTGACCTCCAGAGAGTTTAAAGAGGGTGTCATATGATATTATTTATGTAACAGAAAGATCACATAGCACTTTTGGATGGAGCTAATATTTGGATAAAGGGACAAGCCAGCAGGCTATGGGTAGAGGAATGATGGAGGCCCACGTGAAGGCACTGATTATAGGAATGAGAGGAGGGACCACATTTGAGACATATTTTATAGGGAGATTCTACAAGACAAGACTTGGGTGTTGACTGGAGATGAGGATTGAAAGATAAGTCTAGGAGAATTTGTTTTCTTCTTTCCTTCCCTTCCTTTCTTCATGTCTAGTGATCTCAACATGTTGGTCTCAGTGAGTTGAGGGCTTTTCTATTTTTCATTTGGGTCTTATCCAGTAGTGTGGAAACTCCACCCAGCAGTTGATAACTACCCTACTCCCATGACCAAACTATAGAATCCTGGCAGTGACACCTGTTTCTTCATAGATCCATCATGACTAGAGGACTGTTTGTGAGCTATCTCAATGCTTTTCTCTGTAAGCATAGATGGCATTGCTGAGGAGATGGGTTCCCTCAATGTCTTTGACAATCAAGTTGACTTTCTTAAGGAGGTTTCTCCCCCAAGGTTTTATGCATCAGGGTATCAAAATATTTCATCAGAGGTAATTAAATGCAACAACTCCAAATTGCTTCAAGCAAGAGACATTGGAATGCAGTATACAGGTTTGCATGCTCCCAGCATGAGTATCCCAAGTGGAGAAAAAAAAGCCTAATCTGTCATCTGCAGCCACATAATTGTTGGTCCTAGAGACCCACATTGATCTAGTGGCTGCCTTTGGCCCAGTCTTCTGATTTTGTAAGAATCCTTGGGGGGATTTAAATATATTTGATTTTATGAAAACGCTAGCAAATGGTTAAGTAAGGCTGGAGCCAGAAAAGTTCATTTTCAATTTATTTGGAAATTTTATTTTAAAGTGTCTCAGTTTCTTAGAGCTGTCTGTGTCGGTATTTGTATTTAGGCTAATAATATAAGTTCTAATTTTTATTTAAAAGGATGTCTCTGAAGTTTTGACTTGTGAAGATACTTGGGTTATTTTGGAACATGGACTAAATGTTCCTGCCAAGAGGCTACTGTTTTGGTTTATAGGCATATGATTCCAAAGCAATTGATAAGGTCATGGGATTTCATGCTGGTGTTTGGCTCTTAATATGACTTTGCATCCCCTCTCTATTTGTGTCCTTTTTGTTTCTCAGGCCTGGTGAAATCACATATGCGTTTGGAATTAAGCAGGAGAAAAAAAATAGTACCGGGTGATTGGAGGAGGGCTGAGCACAGAACAGTCAAGGAAAGAGTCTGAGATTGGTTCTAATTGAGCCATATTACTTTTGAATACAAGAGTTTTTATAATAATTTTAACATCTACCAGAATGAGACTTAATGCTAAAAATCCTACCCATTTTTCTTTTATTTAATTTAATCGTGTAACAGTTATTTAAAGTTGAAAGGTCTGTATCTCTTTTAAAGATGGAGAAACTGGAACTCAGAGAGAGAAGGCAAATGACTGACCCAAAGTCACATTGCAATAAATGGTGGAACCAGGATTTATGTCTGTCTGACTCTAAAGACTAAGCTTCTTAACCCATATGCAATATGGTGAACTCATCTTAATTAAAATGTACTCTTTGGAGGGAATTTTGCCTGTGTACTCAAAGAGAGGAAGGAAGAGTAATACAAGAGTCTCCAATTACAGTCTTTCGGAATCTGACCTGACAGTGTTGGGATAGTCGGATAACAGGATAAGTTGAACTAGCTGCTATAACAAGCAACTCTAAAACCTCAGTGCCATAATACAGTAAGTGTCTATTTCCCCCCCCCCCCACCCTTTGTGCACCCAAAACAGATATTCCTGGTTTGTGATTATCTAAGGTACCAACAGGTGAGTCAAGAATCCAGGCTTCTATCATCTGGTACCTCTACCATTTTTAACACATTTTCTCCAAAGTCACTAGAGAGAGGAGAAAAGTGAGTGGTCTTAATTGCTTTGTCCTGGAAATGTCGTGTTGCTTTCATTCACAGCATCTTGGTAAGAACTAAGCACATGGCCCCACCTAGAAAAGATATGGTAAACATCTGATCAGTTTCTGCCACATCATGTGTAACTTAGAAGTATATTTTAAAATTTCTAAATGTATGGTGATTTTCTAGTCATATTTTTATTATTCTGATGTAATTGGATTGTATACATAAAATGTAATCTGTAAAAGTAACAATCCTTTGAAGTTTATCAATACCACTTTATGGCCCTGTATTCATTTTTCATAAGTGTTCCACTTATGCTTCAACAAAAGATGTATTTCACCATTTGGGGCACTAGTGTTCTAAATATGTCCATTAGGGAGCGCCTGGGTGGCTCAGTCAGTTAAGCGGCCGACTTTGGCTCAGGTCGTGACCTCGTGGTCCGTGAGTTCGAGCCCCTCGTCAGGCTCTGTGCTGACAGCTTGGAGCCTGGAGCCTGCTTCTGTTTCTGTGTCTCCCTCTCTCTCTGCCCCTCCCCTGTCCGTGCTCTGTCTCTCTCTGCCTTTCAAAAATGAGTAAATGTTAAAAAAAAATTTAAAAAAATGTCCATTAGTTCAGACTTATTAATTGTTGGTAAAATTACCTGAATTCTTATTTGTTTATTTGTATGTTTGAGAGAATTGGGTGAAAGTCTCCTGTTATAGTAGAATATTTGTTTATTTCTTTTTGTAATTCTGTCTTTTTTTTTTTTAAGCTTATTTATTTATTTTGAGAGAGACAGAAAGCACAAATTGGGGAGGGGCAGAGAGAGAAGGAGAGAGAGAGAGAATCCCAAGCAGGCTCCACACTGTCAGTGCAGAGCCCGACGTGAGGCTCCAACCCACGAACTGTGAGATCATGACCTGAGCTAAAGTCAAGAGCCAGACGCTTAACCAAATGAGCTACCCGGGCACCCTTGCCATCCTTTTTTTAAAATCATGTTTATGCTTTTAGGTACATATATTTTCTGGAATTCTGTAAAATATTTCCCAATTGTATTATATAGTGATATATATGTACAATGGAATATTATTCAGCCTTAAAAAAGAAAGAGATCTTGCCATATATACCAACTTGGATGAATCTGGAGGGCATTATGCTAAGTGAAATATCAGTTATTGAAGGACATTACTTAATGACTCTACTTATATGAGATATCTAAAATAATTAAATTCATCAAAGTAGAAAGTAGAATGGTGGTTACCAGGTGCTGTGGGGAGGGTGAATGAAGAGTTGCTATTCAATGGGTATAAAGTTTTAGTTATGCAAGATGAATAAGTTCTAGAGATCTGCTTTACAAAATTGTGCCTGTAGTAGTTAACAATAGCCTATTGTGTACTTAAAGAAGGTTGATCTCATGAGAAGTGTTCTTCCAAGGAAGGAAAGAAGGAAGGAAGGAAGGAAGGAAGGAGCGAGGAAGGGAGGAAAGAAGAAAAGGAAAGGAAATGCTAAAAAAGTATTATATAAGTCAGAAGTGGGTGACCAAATTAAATGATTAGAATATAAATATTAAATGTAGATAGGGGTACAGTCTAATTTTAAAAATACAATGATTTGAAGATATTGGAAGTCAATTTCTATTTCACATACTAGTTCTGTAGTAAGTGGGCCATTTGGAAAAGTGGCTCCAAACAGTCACTCAGTAGGGACCTAGGTTTCTTTTCATTCATTTGTCCATTACCCCTATGGTGTTACCTATCTGTAGGGACAAAACAAGGGTAACAAGCATGTCCATGCTCAGTTCCTTGAAAGGGGAAAAGAAAGAATATTTTTACTTCTTAACTCAACATCACGATACTATTATTGTGTCAAGTAGTCAGCACTTGATTGGAATTTATCCACATATTTGGATCGTTTTCTATGTTATTTTATGCTTTCTATCCTCTTCATTATTTCTTTCATTTCAGATTTTCATTCTCTATCATCTCCAATTCTGTCTGAAAAACACCATGTAGAATTTTTTTACAGTGTCATACTAGTGTCAGGTGTACACTATAATGATTCAACAATTCTATACATTTCTCAGTACTAATTAAGGTAAGTGTACTCAGTGTACTCTTAATGTTTTTTAGAATGTTTTTAGAGAGCATCTGCTTTTAGAAAACTACTTTTATTGGTGTGAGAAAAAGTCTTTATTTTAATCTTATTCTTACAAGATAGTCAATTTCTTAGTCCTATTTATGTCTAGACCAGTTAAGATTCTTGTGTTAAATTAAGGCACAATTTCTACTCCTGGTGCTATAAAATTCTAGGTGACAATCATTTTCTGTCAATGCTTTGAATATATTTTCTCATTTATCTTCTGGCCTCAATATTGATGTTAAGAAATGAGCTCTTAGTCCAGTTGTCATTTCTTTGAAGACATCTTTCGTGTTCCTGCCAACTTAAAAAAAATGGTTTTGCTTTTGTCGATGGTAGTATTCTTTAAATTCAGCACGATGTGTTTGGTTGTAGATTTATTTTTATTTACCTTGGTTGGGTTTTATTGGATTTTTAAAATCTGTAGATTGATGTTATTTAGCCAGTTTTGGAATTTTCTCAGCATTCAACTATTGCCTCAGCCCTGCTTTTACTTCCCTCTCCATCTGGAAATGCCAAAGTGCCAAATAAATATATGTTAGAAATTACAACTTTTATTGCTATCTCTTAAATATTTTTTGTATCTTCTTCTTATTTCTGTATGGTTCTGAATAATGTTTTCTAGTTCTATTGTTTGAGAAATATTTTCTAGTTCTATTATTCTCTCTCCAGTTGCATCTTATCTTCTCTTAAATTTATCCCTTGTATTTAAAAAATTTTTTTTAATGTTTATTTTTGAGAGACAGAGAGACACAGAGTGTGAGCAGAAGGGCAGAGAGAGAGGGAGACACAGAATCTGAAGCAGGCTTCAGTCTCTGAGCTGTCAGCACAGAGCCTGATGTGGGGCTCGAACTCATGAACCACGAGACCATGGCCTGAGGTGAAGTCAGACACTTAACCGACTGAGCCACCCAGGCCCCTATCCCTTGTATTTTTAATTTCAATTGTTACAGTTTTAGTTTTGAGAAATTCTTTTTTTTTTTTAATGTTGGTAATTTAAAACAGTTTCTTATTCATATTTTAATCTCCTTTTTTATGTATTTAAATATATTGAACATGTTTCAGATAAACTCTTATGGTAGGTTTTTACACCATCTGACTGGTACAGGCATTTTTCTTGTAGTCCTTTGGCAAGTGGCAAGTACTTTCAGGTTTTTCTTAGGGATTTCACTTTTAGAAGGGGCAGGAAGTTAATGTCTCCCATCCAACCCCTCGCCTTAGATATGGCCTTAGATATGTCTTCTATTCTGAGTAACCTGAAGTTCTTGAGAACCAAGGACAAAATCACCTGTATTAGGCAAATGCTCTCAGGGGAGAAGCCAGCTTCAACAATAGGCTTATATCTATGGATTTTTCTTCACTTAGTTTTTGGCTCTGAATATTTCTTTCTTTCTAGATCATTAATAGATTAAAAAGTCTTACAAAAATTTCTTCTTGCATTCCTAAAACTGTATTCAATAAGAGGATTGTTACAGAATAAATTGTTGTTTCTTAAAATTCATATGTCCCTTTAAATTTACAAATCCTAACTCCCAGGACCTTAAAATGTGGCTGTGTTTAGTGATAAGGCCTTTAAAAAAGTAATTAATGAAGTCCTATGGGTGGTCCCTAATCCAATATGACTAGTGTCTTTGTAAGAAAAGGAGATCAGGACACTGACACACAGAGGGAATATCATGTGAAGATACTAAAAGAAGGTGACCATTTATAAGTCAAGAGAGGCCCTCAGAAGAAGCTAATTTTATTGTCACCTTGATTTTAGACTTTTTGCCTTCAGAGCTGTGAAGAGGCTTAAACAAATTTCTGTTGGTCAAGCTATCCAAGTTGTTGTGCTCTGTTATGGCAGTCATAGAAAACTCAGACCAGGATCCTTCCATTTATCTCGATGTGGTCTTTTGCCTTTCTTTAAAATAGTCTCCAAAATGAGGGGCGCCTGGGTAGCTCAGTTGGTTAAGTGTCTGACTTTGGCTTAGGTCATGATCTCATGGCTTGTGAGTTTGAGCCCTGTGTCAGGCTCCGTGCTGACAGCTCAGAGCCTGGAGCCTATTTCAGATTCTGTGTCTCCCTCTCTCTCTCTGCCCCTCCCCTGCTCACACTCTGTCTCTCTCTCAAAAATAAATAAACATTAAATAAATAAATAGTCTCTAAAATGAAAGCTAACCATCATGGCACATCCCTGGAACCAAAAGAAATGAATAAAGAATCCAGAATATTTTATTTTTATAGCATTTTAAAAGATCATTTACATTAAATTATAGACCCATCAGTATTATATTTATCTTCTGCTTATTCTTCAAGACTTGAATATTCTCTATATATGTAGCCTGGTAAGGTTGTGGATGGAATAGGCAACTACTTACACAGAGGTAATTTCAGAAATTCTCACTCATGTTCACTGATGTTCAAAAAAAGTTTTAAAGAGCCAAACCATTTGACCATTATTTGTGTGCATTTCTCTGCCATCTGCAAAAACTTGGAAGAAGGGATAATATGAATTGGAAGGAGTATGATGATTCTAAGCACACTTTCTGCCCAGGTTTTAGCTAGTTCCTATTTGGGCTTAAATAGGAGACTAAGTAAATATCCACAGAAGATTTCATCTATGTAATTTGAAATCTTAAACATAGGACCAGTACCTAACCTCATAGCAGCATGAAAGTCATACAATAAATCTTTAGGCAAATCTCTCTCTCCTCCTCCTCCTCTTCCTCCTCTTCTTCCTCCTCCTCCCCCCTCCTCCCTCTCATTATTTTTGTTATTGTATGCCAAGTTAGATGAAGACTTAACCTGCTTGCTTTATCTGTGTCTTGTAATGTGTGTCTTCATATATATTGTATTTCATTGCTCATGGTGCACATTCGCACATTCTCTGTCCTGACCTTTGTGTGTGTGTGTGTGTGTGTGTGTGTGTGTGTGTGTGTGTGTGTGTGTGTGATTTCTGAATCTCTTAGCACTCTTGATCTTTCTTGATGCTGGGGAATTTTGCCTGGGGTATGCTTTTAAACTGAAAGGCATCTGCTAGAAATAATTTTCTCACTTAATTACTGAAATGGCCCTTCAAATGTAATTTGATATTAAATTCCTATACTATATTGTACGTTTCACTTTTTAAGAACATCAACACAATGGACAAATGTTTTCCATCAAATATGTTTGATGACTGATATTTTGGTTTGCCAGTGTAATGAAATGAGATTAGTGCTGCCAGATTTGCTTCTCTTTTTTTCCCCCCTCTTCATTTTTGTTTAAAGAAACGACTGGTTAAATTACTAGGATTGGAGAAATGCAGCTGCTTTCTTTATGTGCTGCATAATTTTGCTCTCTTGATTTCCTGGTTTACTTGGCAAGGTTTCTAAATCAATGTTTAAATAGGAAAATGTCCTGACCAACTGAAAAACCCTTGTGGGGTGTTCATAAATACATTTATGAAGCAACACTTGATAATTTCCCAAATAAGACAGTATTATATAGTTGCTTGAAATGTATAACTTATACTTCTCTGGGGACCAGGGCATTTTTAAATTTTTAATTGTTTTCTTGGTAGGGGCTAAGTGTTGGCACTACCTTTCAGAATTTGAAGTCTAAATAATATCAGCTTAAATCAGAGAAATGACAATTTTCAAAATAAGCAGTTTTTCAAGAAGGCTTTAATAATGGCAATTGGCTAGGAAGAGGCAGGGCATAGGGTGGAGGAAGTTTCTTAGAGGAATTAAAGCTGATGATCTTTGACAGTGTATAGTAGGCTAACATTTGTGAACTTTGTTCCCTTCTGCCTCAGAATCCACAATAATAAACTTTCAACCAACATACTGGCCAAGACATTTCCATTTTGATTTCCAAATCAATTGGTTGTACTGATAGAGTTTTAGATGGAAGTGAGCCAAATTTTTCTTTTTGACTGTTGAACCAGATAATCCTTACTAGCTTTAAAAAAGGAAGTTGTAACTACAAACCGCTGGTTTTTCTCTATCGACTCAGGAGGGGCTGACTCAACCATCAACTCTGCTCGTTCATTATGCTCCTTACCATGGTTGGCAATTGGATATTTGACTCACTCTCTCTCTTGGCCCTTTCTGCTGTCACTGTCCTGATTAACTTGTGTCAAGGGGGAAATATGATCAGGTAATCTTGGCTGTAGCTATGTGACTCATCTGCTGGTTGGACAGAATCAGAAACAAGTGAAAATGTCTATTACTCTACTAGCTGTCTTTGCCAGGCTGCCTTAAGAGTGCTAGAAGGCTGTAAATAACTCTTGGCTCATACTTGAGTTCTCCTTCTTTTAGGTCAGACTCTTGGCTGATGTGCAAGCCTTGCTGTCAACATAGAATCATGAGCCTATCTCTAAACCCCTTGATACGAGAGGAGGTCTGCCTGACGGTCTCGGTTTCACTGAAGGTGACATGACCGCTTGCTTAGGCCACAGGATGTTCTGCACTGATGAGAGTCTGGGCTTGTTATGTATGTCAGCTGTGGGCTTAGACAGAGCTTAGCAATTAAATTCCAGGAGAGGATTCACTGTGGAAACTATGTTGAGTATGAGTACTCTTGAAAGCCCCTTAAGTCAGGGTTTTATTATATGACACTGTGTCCGTGTGAAAGAGTTCACATTAGAGAAGGAAGAGTGAGAAGAGATGTACAGTGGAAGGTGGATGTATGTGTTTTTAAAATTAAAAAAAAAAAAGTTCTGGTGTAGTCCTGGCTCCCAACTATATTTGGAGGCTTTCAGGCTTTGTGGATGAGGGTGTGTATCAGACCACAGACATTGCATCTTGCTTTTTTACAACACAATTGAATAAGCATTGGATAATTGGGTGGCTTGTGGTAAGCTGTAATTATAGACTATGGTTCCATTTGCAAGAGGAAAATATTTGGACCTGATTAGATGCCTAAAGCATCCAATAAGTTACTAAAATATAAAAGTGACTTCTAAAAATGACTGTTAATACTTTAATGTAGGTCACAGTAGAGACTAAAAATCAACAGCCAACTTTTAAAAATATTCACTTCAGGGTGCCTGGGTTGGTTAAGCATCTGACTCTAGATTTTGGCTCAGGTCCATGATTTCACAGTCTTGAGATCGAGCCCCGCATCAGGCTCTGCACTGGGTGTAGAGCCTGCTTGTGATCCTGTCTCTCTCTCTCTCTGTCTCTCTCTCTCTCTCCCCACTTTTGCTCTGTATCTGTAAAATTTTTTTTTGCTTGTTTTCACATCCTCATCATTTACCTGTCTGATTAAATGTTAGTATTTGGAATGTGAGAAGTGAACGTTGAGTGAACATATAGGTCTGTACTATTGCCACATGATGATATTTAAATTTCATGTTTTCATCAGGTGCTATGTTAGAGGGATATAGCTGTTGATTTTTTTTGAAAAAAAATTTTTTTTGAGAGAGAGCAAGTGCAAGCACGTGTGAGTTGGGGAGGGGCAGAGAGAGGGAGAGAGAGAATCCCAAGCAGGCTCTGTGCTGTCAGTGCAGAACTTGATGCTTGGTTCAGTCTCACAAGCCACAAGATCATGAGTTGAGCCAAAGTCAAGACTCAACACTTAACCAACTGAACCACCCAGGCTCCCTGGATATAGTTGTCAATTTATAAAACCGGTCAGTCATGATTCTTACATGCTTGTCCAGCCTTCTTTCTCCCCTACACCTACTCCATCTCATCTCACTCTGCTGCCCTAGTCCTCTGTCCCAGTTCTGACCTCTCATTCCTCAGCCTGCTCCCCAACCATGTGTGGGAATCCCTGCTTCTGGTCATAGGAATTCCTCTCAGTAGTTTGGAACTGGACGTCCTGACTGGGACCACGACACTGCACGATTGCAAGAGGCAGCACTCATATCGAATACAGCGTGAATGGTTTTCCCTGGAGCTGTGTGGAACACCAGGCCCTGCTCTCACTTCTGGTTTCTTTGGTGGTTGGGAGGTTATGGAATGGGCCTACCTGTGACCACTGTCACTGCTACAGCTTGAGGAGGTGGCCTTGGCTTTCCTAGATAGAACTCAAATTTCCTGTTGAATAGGTTCTACAGAACTCATTGTTCTCTATGGTCTAAATATTATGGGGTAAAAAAGAATTACGTGGAAATCTGTATGTATTTGTGTTTGGGTGGATGGGATCCAAGTTTCAAGCAACAAATTTAGGATAGAAATTTTGGAATATCCCTCCTTGGTAATGTGCTTGTTTCCTCTGTTAAATGCATCTGGTTCCTCTTCTGCTTGCTTGCTTTTTTTTTTCTTTAATTGAATTTTTATTACTACTCATATACATAAAATATTTTACAGAGATGCATAAATGTGACATTATCATATATACTGGTGGTGTTTTTTTGAAGCCTTTTCTTTCTCTTTCTTTTTCCCTTCCTTCCTTCCTTCCTTCCTTCCTTCCTTTCTTTCTTTCTTTCTTTCTTTCTTTCTTTCTTTCTTTCTTTCTTTCTTTCTTTCTTTCTTTCTTTCTTTCTTTCTTTCTCTTGCTCTCCCCTCCTCTCTCTGTCTCTCTTGCTCTGTCTCTCTCTCTCCCTTGGCTTGGCTTCCGTCTCCCTCTATTCTCCCCCTACCTTCAGTGATTTACTCATCACTCCCTACATCCCTTGAGAGCCCAAGTCAACAACCTTGTATGTGTCCTCCTGTGTGTCTCTATGATTATATGATTATAGAGAAATATATGCTATACACATACTCATACATATGCTTATATAACCATACATAAGTATAACACAGTCTTTGGTCAATATTTTTCTTTCTTTTAAAAGTATTATATTGTATACACTTTTCTGCATTTTGCTTTATAAGTCACCAGATATTTCTTCTTTATCGTTATACAGTAGTTTTGTGATATGGATGGATGAAAGCTATCCAGTCCTTCCCCTGTGGATAGACATTCACTTTGTTTCCTATTTTGGCAGTGTGGCAACAAAACACTCTTGCTCATCTTTCCTCATATTTCCTGAGTACCCTCAGATAGTAGTACTTTCATTCACATAGAATAGATGCCTAGAAGTGACTTGGCTCTGTTGAAATTTGTTGAAATTAAGCATTCTTAATTTAAATATAGATATTGCCAGGTTGTTTTCCCCAAAGGCTTTAATATTTCATTCACATTCTCACCAGCCATGTGGGGATGTCCTTTCCCGCCATATCACTGGCAGCAATATGCATTATTGGACTTTTTCATTTTTGCCTGTCTAGTATCTTCTTGTTATTTTAATTTGAATTTTCCGGACTGCTAGTTTATTGTAATATATTTCTTGGGTTTGCTTTTCTCTGAATTGCCTATGCTTCCCATCTTGCCCATATTTCTATTGGGTTGTTTTTCTATATTGTAAGCTTGGAAGACAATAAATATATTATAGATATCAACACTTTGTTTCCTCCATTACATGTTTTTTTTTTTACATTGGTTGTTTATTTAATAGATGTTTTGCTGTTTTCCTACACATTTGAAAAAAATGGAGTCAAATAGGCTTCTTTGTTTTTATATTTATAGTTTCTTAATGTCTAATCTTGGTTAAAAGGGTTTCCTTTACCTAGATTGTATAGCATGTAAATAGCTATTTTTTCTTATAAACTGTACTCATTTTATTTTTCATCTGTAAGTTCTTAATAAAACTTGTATTTTAAGAACAGTCTCCTTTTTCGTTGAATTAAAATAGTATATCTGTGCCATTAAGTTCTCAAATACGTTGGCATCAATTTTATTTCTCTATTCCATACCAATGATCTTTTGTCTATTCCTAGGCCAATACAGATAGACTTACTCACAGTTGGCTCCATAGAATCATCTAATGCCAGGTAGGGCAAATGTCCCTGAGGCATTCTTCCACTGTAAAAACTTGAGAGGCTTCTAGGTAGCTCAGTTGTTCAAGCGTCTGACATCAGCTCAGGTCATGATCTCACAGTTCATGGGTTAGAGCCCCAAGTCGGGCTCTGTGCTGACAGCTCAGAGCCTGGAGCCTGCTTCCAATTCTGTGCCTCCCTCTCTCTCTGCCCCTCCCCCCCTTGCACTCTGTCTTTCTCTCTCTCAAAAATAAACATTAAAAAATTTTTAAAAATAAAAAATAAACAAAAACTTGATTATTTTTGATATTTATTTCTTCTGTAGAAATTTTAAGATAATTTTACCCAATTACAAAAAAACTCCTTAATTTATGTGTTTATCATGTGTGTATGTGTACACGTGTGTTTTTGTGTGCCTGTATGCATGTGTATGTATAACCTATAATATGTATTTAATATATTATATATATATGTATATATATAATCTATGATACCATTTTCTGTTGGTTTTAATATTAGTCTTTGTTACTTTTTAAATTTTTTTTTTGTTTATTTATTTTTGAAAGAGACAGAGACAGAGCACAAGTGGGGAGGGGCAGAGACAGAGGGAGACACAGAATCCAAAGCAGGTTCCAGGCTCTGAGCTGTCAGCACAGACCCCGACGTGGGGCTCAAATCCACAGACTGTGAGATCATGACCAGTGCTGAAGTTGGCTGCTTAACCGACTGTGCCACCCAGGCACCCCAGTCTTTGTTAGTTTTAAATGGTGTCCTTTATTCCCAATTTGCTTGAAATTCTTTTTTGTTTTAATGTTTATTTATTTTTGAGAAAAAGAGCACAAGTGGGGGAGGGGCAGAGAGAGAGGGAGGCACAGAATTAGAAGCAGGCTCCAGGCTCTGAGCTGTCAGCACAGAGCCCGATGCAGGACTCGAACTCATGAACTGTGAGATCATAATCTGAGCCCAATTTGGAGGCTTAATCAACTAAGCCACTCAGATGCCCTTTGCTTGAAATTCTTAATAAGAATGAGATTTGAATTTAGGAAATCAATTTTCAGCATATGACTATCTGTTTTTTCTCCTTTACTCATCAGTACAGTTAATTCTGTTGACCTGCATTCCCTGATAATGATCTGCCTTGCATTCTTGAAATAAACCCTTCGTGGACATAGTGGCTAATTCATTTTCTAAAAATTTGGGTTCTTTTTGATAATTTTATTTGGAAATTGTGCATTTATATTGAGAAGAAAGTTTCCCTTTTTTGGTGCTATCTTTACCAGGTTTTGAAGTAAAAGTTCTACAGGATTCATAAAATGAATTGGAAGGGCTCTCTTTATTTTTCTATGACCTAGATTAATAGAATTAACATTATTTTATTTAAAAAAATTAACACATAGTGAACTTAAATGCTAGTGTACAGTTCTGTGAATTGTAACACGTGTAATTCGTGTAACCACCACAACAATCAGGGTATGGAAAAATTTCATCACTCCAAAAACTGTTGCAAATCCTTCTACTAGCCCGTGGTAAACACTGATTGTTCTCCATCACTATAAGTGGAGTGTTTTCAAGAATGTCATATAAATGGAATCAGAATATATAATCTTTTGAGACTGGCTTCTCTGAGACTGGCTTATTTTACATAATGCCTTTGAAATTCATCCATGTTGTTGCATGAATCAGTAGTTTGCTTGTTTATTCATTCAGCTGTTGAAGGACTTTGGGGTTGTTTCCAGTTGTTAGTGATTATGAATAGAGCTGCTGTAAACATTCTGGAACAGGTTTTTGTGTGAACTGAAGTTTTAATTTCTCTCTCATAAATACCTAATTCTGGGGAATAGGGGGTTGTAAGGTAAGTGTATGTATAACTATAAAGTTAAACACTGAGAAACTGTTTTCTGGAAGGGTTTGTATCATTTAGCATTTCCGTAACAATGTGTGAGAACTCCAGTTGTTCAGCATCCTTGCCAGGACTTGATATTCTCAGTATTTTTAATTTTGGCCATTCTAATAGGTGCGCATTGGCATCTCATCATAATTTTAATTTGTATTTCCATAATGGCCAGTGATGTTAACATCTCTTCATGGGCTTGTCATCCATATATCCTCTTTGATGCAGTGTCTGTTCAAGTCATTTGCCCATTTTAAAATTGGGTTGTTTTCTTTTGAGTTTTTAGAGTTCTTTATATATTTTGGTTAGAGGTAGTTTTTGGAAAGTGATTTGCCAATATTTTTTCCTTGTCTACGGCTTGTCTTTTTAATCTCTAACAATGTCATTCAAAGAGCACTTTACTTTGACAAAGTCTGATTTATCAACTTTTAATTTTTTGGATATGCCTTTGGTGTCATATCCGTGAACTCCCTTCTTAACTCTAGATCATAATGATTTTTTGTTATGTTTTATCCTAAAAGTTTTATAATTTTTTAAAAATAATGTGACTCTCAGACCCCACCCCAAACTACTAAATAAGAATTTGCTTTTTATTAGGACTTTCATGTGATTTCCCTGTACATAAAACTTTGAGAAGCCTGTGCTATGTTACATTTTCCCTATTCGTAAACCCACCTGACCCTCCTCAGTTCTCCATTTTTTTTACTAGCATTTCTGAAGATTTTCTTAGTGATCCTGTCCTGATTTCAGTGTCGAGTATTTCACTTATTGCTATTTTACCCTATCTCCCATAGTATATGAAGCTGTGTGTAGGAAGATATTTTTCTTTTCCTTTCCTTTCCTTTCCTTTCCTTTCCTTTCCTTTCCTTTCCTTTCCTTTCCTTTCCTTTCCTTTCTCTTCTTTTCTTTTCTTTTCTTTTCTTTTCTTTTCTTTTCTTTTCTTTTCTTTTCTTTTTTCTTTTTTCTTTTCTTTCATCATGATAAGTGTATCTTTAATCCCCATCCCCTGTTTTCCCTATCCTCTCACACACTTCCTCTCTGGTAATCATCTATACTTAAGAGTCTGTTTCTTGGTTTGTTTCTCTCTCTCTTTATTCCCCCTTTGCTTATTTGTTTTGTTTCTTAAGTTCCATATATGAGTGAGATCGTATGGTATGTGTCTTTCTCTGACTGACTTATTTTGCTTGGCATAATACTCTTTAACTAATGTCATTGCAAATGGCAAGGTTTCCTTCTTTTTTGTGGCTGAATAATATTCACTGAATAATATTCAGCGTGTTCATGTGTGTGTGTGTGTGTGTGTGTGTGTGTGTGTGTGTGTGTGTATCACATCTTTGTTTTTTTTTAAAGTAGGCTCCATGCCCTGTGTAGGGCTTGAACTAGTGCTCCTGAGATCAAGAGTCACATGCTCTACTGACTGAGCCAGGTGTCCCATTATATCTTCTTTATCCATTCATCAGTTGATGGGCACTTGGAATGCTTCCATAGTTTGGCTATTGTAAATAATGCTGTAATAAACTTAGGGGTGCATGTATCCCTTTAAATTAGTGTCCACTATTGTGATTCCTGGATCATAGTATAGTTATAATTTTAGCTTTTTGAGGGACCTCCATACTGTTTTCCACAGTACCAATTTGCATTGCTGTACCAATTTGCATTCCCACTGACAGTATAAGAGGGTTTCTTTTTCTCTACATCCTTGCCAAGACTTATTGGTTTTTTTGGATTTGATTTTAGCCCTTCTGACAGATGTGAGGTGATGATACCTCATTGTAGTTTTTGCTTTGCATTTCCCTGATGATGAGTGATATTGAGTATCTTTTGATGTTGACTATCTGTATGTCTTCTTTGGAGAAACATTCATTAATGTCTTCTGCTCCTTTTGTAATTGAATTGTTTTTTGTATATTGAGTTGGATCAGTTCTTTATATATTTTGAATACTAACCCTTTATCCAATATAACTTTTGCAAATACCTCCTCCCATTCAGGAGTTTGTTGACTGTTTCCTCTGCCGTGTAGAAACTTTTAATTTTGATGTAGTGTCAATAGTTTATTTTGCTTTTATTTTCCTTGCATCAAGAGACATATCTAGAAAGTGTTGCTATGGCCAATGTCAGAAAGATTACTACCTATGTTCTCTTCAAAGATTTTAATGGTTTCAGGTCTCACAGTTAGGTCTTTAAACCATTTTGAGTTTATTTTTACGTGGGGTAAAAGAAAGTAGTCCATTTTCTTTTTTTTTTCTTTTTCTTTTTCTTTTTTTTTTTTGCATGTGGCTGTCTAGTTTTCCCAGCACCATTTGTTGAAAAGACTGTCTTTTTTCCCATTTCCTATTTTGTTGAAGATTAATTGACAATATAGTTGTGGGTGTATTTCTATGGGTGTGTTTCCATTTATTTATGTGTCTGTTTTTATGTCAGTACTGTACTGTTTTACTTTACTACTACTTTGTAATATAACTTGAAATTTTGAATTATGATACCTCCAGTTTTGTTGTTGTTGTTAAAGTTATTCATAGTATTATTTTCCTTTTTTTAAATTTATTTATTTTGAGAGAGAGAGAGAGAGAGAGAGAGAGAGAGAGAGAGAGAGAGTGGGACAGGAGAAGAAAGAGAGGGGGAGAGAGAAAATCCCAAACAGGCTCCGGATTGTCAGTGCAGAGCCTGATGCGGGGCTCAAACCCATGAACTGCAAGACCATGACCTGACCTGAAGTCAGACACTTAACTCACTGAGCCACCCAGGTCCCCTGTTTTGCTTTTTCAAGATTTCTTTGTCTATTTGAGGGTTTTTTTGGCTCCATACAAATTTTAGGATTGTTTGTTCTAGTTCTGTGAAAAATGTTGGTTATTTTGTTAGGGATTACATTAAATGTGTAGATTGCTTTGAGTAGTATAGACTTTTTAACAATATTTGTTCTTCCAACCCCTGAGAATGGAATGCTTTTCCATTTCTTTGTGTCATCTTGAATTTCTTTCATCAGTGTTTTATAGTTTTCAGAATACAGGTTTTTCACCTCTTTGGTTAAGTTTATTCCTAGATATTTTACTATTTTTGGTGCAGTTGTAATTGGGATTATATTTTTAATTTCACTTTCTGCTGCTTCATTATTAATGTATAGGGATGCAACAGATTTCTATATGCATTTTGGATCCTGCAACTTTGCTGAATTCATTTCTCAGTTCTAGTAGTTTTTGGTGGAGTCTTTTAGGTTTTCTATATGTAGTATCATGTCATCTGCAAATAGTGAGAGTTTTACTTCTTCCTTACCAGTTTGGATGCCCTTTATTTCTTTGTGGTGTCTAATTGCTCTGGCTAGGACTTCTAGTACTATGTGGAATAAAAGTGGTGAGAGTGGATATCCTTGTCTTGTTCCTGACCTTCAGAGGAAAGTTCTCAGTTTTTCATCATTGAATATGATGTTGGCTGTAAGTTTTCATATAAGGCCTTTATTATGTTGAGATGTGTTCCCTCCAAACCTACTTTGCAGAGGGTTTTTATCATGCATGGATGTGGTACCTTGTCAAATACTTTTTCTTCATAGTTTTTATTGTTGTTGTATGTTTGTTTTTAATATTTAGGTCCATGATTTAAAAGATCTATGAGTATATGTTACATAAAGTATAAGTAAATTTTGAATTACACTGGCTTTGTACCTTGGTCAAAAATCAATTGACCATTGATATTCTATTTTAGTCCATCGATCTATGTGTCTGTCCCTTTGTGAGAACACAGTGTTTTGGTTAATGTCATTTTTTTTATTAAAAAAACTTATTTTTGAGAGAGAGAGAGAGAGGCCGAGCATGAGCAGGGAAGGGAAGAGAGAGAGGGAGACCCAGAATCTGAAGCAGACTCCAAGCCGTCAGCACAGAGACTGACAGGGAGCTCGAACTCACAAACTGCGAGATCGTGACCTGAGCTGAAGTCAGACACTTAACTGACTGAGCCACCCAGGTGCCCCTGGTTAATGTTGTTTTATAGCATGTCTTAGAATTGGCTAGGTTTGTTCTTTTTCAAAAATGTTTAGCTCTTCTAGTTACTTTGCCTTTATATATGAAATTAAAAATCAGTTTATCTGTATCTACAAAAAACTGACTGAGATTTTGATTGGAATTGTGTTAAATCTGTGTATCAGCTTGTGGAGAATTGACATCTTTACTATGTTCAGCATCCCAATTTATGCATATAGTATGCCTTTACATTTATTTAAGTCTTATTTCTTTCATCAGGATTTTGCAGTTTCATCATAAAAATCCTGTGCATTTTTTTAGATTTATACCTATGTACTTCATCATTTGTAGCAATTTTAAATGGTATTTTTTAAAATGTATATTTCCAATAATCCATTAATAATATATAGAAAAAAATACTGTTTTTTTTTTGTTTTGTTTTTTTTTGTTTTGTTTTGTTTTTTTAATAAGGGAGAATGAGGCATTTCTCAGAGTCTAGAATTATACCAGCCTGTCCCGAGTGTGTGTTTTTTCTTGACAGCCTGGCTTGAGATTCAGTGAATTCTAGATTGATCTTTTTTTTTTTTTTTTTTTTTTTTACCTTGGGGAAATGATCTGTCATCTGTGAAATTATTTCCTTTGTCTGAATCCATACTGTTGGCACCTTAAGTCTCCTTATCTTTTTCCTCAGAATTTTCATGATTTCTGCATGATTTTCACCCCTTTTATATTTTAAGACATTTCTTTCATTTGATCTCTCGTGGCCTAATTTTGGTCTCAATGATGTCTGGATTGTTTAGTAGGAATGTCTCTTTTCTCCCCCAGTCATCTTGTTTAATGCGGCACTTGAATTGTCTTTTGTGTTTCTGTTGAATTTATCACTTATCTCTTCTAGCAGCTCTGTTCTCTGTGCCTGAATACTTTCTGTTTAGACTGGTCTTTGTCTTCCAGTTGATCTCTGTTTTTGTTTGATTCCTGGGACTCAGGTATAATTCAGGTATGCTGAGTGTCGGGACAGCCCTAAGATAAGTGGAAGCAGCAGTCTCTCTTGTGCACTACTGGCATAGAAGCAAGCAGATATGAGCACTGTTGAGGCACCAGGAGGGAAGAAGCCTCTGTGTACTTAGGTTCCTTATATTTTGCCAGAGTGAAGGAAAGGAAGGATTGGGTCCATCCATGTGCTGCTCCTTGGTCTCTATGGGATGAAGAACTCGGGCCTTTTCCTGAGAGTTGGTCTTGACCTTTCCTGGGAATATACAGATCTCTGCCGTCCAGTCGTTGCTCTGGAGCCCTCCAGTTTATGACACTCACCCTTGGGTCTAGTCTCAGGTGCTTAACTAGCTTAAGAGGGAGCCATCCTGCATCTCGTCTTCTGCCAGGACTTCCACAGAACCCAAGGGTTTATTTGCTTCTGGTGGCTCCTAGGCTTGAGCAGCCATTCAGTGCGGGAAAGGAAGAGAGATTGAAGTTGGTGTGAGGGGGAAGAGAGTTAAAATCACCCTCGTCTTCCTGGAGTCACCTGCTATGTTCCTCTTCTCTATGATAGCTGTTCAAACATCCACTTGGGGGTTTAGTTGTATTCTGAAACACCGACTTGATTTTTCTTCGTGTTGCCTCGTATTTTCATTTCAGTTAAAAAGCTTTAAACATCAGAACTGATATTTGACCTGTCTGAAACCAAATTTAGGAAATTTAAGTTGAGAAAATTGTTACAAATTAAACCGACTGCCAAGTGTAGACTCATTTTGGCTTTCCTTGTGATTTAGCATTTATGTATTCTGAATACATAATACATGAATATTAATATAGTATTAATAGTAAATATATCTCATTCTAGTAAAAGCAAACCATGTATGTGTATGTGTGTAAGTAATAGTGATTAAAAGGTCATTTTAGAACTTCCTTCTTCCTTAGAAAGTAAACAGCCTTGCTTTGTATAGAACTAATCTGAAGACAAAAAGAAGAGCTTTGATTTTTTTTATCCCCTGTGACCTTTTAATAACCTTTGGATGCCAACTACAGCTAAAGAATATTCTAAAGGTTAAAGTGAGAAATTCCTTGGGGGAATTTTTTGGGTATGTTTTTGTTAAGTGTTCAACATCACTGAGTTCTCAGATCTTACATATTTTCATGACCCAGGACACATACTGTAAATGCAGGTGTATTCTTTTAACTGCAAGTATTTATTTAACGAATTTCCTCTCAAGTCTTCTAGTGTCAGACACAGCATGACAGTAGTTAAGGATCTGTCACCGTTCCCATTAAAAACCTTATTGTTTAGGCTTTGCTTCCTTGACTGTTTCAAATTACATCTAGCTGAAACTTGCCAAAGAAGTTGTCAGCTTAGATATGACTTTGATTTTGAAAAACTGTTGAAAATAGGAAAGCCATTTATAGTGACAGAAAAAAGAGAACTTGGCTGGCATCAAATGTCTTTTCTTGCTGAAATATACTTGTTCATGAAGTTTTCTAAACAATTGCAGTATGGATCAGTACATTTTGACACTTAAAAATAAGCATGCTTTAAAATAGGGTAGATAATTAACTGGAAAAATATATGTCTGCATGTATATTAGAAATGTTTCCTGGCTTCATTTTACCACAAGTGTCCAATATGTCACTATGATAAGACTGAAATGGCAAGATTCTATTTATACAGAATATGAATCAGGAACATCTCCAGAAACATCTAACACAAAAAGAACATTTGCATAAGAATATGCATTTTCTTATCTTTGCTATATTCAGGGAATTAGGTTAAAACTATAGTTTTTGTGTATATTTCATAGATTCAGAATAAAGTTCAGTAAAGAGGTTAATTAGTAATTAGATCTCACAAGACAAGATTTGTCTGAATTGTTCAAATCATTTAGAGAGATAAAGAGATGGGGAAAGTGGAAGAGAAATTAAGAGGCATAGAGGAAACAATTAAAAGCTCCAACATTTATCTAAAGAGCTCTAGAAGAGACTAGACAATAGGAAGGGGTTAATATTTAAAGAAAGATTATCACTGAACATTTTTTTTGAGAATTGAAAGACAGGGTTTCTCAAATACAACAAGCAACATTAAGTTGCAAACAAGATTTGATAAACAAGTCTGTACCTGGAAAATCTTAAAATGACCTGAAAAAAGAAACCAGGTTGTTATTCTTCTCTAGCTAATTTTACTGATGACAGATTTCTCACAGCACAAAGTGGATGCCAGATATTAATTAAATAATTTTTTCGAGGTCCTGTGAAAGCTCGAGCTGGGATTCTATTCCCAGCTAAAATATTGGTCAAGAAAGAGTGTAAAATATAGGCAAGCGTAGATATACAAAGATTGAGAATTTATTATTTATAGAGTATATTATTCACTTATTCTTTCTGCTGAAAGAACTGCTGATATAATTTACTTCAGTAAGAAGCAGATTGAGCCAAAAGGAGAAAGTGAGAGGCAAATAAAAGAGGAAAACCTGCTGGTAAATGCAAACTACTATTGACTCTGCCCTCCCCCCCCCCCCCCCCCTTCAACAGTGAGATGAAGGAGGGGGCTATTTGAATCAGAGCCATGTGAAGGTTCTTTTCTGTTTGGAGGGGTCAAGATTTTGATTAAAAATAGCGTTTTCTAAAAACATAAGTTAAAAATGTAAGGGCGACCGTAGAAAAGAATCAAAATGGAATTAGAAAGTGGAACCAAAGCAACCTCTGAATTATGTGATAATCTCTAGCTTTAAGGGTATGCTTTTTAGTTTTAACCTCTATACGGAGACTGGTGTGACTCGTTCCCTCGTTAAAACAGAAGCTCACCTGATTGGTGCTTTGTTTCCATGCAAAAGGGGTTTCAGGAAAAGTTAAGAATGTAGACACTGTAGTCAGTTTTCTGTAGACACGTGCTAAGGGTTAGGAAGATATTTTTTTAAACTCAATTTGACTGAAAAGATGTGGGAATGCTTTGGAGACGAGAAAGGAAATGTTCAAAAAATGAAGTGTCTCTAAAAGGACAGCAATGAGAATGGTTACTATTTATTGAGTATCCACATATGCCACGCACATTACATTAGTTTATTTAACTCAAAACAACCATGCACTTGAGATATTATCAACCCTGTTTTGAAGATGTGATGATGGCAACCCTGAATTGGAGCCCAGGTGTCTCTGATTCTACCTCCTTGTACTCTCTGTTCCATTACCTGTATCTTCTAGGTTATTCTCACATATGAGTATCTTGTTCTAATGCTTGATGTATCTTTATCTTTGGAAACTGAGGGAGAAATCATTGTACATAGCAGGATATAGTTTTGCATTCTTTGATAATGTTTTTCTTTTCTTTTTCTTTTCTTTCTTTCTTTTTTTTTCAGTGTGTATGTGTTTAGTTTAAAGTCTTTGATGTACTTACTGTGTGAAATGTAGAATGAAAAGAATATAAAATAGGGCTTGTCCACAGTTGGCTAAATCTTAATTCTTTAAAAAATATTAGTGGATTTTCAAAAGGCATTCTACAGGTGCATTATTTTTTGTTGTTGTTGGCAGATGGGGGCTGGTGGTTAGTATTTTCTCCAGGAGGGGAGATAGAACTAAAGTGATTTAAAAACAAACAAACAAAAAAAATCATGTTATGGTAAACCAAATTGTCAATAGGTAATAGCTCATTAAAGTCTAAAGGAAACATTTTCTCTGTTCAAGAGGGTAATGTTATGTGGCATCTGTGTATCTATGAATGCTGGAGGTTAGTTAGGAAATACTTTTTGCTATTGTGCCCTCACCTCTAAGTTCTAACCAACACAGAGATGGATGAAGTTTTTGGCTATCCTAATGTTCCTCAAGCTGCTGTTGAGAAAACTATACAAAATTGGGAGAAAACTTTGTCCACGTGAATATGTTGCTACCTAAGAGAGAGAGAGGCTTTGGGGCCTCCTAGATGCATCAGCCCTATTCTGATGCCAAAACACATGTGAATTGTACAGTCTTTTCCTCAGAATTTGGCTTCCCATGTAGATTTCACCACAGGGAAGAATATACTGAACAACATTCTGGCTGTTACATTAGTCTCTTATGAATTTGAATTATGTTCTTTTGTTTCTGAGAAAGAATCTCTGCTTGGGATAATCACAGAATCCAATTTCTGAGCCTTTAAAACTGAAGCCCCATTTCTGGGTTAGGATGCCCCCTTCTGAGGCCTCTTGGCAACTAGCCATTTTAGCTCTCCCTAGTGATGACCATTCTCTGCCCGTACCCCTTCAATCTACACAATTCCTCTGGCTCATCTGTGTTTTATTGTTGTTATTTCATTTGTTCTCTGTGTGTGTTCACATTTCTCCAGTATTGAGATTGTTATTTTAAGCCTTACTTTCTCTAATTGTTGGGAGATTTCTGGAAGCAAGCCTTGTGGGTAAATTAAAAAGAATGTGATGCATATTAGAAACAAAGACAAACTTACATGGCAAACCTAAAACAAAACAAAATTCATTTAACCTGTGTAACATGGACCTAAACTCTCCAGTTGAAGTGTGTGTGACAGCACCAATATCTAATCCTCATGTGGCATATGTGTGTTGCTTTTGCTTTCTGAGTGCTACAGGTTGTATATTTGCTTTAATTTTTTTTTTAACGTTTATTTACTTTTGAGAGAGAGAGAGAGAGAGAGAGAGAGAGAGAAACAGAGGTGTGAGCGGAGGAGGGGCAGAGAGAGGGAGACACAGAATCCAAAGCAGGCTCCAGGCTCCGAGCTTGTCAGCACAGAGCCCCATGTGGGGCCCGAACTCACAGACTATGAGATCATGACCTGAGCTGAAGTTGGGCACCTAACCAACTGAACCACCCAGGTGCCTTGTGTATGTGCTTTAAAGTGTGATTCTTGAAAGTATCTCTTTTAGAATCCTCAGTTTTAAAAATTGGGATCTAACCTTTGGGTTAATGTGCGTGAGACCGTAAGCTTTCTGTTGCTCAACCACCAGTCAGTTGGAACTGACTAATAATGGATTAGAAAGATAATGTAGCAGAATCATGTAATGTAGCATTTATTTTGAAAAGAGCATGATGTAAAAAAACAATCGAGAAACACATAAAATGCAGAATGAAATATTGACTTCCTATGACTACATGTTCCTGGGGTGATTACCACCTAAAGAATTCATCTTCAAGTCTACATCAACACACAAAGTGACAGATCTAGGGATCAGAGAACATAGAAATTCAGACAAAATGGTAATGATTCAAGTTCGTAAGGGCGAAAGATGGGTTGTATTGGGTTTGTTCAGAAAACCTTTCTCTTGGAGTGCCTGGCTGGTTTAGTCAGCAGACCATGTGACTCTTGATCTCAGTCGGGGTTGTAAGTTCAAGCCCACGTTGGATGTAGAGATTACTTAAAAATGAAAAAAAAAATCTTTCTCTTTTTTCCCTGAGGTATGGTAATTACTAGATGGCAAATTTTCACCCTCATTGCGTTGGAGAGTAAACTCATGTGATGCAAATAATGAAAAACAATTATACCACCACAGTGACAGAGCTTTCTACCATGAAGAGCCAAAGGTCAAGAAGAAGCAAGGCCCAGATATAAATTCTACTTCCTTTTTTGCCTTTCCATCTTATACTTCCTGCCTGGATCACACAGATGAGTGATTTCATGTTACTACACCCCACGGTAGTGTTGGGTGTCTGAGCCTCCCTCTCCTCCTCAGCAACATGGGGTAATAACATCTGCCTCCAGGCTCTTGAGGGTCAAGTGGGTCAATATATGAAAGGCATTTAGAGTAGCTCCTGGTGGATAGAAAGCATTCAGAAGTTCCTCCACCACCTCATCACATCACCTCCTCATCAAATCACAATTCTTTTGGAAAAAAAGGAAACTGGGTTTCTTTCTTTAGTGTGGAAAACAGGCTGAGTTAACTTCAGTATATTTCTTCTGTTCTCAACCCTGCATATTAGTTTGCAAGGAAATACCGTAACAAAATACCACAGCCTGGGTGGCTTAAACAACAGAAATTACTTTTCTAACACTTCTGGAGGCTAGAAGTCTGAGATCAAGGTGTCAGCAGGTTTGGGTTTTCCTAAAGCCTCTCTCCTTGGCTTGCAGATGGCCACCATCTTGCTCTATCCTCACATGGCCTTTTCTCTTCATGCACTCATTTATGGCATGTGTTTCTTCTCTTTTAAGGACACCAGCCCTATTGGAATAGGGTCCCATGCATATGACCTCATTTAACCTTAATTACCTCTTTAAAATCCCTTTCTCCAAATGCAGTCACATTGGGGATTAGGGTTTAACATATAATTTTTAGGTGACACAACTCAGTCCGTAACACCCTGTAAGACATTTTAAGGCTTGCATTTAGGCGAACACTTTGGTTAGTTACCAAGCATGGACTTAACCTTCTTGAAGATGTTTGCAGGTTAGTTTTTAGCCTCAATGAAGGTAGACACAATGCTCTGAAAGTTGGGAGTTAGCTCTGTGTAGTCAGAACTGCCTGCTCCTGAACACTTCTGTGGTGAAAGGAATTTCCTTTGTTTGGTCATGAGGTGAAAGGTAGTGCCATCAGGGTGCCAAGGCTGAGTACAAGGGTGTAATCAGACCCCCATCCAAGGCCTGAAGGAATCACGGATATTTACTGTCCTATGATATATACGTCTACAGTGGGGATTCACTTTAGTAGTAAGACAAAAGTAAGCAACTTAAGTGGACATTCATTGAGGTCCAGGTCTTTTCTATGACTGTGGCTGTAAGCTATGTGTTTGGCAAGCTGGAAGTTCCTTTCATTTACTTTTGCCAGAGAAGCTATCTATAGGAGGACCTAGAAGTATGCATGGAAATGGTAAGGCAGTTAGCATAAGTGGCTTATGAGTTCACAAGATGCATAGTTATGGTTTTCCAGTTGGGTGGATCCAGTTGAGGTGATCCTTGCCAAGACCCATTAGACCCATTAGACCCAGAGATGAAGTCACCCAGAGAGTATAAAGAGGAGAGCCTGATGGCCTGGCCTCCATTCCAAGGGCCAGGACTCATTGAGGGACTCAAGTCCCTCAGATGGCAGGTTGGGATTTGGAGACTAGCTATGTGAGGGAGTTGAGGAGTGTCCCTAGGTGGCAGGCCAACATTGGTCTGAGGCACCACTGGGTGAGGTAGCACCAAGAGTGTCATTATCCTCTCATTTTGCAGGCCCCCGTGGCAACCATATTTCTTCAGATGCCGAGCTCTTTGCTCTATGTGAAGGCTCTGGGTTTCCCAGAAATAGCTGTCACACCAGGTCTCTAGATTGTCAACAGCTTCTGATGAATGGTGGAGGGCAGTGTCTGAGGTCTGGAGTCGGTGGGGAAGTGGGAGGGAAGACTGACTCAGTGAGTACCAGTCAACTCAGGGAACTTCCTGGAAGTTTTCAGGGAAAGAATATTCTGTAATCTAGGCACATGGGATTATGCTGGGACATTCTGATATGATTACTTGAATCTGAAATGCCACCTTCCATGGAGAGGTAGGTATACACATTGAACCAGAAGTGTGCCTGGCCCAGTCTCCCCACTGCTTTCAGTGGTCTTTCAAAAACATAACTGTCATCATGTCACTCCAGATGTTGCATTGGTTCCCAATTCCTGCATTCCAGAGTGGAATCATCATACCCTTGCCTGGCATGCAAGCTCCGGCATAATCTGTCCCTCGCCTATCTTTTGTCCAGTCTCTTTGGCTCCTTCTATACTCCTTCCAGAAGCACTCCGTACCCTTACTCATGCTCTTTCCTTATGTCCCAGCCTCCTAATCAAATTCCTACTCAGCTGATGACATGACCCAAGTCAAAGATCTTCTGGAGACACCTCTGAACCACTCAGAGGATTAATCATTCTTACCCTCATTTGACTTCAGTATTCACACTTCACTTACAGGGTTAACCTAATTTTGTGATTGTCATTTGCGTCCTTTTTTATGGAAGCTGCTTCTATAAGCTTGAGGCTCCACAAAAATCTAGATCAACCCTAAGGCAGACAAATCAGGCCTGGGATTTAATGCTAAGGGTGACAGAGCTTCACAGGAGACTGAGTGTGCATCCGTGCTATATCATATACCCTAAGCTGAAGTCAAGCCTCTGATTGGGAAGTAGTGAGTATGGGTAGAATCTACTTCTTTTAAAGTGCTAGATCCTTAAAAACAAGAGCTTGTTCATTTTGCAGTTCTTTCCATGAAGCACAGAGCATGGCACTTTGTAAACCCTGAATAGTGGTTTGGAGACTAAATGAACATTGTATTTGATGAATGAAGCATGATACAGAACTTCTAGACATTTAGAGTAGTGTTGTTCAACAGAAATATATGAGCAGCCTATGTAATTTAAAATTTTCTAGAAGCCCTTTGTGTAGTTTACATTATGACACATCTCCATTTGCAGTAGCACCAATTTCTAGTGGCTACTACATTGGACAGTGTAGATATAGAGTATGATTTTAAAAACAGTGCCAGGAAGAAGAAAATGTTTTTTAATCCACCAATTTAATGATGGTTATTGATAACTTCTAAGTTCCAGTAATATTTCCTGCCTCCTAAAAATCACATTAATTTTGTGTCCAAATGCCCTCCTCCCCAAACCCGTACAGTAGATTGAGAGTGAGAAATGAGCACAGGTATCAGTATTTAAATGTAAATGTAGAGGTCATAGTATTCTTAGAGTTGTAGTGGAATAAATGCAGCCTCCTGGGGTCAGATGTTTTTAACATGCAAATAGCATTGTGAAGGCCTGAAAGAGATAGAGTTCTCATTTATGAAGCATTACAATAACTCCAAGACCCTTCATTTCACAGCAGAATTTCCTGAACTCATTATGTGAAAAGGAACGTATTGTCTAGTACATTCTATCCTGGGAAGCTCATCAGCTCCAACTCCAGTAGATGTGAAAGCTGTATGTTTACATGAGAAAAAATTCCATTAGACATCCCTGATGGTAAATTTTGTAGGCAGGGCACCTTGCGTAAATCACTGGTGTGGCTTTGCTGACTTCCTAGTCAAACTCAGGCTGTGTGTCACTGCACGCAGCAAATTAAATTTCGATGAGCTTAGGAAGTAATTGGGCTGTGAATGTTACCCATTACTCAGAGAATTGTAAATGTCCGGAAATGAAATCAAATGATGTAAAATCCAATTAATGTTTTGGGGACAACCAGGACCATAGAGATATAGAGCAGTCAGGGACCTAAGTTCAACCCCTAATATTTCACATTAAAAAAAAAAAAATCAAGGCCTGGAGGGATTTGAGAGGCCCAACCAAGGTCAGACAAGTAATCTTCTCTACAGCTGGGATTAGGACCCAGTTCTATTGACTCCTTCGAGTTTGTTCTTCTTCACACCCATGCCCATGTTTCCTTGCACCTCTTCCCTTTCTGTGGCTTCAGCCATTTCTCTGAACTGTGTTGTCTTCTGGAAGGAGAAGGAGAGGAAGAAAAGCTGAAAGCTGCCATCATTAGCCCCTTCCATTATTATGTAGTGTATAATTGATCCTATCCCTGCCATAGCAGAATAGAAACATATGATATTATATGCAAGTGTTAGTTTTGGAAAATACTAATTTTCTGAGCCAGAAACTGATGGAAGTAAAGTGAAGGGAAAAAAAAAGGGGGTCAGACAACTAAAGGAATCTGGGTCAAGAAGTACAATTTTGCTTGAACTTAGTTTTTGAGAAAGATAAATAGGTAATCAATATTGATTTGACCAGTCAGTTGAAAGGATGACACAGGAAGGAGAGGAATTGGTCCTTTACCAAGGCTTGGGCCTTTTGAATTCAGAGGAGTTTGGGAGTCCTGAGAGTAGATGTAGGGATGCCTTAATTGGGGTGATATGAAGTCTGGCAGGCAGGCTGTCTCCTAGAGGTAGACGTGACTCTAGCATCAATGGGTCATACTCCCAGATAGGCTGTTTCCCAGCTGTGTGCCCTTAAAATAGCCTCTTGCCCTCTTTAAACAAAAGGGCTCACCTCAGGTGACTGTTTCTGGAGTTCCTACACCAGCCCTATCATTCTTGGATCTGTGGAGTGCTGGGGAGCTGGTGTTACTGTTCATGGAAAATGGAAGAATTTGAGGATTGAGCATGTCAATAGAAAACAGGCACATCATGCCATCTTTCCCTTTGATTTGAAGAAATGTGACTTTTCCTGCCTTTCTTTCTTGATGGCTTAGAATAATAGGTTAAGGGGGACTGGGGTGGGGGTGGGGATCCTGGGTAAAGCCATCCTCTGAGAAGCTCTAACATGGCCTCTCCTCTCTCATTATGTTCTGCTTTAGAAACAAAATCATCCCTGTG